>NC_056430.1:61115987-61427654 GCF_018296145.1 Oncorhynchus tshawytscha
GTAGTTAGCAAACCAGCTCAAAGACCCCTCACAGACATCAATAATCCTTAGTCGACCCACAAGAATGGAATGGTCTACCGTATCAAAAGCTTTGTCAAGAAAAATAGCAGCACAACATTGCTTAGAATCAAGGGCAGTGGTGACATAATTTAGGAACTTTAAGGTTGCAGTGACAAATCCATAACCTTAGCGGAAACCAGATTGAATACCAGACAGAATACTATAGACATCAAGAACGTTTTTCCAACACTTATGATAAACAGGGCAAGCTATAAATTGGTCAATAACAGCTAGGATCAGCTTGATCTCCCCCTTTAAATAAAGGATTCACCGTGGCTGCCTTCCAAGCACTGGGAACCTCCACACAGAGGAGAGACAGGTTCAAAGTTAAGAGATAAGATCGGCAATGATAGGAGCTGAAACCTTAAAGAAGACAGGATCTAAACCACAAAGATTTTTGTTGTTGTTGGGGGGGGGGTCAAGTTTAAGGAGATCCTTTAGCACCTCCGACTCAGTGACCGCCTGCAGGGAGAAGCTGTGTAGTGGGGCAGGGGGAAAAGAGGGAGGAGCATCAGGGCTAGTCGCATTAGAAGGGCTGGGAGATAAGGAAGTGTTAGGCATTTCTCACATGATCTATTTATCATTTTAGAGTTGAACACCCACTGCAGATACATGTGCTTGTTTGAGCATCTTTATTCATTTTTGTCTCTCACTTCTGTCTCATGATCTATTCACCAAGTCTTGCAGTTTGAACTAACCCTGCTGTCACTATTTAGACATTGAGACTACATATGGGGTGGCATGTAGCCTAGTGGTTAGAGTGTTGGACTAGTAACCGTAAAGGTTGCAAGATCAAATCCCCGAGCTGACAATGTAAAAATCTGTAGTTCTACCCCTGAACAAGGCAGTTAACCCACTGTTCCTAGGTAGGCTGTCATTGAAATAAAAATTTGTTCTTAACTGACTTGCCTAGTTAATTAAATAAAGGTTAAAAATATGACTGTCATTTCTTAGTGGGTATTGTCTTACACGGTCTAGTACACTTTAGAGTTGAAGAACAACAACTTCAGATACTGTACACGTGCTTGTTTGAGCATCTCAAAGACTAAATTCAATGTAGAATCTAAATATTTTTTAGTATTGTAACATGCAGTGGGGAGAATTCTATGTATCCCGTCAGGAGCCCAGGATTTTCCATTGATGGTAGAGTACTCCTCTCTGGACCACACAGGCTTTCGATTGCATTCTGCTATGGCACTTGTCCAGCTACATTGCCGACCAGGGTGGTGTCATGATGTGGCCCTTTTCGGGTGTAGATTGTGGCTTCCCCCTCTCGCACGATCTCCTACACCCAGGTTCTGTTATCTCAGGTCGTTAATTCCTGGCGGAGACTCTCTCCCCCTTTTCATGCAGAGAGAGAGACCGGAGTGAACAAAGGATTTCACGTGGCCGAACTCCTAAATCCCCAAAATGGGAAAATGAAACTGTTCACCTTTGAGTGTGAGAATGGTCTGTGGACACTTAAGGGACAGTTATGTTGAGTGTGTTTCATTTGGTGACCTCACAAAGGACAGGAAACACACAACTATATCTCTGAATGTGTAAATTTCTCAATTATGGTGTTTGCATCTAATTATTGTATAAAATGAGTAAACATTAAACTATTTGTGAAATTGTCATGTGTTAAACCTTTAATGTGAGAGAATTGCATTCACTTTAAAGTTTAACTAAGTCATTGTCCTGCTCCTGTGAGCACAGACATGATCTGGCGTCATGGATCCTCCTTTTCTATTGTTACGAATAAAACCCTCTCCTAAGAAAATCCTCTTCAGACCACGCATACCTCGGTGTAAGCAGAGGTGGCACATGTTTGAGTAGAAAATGAGAACTATACCACTTGGAGCATTGGCTACACGGCTGTAAATGGTTAAACTCTGAGACTATCGATCTCTACAGAATAAGAGCAAATCTTAGATACTAATTACAAGTCTGCAGCTAGAAATTATGTAAACATGGGACGAGAATACCGACAACCGCCGAAACATCTATTTTATGAGAACATTTCTGAATGGTACTCTGAATGGTATCCATTATAACCAAGAAACACTTTGAGCTTCAGTGAAAAAAGAGAGAGAGAGAGAGACTCGGATGAACTCTCCAGCAGACGGACCAGATTCCAACAGAGAAGATCACAACATGTAGGCGTAAATATATAGATTGCAATTATTCCCGAATGAGTGAGCGTTCATGTGCAAAGGATTAGCATTTCAATTAATATAATTATCAACTGTGTGTAGTGATACCTTTTGTCTTTCCCGCTTCTTTCTTAGTCCACACCCACTTCCCTTTGTCCACCAGGCCATCATATCGGCTTAGCCCACTAGGGAATCTTCCCTATCCTTGTTAGTAACCAATATATACTGTTTGTTTGTTTGTGCATTTTAGTTAGTTAGTAAATAAATGATAAAGCCAATTGGTGTATGGATGATTTATAGTAAAGGCTGGGTTTGTGCAGATAACCAAGAATTTATGATGTTCAGATGAGACTGACATGAGGTAAAGAATAATTAATTAATAGAAGACTAATTGATCAGATATTAAAATATCTGAAGAGTTATATTTGGAAAGTTATAACTTTGTAATCTGAAGATTTTCTGTGGTGCACAGACTTCCTAGTTAATTACATTTACATGATTAGTTTAATCACGTAATAATAATTACATAGAATTTATTTGATAAAATAACAGTCTTCACTTCTA
Organism: Oncorhynchus tshawytscha; assembly: GCF_018296145.1. Classification (NCBI taxonomy): domain Eukaryota; kingdom Metazoa; phylum Chordata; class Actinopteri; order Salmoniformes; family Salmonidae; genus Oncorhynchus; species Oncorhynchus tshawytscha. The sequence continues at coordinate 61,118,747 of NC_056430.1, forward strand.
ATGATGCCAAAGACACGGCAGTGGGATCCTTTCGATACGCCTATGGGGCCTGGGCACACAAATGCTCCAAGAGAGAAGGGGGAATTCTGAAGCATGCCATGATGACAGTTCTACAGTATCCATCAGAGGTCCAACCTTTTGGCATAGTTGTAAGATTGTGCCCTACACTGCACTTGATACACACTGATTGGTAGATTACACTATATTTAGATACTTCAAATACTGCCTGAGACACCTTTGCTATTTGTCTCTGTACTCAATAAATGGTAAAACACTATTTGTGATTGAGTTCTAATTTCAAATGTATATACATGAAACAAACATTATAGAAAACATGTCTCAAACTGAATAATTAATGGATTGGTAAGATTTTGGCACCTTCAACTTTTAGAAGGTTAGTAGGAAAGTTAATCATTTAAACCACCTATATATAATCACATTCACTGAACATTTAGTATTTCAAACTCAAACATTGATTTACCAAATGCTTCTATAATCCTACAAACTCCAATGTGTCCAACATGCATGCCCACCATAGTATCGAGCAGCTGCTGTTTGAGAACTCATCTAGTTCAGAAATCTACCTCTGGTAATCTTATTGCAGAGCACATTGTAAAACTGTTGTATTGCAAGAAATTCTACACTGAACAAAAATATAAACGCAACATGCAACAATTTCAAAGATTTTACTGAGTTACAGTTCATAGAAGGAAATCAGTCAATTGAAATAAATTCATTAGGCCCTAATCTATGGATTTCACATGACTGGACAGGGGGCACAAAGGCCCACCCACTGGGAAGCCAGGCCCAGCCAATCAGAATGAATTTCTCACCACAAAAGGGCTTTATTAATCCTCAGCATTCTCCCCCCCCCCTCCCCTTCCTTAGTTGATCCCGCAGTCGAAGAAGCCAGATGTGGAGGTCCTGGGCTGGCATGGTTACACGCGGTCTGTGGTTGTGAGGCCAGCTTAATGTACTGCCAAATTCTCTAAAATTATGTTGGAGGCGGCTTATGGTAGAGAAATTAAGATTAAATTCTCTGGCAACAGCTCTGTTGGACATTCCTGCTGTCAGCATGCAAATTGCACGCTCCCTCAAAACTTGAGACATCTGTGGTATTGTGTTGTGTGACAAAACTGCACATTCTAGAGTTGCCTTTTATTGTCCCCAAGGTGCATCTGTGTAATGATCATTCTGTTTAATCAGTTTATTGATGTGCCACACATGTCAGGTGGATGGATTATCATGGCAAAGGAGAAATGCTCACTAACAGGGATATAAATACATGTGTGCATACATTTTAGAGAAATAAGCTTTTTGTACATATGGAAAATTTCTATGTTTTATTTCAGCTCATGAAACATGGGACCAACACTTTACATGTTGCATTTATATTTTGGTTCAGTATACAGTACATTCGGAAAGTAGTCAGACCCCTTGAATTTTTCCACATTTTGTTACGTTACAGCCTTATTCGAAAATATGTAAAATTGTTTTTCCCCCTCATCAATCTACACACAAAACAAGCAAAAACTGTTTTTCAGAAATGTTTTCAAATTCATACAAAATAAAAAACTGAAATATCACATTTACATAAGTATTCAGACCCTTTGCTCAGTACTTTGTTGAAGCACCTTTGGCGGTGATTGCAGCCTAGATTCTTCTTGGGTATGACACTACAAGCTTGGCACACCTGTATTTGGGGAGTTTCTCTCATTCTTCTCTGCAGATCCTCTCAAGCTCTGTCAGGTCGGATGGGGAGCGTTGCTGCACAGCTTTTTCAGGTCTCTCCAAAGATGTTTGATCGGGTTCAAGTCCGGGCTCTGGCTGGGCCCCTCAAGGACATTCAGAGACTTGTCCCAAAGCCACTCCTGCGTTGTCTTGGCTATGTGCTTAGGGTTGTTGTCCCGTTGGAAGGTGAACCTTTGCCCCAGTCTGAGGTCCTGAGCGCTGGGGAGAAGGTTTTCATCAAGGATCTCTCTATACTTTGCTCCGTTCATCTTTCCCTCGATCCTGACTAGACTTCCAGTTCCTGCTGCTGAAAAACATCCTAACAGCATGATGCTTCCACTACCATTCTTCACCGTAGGGATGTTGCCAGGTTTGCTCCAGACATGACGCTTGGCATTCAGGCCAAAGATTTCAATCTTAGTTTCATCAGACCAGAGAATCTTGTTTCTCATGGTCTGAGTCCTTTAAGTGCCTTTTGGCAAACTCCAAGTGGGCTGTCATGTGCCTTTTACTGAGGAGTGGCTTCCCCATATCTGTGCCTCGATACAATCCTGTCTTGGAGCTCTAAAGTCAATTAATTCGACCTCATGGCTTGGTTTTTGCTCTGACATGCACAGTCAACTGTGGGGCCTTATATAGACAGGTGTGGTGTGTGCCTTTCCAAATCATGTCTAATCAATTGAATTTACCACAGGTAGACTGCAATCAGTTGTAGAGACATCTCAAGGATGATCAATGGAAACAGGATGCACCTGAGCTCAATTTTGAGTCTCATAGCACAGGGTCTGAATACTTATGCAAATAAGGTATCTCTGTTGCTACATTTTCTAAAAACCTTTTTTTCGCTTTGTTATTAGGGGTTTTGTGTGTAGATTGATGAGAATGTATTAATTATTTATCAATTTTAAAATAAGGCTGTAACTTTAAAAAAAAAAATAAAAGTCAAGGGGTCTGAATACTTTCCGAATGCACTGTATATATGTAGGCTATGCCATATGTATTGGTTAATATGCTTATGCAGCTGTCGTTTATAAACCTCCATTCTAGCGAACATGACACACACATCTTTCTATGTACTTGCTTTTATTTTGGGTTTCTATGTGAATTATATGATTTAAGGTTTTTTTTAAGCCTGCAGTTAGTTACTTGAAATGATACATATAATCATGCCAAAACATGATAAAATAAAATGTAATTCACTGACAGAGAGATAGTTATTGAAACAAACATTTGCATTTACAATAGCTTGCTAGGCTAGTCAAACTGTAACATTGGCTAGCTTTCAATAAATTGGCTAAATGGTCTCTCTTCATACGATCAAAACAATTCGTATTGCATGCTGCATATTGCAAGTGCACTCGAAAACAGATACAGTATGTATCTTAATTCAGTCTTTGGGAGCTACTGTATGTATATCTGTATATTTTCATTAAGAGGCTGTGTTTACATTGTAGATAGAAGCAGGCCATTGGCTGTCTTCATCATGAGGGGTATGTATGGAAGTTCTGATTGGTTCCAAGTTTAGCAGTTAGTTAAATTTGCCTGAGCAGATATACTTTTTATGAGAAAATATGCAATAATTAAATGTGCCAACAAATGTTATAGTCATCAAAAGAATGTTTACTGTCATGTACAACAAATCTGTTCCTCCCTTGACAGGGATTGATCGACTTCACTATTTTTGGCTACGGCCCACCAACTGTCAAGCAAAGATGATCTTGACTGGGAGAGATGTGAGGTGTGGGAGATGAAGTCAATTTAATTTGGTTGACAATCAGCCATGTAATCGGCAATATTTTGCCAAATGGTTTTCATATGGTCACAAACAAGGTACTAGGGCAGTGAATGGATGTTGGCTTGAGCTGTAGCTAGCAAGGAAAGTTAGCCTTCAAAGCTGGAAGCTACCGGTATCATCTTGCATTGTAGTGTTCTAGCCTGTACTGGACATTGTTTTGGAAACAGTAATTAGCCGTTTCAACATTTCTACATGCCTTGTTACATTATTCACGTGTGTTAACTTCTGTACATCGTAAGTGGTAATGAAGCCCGGACTCCCAGTGAGTTCAGTGGTTCCTCATGGCAGGTTAGAGCTAGCACTGAGTAAGTAGAGAAGTCACGGTGCTCTCGTGCTATAAGGGAACATAAGGGGACATCGGCTGCACTGATAGACAAGACTTGATCCTCTCTTAATCAGTACATGTAAGACACATTTACCGAGCTGTTTTTCATGTTCTAGTATCAAGAAAGTACAGAAGTTTTGGTATTCAACACCCGTGTGTGTGTGTGTGTGTGTGTGTGTGTGTGTGTGTGTGTGTGTGTGTGTGTGTGTGTGTGTGTGTGTGTGTGTGTGTGTGTGGGGTCTGTTGTGTTTGTGCATGTGTATATGCACGTGGGTGTGTATCAATGCATGCATATCTGTGTACACGCCAGCAGGGCTATCATTTGGCCGTGGGGCGTGCCAGGCCTGGAGGATCATGGGAAACATTGTGAACTCGGGATGATTCAATTAAACACTGTAAATAATTGAGATAATGGAGAAACTCTAGCCGGCGACCGCATGGGAGAGCTGACATCATGAGGTAAAGTGAAACCATACACCTCCTCCAACCGGAGACATAGCTGTCTGTCTGTCTTCCGAACAAACCATCCGATCTGATTACACACACACCCATACACACAGTGGTGTATCCCCATCCTATGTCAAAATTAAAGTAAAAGGACCGTGTATGATCGGTACACTGACTGAAATAGTAGGGTTTATTTCGGGACGTAAACAGAGGACAGGTCAGGCTCCAGGGATGGAACTTGCTGATCCTCACAAACAACATGAAACCCTAACATGAGTCCCATATTAATAAATTATCATTCACTTTATATAATCGCTTTGAAAAGCTTGGTATTTTGAGTCTCTTCTCTCATCCAAATTATTTAAGCTCATATAATATATGATATAATGTAATTATTAAATCAAACTATTTCCCAGAAATCTAAAAGTTTGGATTGTTGGAGGCATGGGCTAGAGTAGGGGTATCAAAAAAAATGAGGTTTTCACTGGGGTCAGGAGAGCAGCATTTAAAATGTATTATATTTCCTTATCGTCAAAAATGATCGTCTATCCATCCCTTTTTGGATTTTTAATGCTCCCTGACTGTCTAACTTTCGTTTTGATGACTGCTAACAAACTGGACAGAGTGAAGAGGCTATAAAATGTAGGTCCATTAATTTCAAATTGGTTTTAGTCATTTCAATGTCGATTGAGACTGCCCAAAAGTTTAAAAAAAGGAAAACAGGGTATTTTACTCAAACCAATCCCGGGACAGATTTCCAACATACATTCCATCTGAAATTCCCTGTCTTTTGATGGATGTGTCTCCTCCCCGGACTGCGCACATGTGATGTGGGAAGCGGTGGCCCGGTCATCTGGACTCCACCAAAGCTCCCCTTTAAGTCTGGGGTGACCACCAGAGCCCTCCTTTAGTGCGGTGGGTAATCATTGCAATGTGCTAACGGGAGGTCGGAGGGCACGGGAAATTTTAACGCACTCGAGGCTGCCATGAGAAAAGCATAGAGAGATGGTGGAGGGTGGGAGGGATAGGGTTGACTGTCTGAGAACAAGGTATTTTCTGTTTTGTGGAGGAGGGGATGTGAGTGGAAGGCGAATGTGGTTGGGGGGGCTGGGCTTTGCTGGGATGTAGAGGTCAACCAATGACTTTGAGAGAGAGAGACCATGTGACAGTCAAATGAAAGGTGAAAGGAAAGGTGTCAAGATCAAAAGAGAGGCGGACCAGTTCAATTCTCTTTCAAAAAAGGTCTTTCAAAAAAGGTCACTGTCCCAACCTTTAAAGTAGGTCTACCTCCTCGGTATGTACTCTACACTTCTTAAGTGCTCTCTTCTTCTCTTCTCCCTATTTTTCACAGGAGTGCCGTCATGCTCCCATAAAGCCTCTTTTCTTTTCTTCGCCCATGATACCGGGTGGTTAACCCCTCTATTCTACCCCCTCCCCCCCTCCCCCTACCACTTAATTTCTACATATCCTAAGCTATGACTGGACTATTACACATGTTAGACATGTACATTAATTTCTATTGGCCACATATGTAGTCCGATGACCCATTTCTATTGGCCATAGGTGGACGCTATTGCTCACATATCACTCTGGATCGAATCATGTCTACACCATTCTGAATCATGTCTACACCATTCTGAATCATGCCTACACCATTCTGAATCATGTCTACACCATTCTGAATCATGTCTACACCATTCTGAATCATGTCTACACCATTCTGAATCATGTCTACACCATTCTGAATCATGTCTACACCATTCTGAATCATGTCTACACCATTCTGAATCATGTCTACACCATTCTGAATCATGTCTACACCATTCTGAATCATGTCTACACCATTCTGAATCATGTCTACACCATTCTGAATCATGTCTACACCATTCTGAATCATGTCTACACTATTCTGAATCATGTCTACACCATTCTGAATCATGTCTACACCATTCTGAATCATGTCTACACCATTCTGAATCATGTCTACACCATTCTGAATCATGTCTACACCATTCTGAATCATGTCTACACCATTCTGAATCATGTCTACACCATTCTGAATCATGTCTACACCATTCTGAATCATGTCTACACCATTCTGAATCATGTCTACACCATTCTGAATCATGCTTATGGGTACGGTCAAAATGACCTTGCATGCTGAAGGGGGGATGATACTGGCTCTGCAATATCCTTTTGCAACCTTATACTACAAACCATTTAAAAGCTTTGCATTCCTGTCACCAGGAAATGAACACATGCCCATGACTAAGCTGAACAACATTATATGACCCCAAGCAATATGGCCGCCTCCGTCACTACACAGCCACAACCATGTTTACATTTTTCCCCTGCCAGAAAAAAGAGCGAAAAACAGTTGCTGGGGAATCCAAACAACAGCTTGGCCTGTGTGTTGAGAAAGCCCAGGGCTCTGTCATAATTTCCTGAACACAGCACCTCTTTAACACCCCTCTAGCACTCCTCCCCCTCCTTTCTCCTGGTACAGCGTGCTAAACTAAAGGCAGCGTGTCCGCCTACATGCTTGACGACGGGAAACTCTGCTAAAATCTCACAGACAACCTCATTAATCCCCCAAAGACTTAACCCGGAGGAGTGCAGAGATTCGCTACAAGTCACTGCATGGTGGGTGTCCCACGACCACGCTAAGGCCCACTCTGGTTTTAAATAGTCATCTACTGATCAGTATGCTTGTTTGTTTGGTTTACCCACCGCCAGGCAGGCTGGGATAATCCACCATTTCAACCAGACTGCTACCTGCCAAGCTTCCCGACACACTTCCTCCTCTTGTGCCCAAATGATTTCCTTTGTTTCTTCTCGACACAGAGAGAAGGAGAACATTTCTGGACAAAACATTTGTGGACGTCGACCTATACCCAGTCCTCTCAACGCAAAGCAAAGAGGCTTACTTCAAAGAAGATTCCCTCTATTCAACCCTTCCTTCCAAATCTGGCTGATGACCAAACAACAACAAAAATAACATGTTCAATTGCTAAGACAGAAATAACACTCTAGCTACATTACATAGCGACAACACGATAGCTATACTTCAAAGAAGAGTGGGACCTCCAAGGCCAATTGGTATGCTGAGAGAAGAGCCTCCATGTAAATGGATGTCTATCTCTTTCAAAGAGGGCCTAATCATCTGAGGCATCTAAGGCAGAGGCGTCACACTGAGTTGCCATCCCCGGCCATCTGCACAGACAGCGTCGCTGCCAAGGCCTTCCTACGGGCGTGCTTGGCCAGGCAGCCGTGATGGCAGAGAGATAATATAGCTAGTTAGCTTGCTAACCAGGCTACAGCAGACCGGGACGCTATAGCTAGCTAGCACTACTAACCAGGTGCCGCAGAATAGGGCTGGGATTAGATGTATGTTGCCACCCAAGAACAGATCTAGGAACAGCTTACCAGGACCCAATCTTTGATCTGATAGGAGATGGTTCTCCTCAGCATAGATCAGTGCTTAGGAGAACTGTCTCCCTATAGCTCCTGTAGCTGCAGTAGGCTGTTATGGAATAGAGAGCCAAGAAAACAAACAAATACACAGATTGACACTGAAAGTAGCTTTACGGGTTGAGCTGTGCTAGATTGCAATTTCCCAAGTGTAAGAATCTGTATTTTGTACTAAACTACAGCAATGACAGAAAAGCACCTATTGTATACAAGGAATACAATCCTGTTTAGTTAGCAACACTAACTTCTAAGGCCTTGTTTTGTCCACTCTTAAACTTCCCACATGGCAAAAAACGGGTTGAATCAAAGTTGTTTCCTTGTCATTACGTTGAATCAAGATGGAAAACCGATTGAATTTGAAAAAAGTAATCAATTTAAGGGAATTTTGTTTTTTTCCCACCCAACTTTTAACCTAAATCCAATGAAACAGTGAAATGTTTAGTTGATTTCCCGTTGAATTCATGTTAGTTGACTGGACGTTGAGCTGACGTCTGTGCCCAGTGGGTTGTGCGTATTGATATAACCTACTCGTAGACTACTACTTTCTTAGTGTCATTCACCCATTACTTCAGATGAAAGTTATCTTGTTTTGGGAAAGTGTATGTTTCTCTGAGTGTGTGTGTGTGTTTTAGTGTTTGAGTGAGCGAGTGTGTTTTTCTGTGTGTGTGTGGTGCTGTGAATGTTGTGCTGGAGCAGTAGCTACCCCTATTGAAAGCTGAAGAGTGGTGGGCTATCTGCCTCGGCTCAGCAGCCTCTTCTCTCTCACTGTGCCAAACAGCCCACTCCATCTTTCCCTCTTTTATCAAATCCCTCTAGTCCTCTTTGGCTCCCTCACAGCTCAAACCCTAAACTATATCTCAAGCTCTACAACAAAATGATAATCCTAGAGCTAACTCAGAATATAGAGGTAATTCTAAAATGCTAAATAGCCTGAAAGCTAACTCTTGGTCCTGGAGCTAACTCTGCTAACTTTTGGAGATTAAATGGTAGCCAACTCTCACTGGCCAGAACTCTGTTGCACTCATATCCGTCCAGAGATTCCACTCACCCACAAGGGTGGAGGGAAAGGGAAGGAAACTGTCTGGAGCTGTAGCCAGCCTCCACCGCGGGCGCTTACTTTCCCCTTACTGACCCCAGAGGGAGGGAGTGGTGATTTCAACATGGAGGACTAGTTGGAGCACTGCAGAGAGGGAGACATGGTTCACTTACAGCCGCCGATTAAACCTCCACCGCCAATGCCGATGCCAAGAGCTGAATAGAAAGCTAGCTAACGGGGTCCTGGGGCGCAACACCATGCTAACACAAGCAGTCGTCTTTACCTCTCGCTCTCCCTTCCCTCTCTCTCTCACTTTCCAATCCTTTTCAGTCAGCACTCTCTCCTCCATTCAGACAACCTAAACAGAAAAGTCTCTCTCTTTCTCCACTTGGCTCAGAGAGTTGGCAAGCCTGCCATCCTCTCTCCCTCCTCACTCCATTCCTGGTTCCACTACGTGTTGCTCCCTTGAAAACACATCTAATGACATAGCCTTTGGAATGGGGAGAGCACAGGGTTCATGGAAAATACAGGGTAGGCCTGCCATTTCCAGTTTTATGGGACGTTCCTGGGCCGGGATTCAAAACGTTCTGTATTTTATTCCAATAGTAAGAGAGGGGGATTTTTTTTCAGTTCCTGTCTCCTGGCCTGTCTCTCTTCTGCTGGATCCAGGGCTGCCAAGACAAACAGAAAAACAGCTGCAGCCAGGGTAAAAATAATTACTTCTCTGTTTGTCCCTGCAAGCTTTCCTTCACTGGAGCCCTTGTGCAAATCTCCACTCAAAAACACTTGGTGTGTGTGTGTGTGTGTGTGTGTGTGTGTGTGTGTGTGTGTGTGTGTGTGTGTGTGTGTGTGTGTGTGTGTGTGTGTGTGTGTGTGTGTGTGTGTGTGTGTGTGTGTGTGTGTGTGTGTGTGTGTCTTCATGTGCGTGTGAGCGTGCATGTGAAGAATCAGTGGGAAAGACCTGTGGTCGTGTGTGCATATCTGCCTTATTCAGCTGCTCTGAAATTACCGCTTTTTAAAAAATCCGGTCATGTTTGAACAGCTCTCTCTTTCTCTCGCCCTCTCAACATCCCCCCCTCTCTATCTTATCTCTCTCCACCACTTTAGGGAATACCAACCGTGTTGCCATGGTTACCTCTCTGGTCCAAAACCATGGCAACGGAGGAGTAAGTGCACCATTCCAAGGAAGATGACAGTGCAGAGGAAGATAATTACTTTTGCACTCGCAGACGCAAGTCGCCGTGCCAGGTTTTGCAGTAAATGTGCCGAGTCAGCAGGGCTGCGAACGTCATATAGCGACGAGCTCACCGTGCAGTATCATGCACACTGATTGGATTATGGGCCCAAGCATGCTAATTGCCTAGCCTTTATGGAGCATGCTTAATTATTTGAATACTGCTATGTGCCAAGCCAATAAAGGTATACAGTGTGGCTCGTATACTGCACAATAAGCAACTGCAGGGTGTCTCCTGTCTTATTGCCAACCTTAGCACACCCAGTAGAACAGTACAAGTTATTCCCATATAAGTGGTTTTAAGAGAGATATGTAGGAATCAGTCAGTAAAGCATCCCCATTGGTCGGTTCTCTTTGAAAACTCTAAGGTCTTACATAATGCTACTGTCTGATTGAAAGATAGTTTTGCAACAACCATTATTTGTGCAACATCCCTAAACAGTCTCTGATGTGTGTGTCAATGTCTTCTATCCAAACCTCCAACCCACATCGACATGAGATCTGTCTGAGTCCCAGCTATTGACAAGAGTTCTTGTTTTCTAGGGAATTGCTACAGACATGTATAATGTGGCCTGGGATGACGGCATGGATTAGGAGACCTCCGAACACACACGCACATGGATCACATACAGTAGGGCTTCCAAAGTAGCTTCCAGGAACGATTGAGTAATGGTAATAATAACCCACCGCCGCGAGAAGACGAGCCTCTGGCTGAGCCGCCTCACGTCATGCCCGGGCACCAGCGGCGCTAGATGTCCCTGAGGGGAAAATTCTTTGCCAACCCCCAGGCAGCTGCATGCCAGGTGCAAGCTGCTAAGCCGCTGGCAAGAGAGTTGACAGGGCAGACGGATATTCCACCTACCATGTAAACTGTCCACAGACAAGTGTAGACACGTACGCACAACCACATACATGCCAGTGGAGGCTGCTGAGGGGAGGACGGCTCACTTTATTCTGGTCATTATTATGAGACTCCTCCACAGCCTCCACTGATACATACATAAACACACACACACACACACACACACACGGAAGTATGAAGAAGTACACATGCAATGCATGCACACATACACACACACATAGATACATAAATAAGGGAATGAAGGTGTACACACACTTGTTCAAACACACACTTGTAACAAACACACATGCACACACACAAACACACACCCACAGCTTAACTGGAAACCCCCCCAAAAGCACACACACCCTTCCAAAATCCTGTCAACCAGCGACGTGTGGTCAATGACGTCAATCTCTAAGGTTCAGTTATCCCTTTAATAAACTGTAACCACAACAACCGGCCACAGAAATTGTGCAAGGGTGCAGAACGGCTCGGTTGCCATTTAAAGGCAAAGGTACATGTAATACCAGACACAGTATGGTGATGATGAAATCTATGCAAGGATGTGCATGCCTGATGGTTGTATTAATGCAGGTCTGAGCACGTGCCCTCAGAAGCCTAATAGTCAAGGTGGTATATTTTTGCAGCAGTCTGGATTTGCACATGTAATGCAGCTGACCATCTGTTCTGTAGCAGCACTTCTAGGGATTTGCTATCATCTGGGAGATGAGAAGTGCCAACTAAGCCCAGACAGGCATATGAGCAACTGGCATCATTTTTCGTAAATGAATTGGTCATAGTGAAAGCAAAATTGTACATGTTTTCTTACTTGTCTAGATGATTGTGTCACTCACCATGTAGCCTAATGTTCAATATTTCACTTGGCCATTGTTTGCTGCTGTGTGGTCTACCCCAGACAGTCAAAATACCTAGAGTTGTAGTTAAATTGTTTCTATTTTTGTTACTCTGGGGAAAATACTGTTTAATTGTATCATATGTGATCATTAGCCTGCTGCTTCTTTTTTTAATGAACTGCTACTGCCACCTTGTGGCACTTACATTTCAATGCGACCGACTGCTACTTACATTGATTTGAAGAAATCCTAACACATGTATTTTTTCCCATCTGAGTTCAACAACATCCAACACTTTATATGCACTCAAAATGCATACGTTATCGGAGATATAATGTGATTGGGAATTAACGTTGTATTATTTTTAATCAGGCGGTCAATGCGGACACCCAAGCTGTCAAATTAGTCAGTGGTCCTACTGGTCCTTTTTGCTGGGAACTTGCGCCTGTGTGAGGTCATGTACCTTCTCTGATATAAGCCAAAATTGAAATATTATCTTTGTTAACACAGAAATATCAACCATTTCGGAGGTGATGATGGGCGGTAAATCGAGCACGATAGCCGCCGGTGTTTGCGGGGCTCTGTTCGTCGGCTACTGCATCTACTTCGACAGGAAAAGACGGAGTGACCCCAACTTCAAGAACAGGCTGCGAGAACGTGAGTGTTGTCTGCGTCCTGTACACCCAACTCAGGTCTATGTTTGGGAGACCTGAGGTGCAACAAAATGCCCGAGCCAGGCCGAACTCGTTTAACTATTCCCAATTAGCGAAGTATAGAAGCTTGAATGGTAACGTTAATGGTTTGTGCAATAGATCTGATTCATTCATTCATTGTCACCGCACTGCTAACCCCAAAAACCCTGCACTTAACTAGCCAGTGCTGACGTTAGCTCCTAGCAGAGGAACGCCCAACTCTGTTCTCTTAGAGGAGTTGTGCGTTTCTCAGATAACTAGCTCCTATATCATGTATTAATGTACTTCCTAATCACAAGCGTTCTGTTAGTTGAATTCAGACATGGAAAGCTGCACCTACCCTGATTCATTCATTGGTAGTGTTTTGAACTGTTATGTAACCTAAACCAACCATTCTAGGCTACTAGCCATATCAGACAGAGTTTGCCAAGCAGGATTAAAAGCAACCTGGATATCCCTAATGTTAATCTATCCAGGCCTACCGCTCATTTAAGGCCGTGGGTTGTTGGTATGAAGAAGCTGACAATGCGCCTTAAGTGCATTAGACTGCGAACTTTAATGATGAGACTGCATAACTCATAAGGGGGATCTAAAATAAATTAGTGGGAATGGCCACACCTCCACACACTACATCATGGCAGCTCTGCCTTGTCTTCTACCCAGAATCCCTTACTCCAATAGAGCTATGAATTAGAATACAAATATGGATGCATGTCACAAATCCTTTTGGTTGTCAGCTGGCCACAATGCTTTATACACCTGCTTTATTGCAATTGAATGAGCCATGTTCCTCTGTTAGCCTTTTTGTCATTCACCTTCCACTGTGGTAGTTCATCACCCTGTCAGGAAAAAAAACTAGGATTGTTAGGATAGTTGTCATTTGCTACTTAGCGGCTACACTTATTTCCTGATTCTGACCCGGGTAAACCACTTTATCAAGGGATATCAGAAGGGGTGGGGATTATTTTGGAGCTTTGTTCAAGACTGAAGCTGTACTTCAGGGTGTCAATTTAGGATGTTCATGTGACTTCCTTATTGTTCCTAATCATAGTCTTGCATTGTAGGATTGCTAAGATGTCTTAAATACAAACAGGAACAATCCCCAAAGCTATTTATATTAACAGTGATTGTGTTACCTCTGCCCCAGGGAGGAGAAATCAGGCGGCTGCAAAACAAGGGACAGGACTGTCGAAGGTGAGTAAAATCCCTTCAAGGTAATATTTAAATTCTTCCTCAATGAACACATGTCTAAAGAAGTAATGTCTAGTACACGTCAGATGATACCATGTGGGAAATATTCTCCAGTGAAATAAATAAGACGATCTTCACTGGCATGTATTGGGACACCGCAAGGTGATGGCTGGGTAGGACTGTTTTGAGACTGGAATTAGTGCATGGACGTAACCTTTTTGTCTGTACAGTGGTACCAAATTTTAGTCAACACAACTGTATAGCTCCCCAATAGAAACTGACCGACTTGACTACTCTTCCCTTAAGGCCCATATACTGGACTCGCACGAGAATGGCTTGTTCGCCACAAAACCATTGTTTTTCCAATGGAGGAAGTGCAAACCCAGCAAGAACTGCTGTGCGCTAAGAGTTCACTTAAATTGAACTCTAACCTTGCACCTGATGAAGTGGCACGCCTCTGTGGATTGCTCGACTCATTTGAATAGACCTTTTATTTCTCCTGGAGCATAGGCCACCGACAACAGATTTTCCACCAGTACATTACGTTTTAGTTATTCCTTGACCTATGGAAAGTAGTGTGTGTTGTGGGACTCTTGCAGCTCCCAGACCTGAAGGATGCAGAAGCGGTCCAGAAATTCTTTCTGGAGGAGATTCAGCTGGGAGAGGAGCTGTTGGCTCAGGGTAAACCAGTCTTACATTGACATCACTTGGTCTGTGTGTGTGATGCACTATTCCCCATATAGTGCACTGTTCTCCATGTGATGTACTACTCGTTTTGTCGATCTAAACCTCTCTGCACTTGGTGTTCCGGTATAGGTGACTACGAGAACGGCGTGGAGCATCTAACCAACGCCATCGCCGTGTGCGGCCAGCCCCAGCAGCTTCTCCAGGTGCTGCAGCAGACCCTCCCGCCACCTGTCTTCCAGATGCTACTCACCAAACTGCCCACCATCAGCCAGGTACAGTCCTTTTCTCCACTTCAAGGTCATTTAACAGACACTCCTACCCTGGGCTGTGTACAGTAAGTGCATACAATCAAGGAAGCTAATGTATTATGTATCTAATGATATTAGATATGTATAATATATAGTCAGAACTGCAAGCCTATTCAACATTGAGCTTATGTAACAACACTAACCATCAGCCAGGTACAATGCCTCTTATACGTTTCAGGATAGTTGCTGCACTATTAGCAGAAACATTGCCGCAATGTGTGTGCAACACAGTGCTCTGTCGTCTCCTACTGTTTGTGACAAACTAACTTTTTAATGCCTGCAGCTGCAACAGGTCCAATTCTATTCAGAGCAACTTGCAGTAAGTGTATTCAAGCAAGAAAGCGGAAACCAATTATGGCTGGCTGTTATGGTGTAAAAATCACATCTTTATTTTTAAACATGGGCGATTCCCAATATACCTAGATTTTATTTTTAAACGTTCTCTCATAAGCCTTGTAGCAGTTAAACGTCAACACACTGCATTTCAAACAATCAGGAATAATGAATTCAGGGCTTTTATAACTAGGCTAAATATAAGCCTTCCACAACCATAAGACTGACTAATTTAATTAAAATAGTTTTAACCTGCTTTAAAAAATAATTGATTTGGCTTTCAAGTCCATGAAAATGCCATTTGTTACAAATTTAACCAGAAACATGTACAATGACCAATTTCTTGTAGCAGGCATTATAGAAAATGTAACAGGTCTCATAAACAATTTCTCAAGCACAACAGCTAACGTTTTATATTTCAAGTGTAACCAACTTGGATCTATTCGCTTGCCAACAAGGTAGAACAGGTATGAACAGACCCTCCAAATCTGTCTCAAACTGTTTGAACAACACAGCCTGTCCACTTGATTTAGATATCGAAATCAAGAGGCCTACCTGGATAAACCGAATGAGAACGAGTTACCAATTCCTAATATAAATGCGTATTTTTATGCAACATTGCATAAGGCTGTGGCTAAAATGCTGCTAGCGGTGCCGCAATGCAGCGCCCGACAAACTGAGCATGACTTTTCCACAATCATGTTCATTGATACTCTCGTTTTAGTGGGGTCTGTTCTACATGTTGATAGTTGAGACATAAAAAGGGTATCATCAGAAAGGTTAAGTCCTCGTCTCTTACAGTAAAATAGTGTCTAAGCGTTTCGGTGTCCATGTGAACGATTTTATACGGTTTTTTTAACTGCTTGTTGTCAGAGGAAGTTATCGTTCGTTGTGAGTGGCGGGGGGAGGGGCTTGTTGTCTGTGTGCTAGTGGGAAGGTGCACAGTGCCTCCAAGTACAGTTCCAGCATTATTTTTTTACAAAGTTTGAGGTGAAAGCAGTATAGTTGTCTTTCTAACCTAATGAAAGGCACCCACCACACTGTTTAACCATCTTCAGTCCTACCATAGAGTAGGAGTACTGATTTTAGGATCCGTTTTTACCTTGAGTAAGAACATGGACAGAAGGGACCTGAGCCCGTATTCATATAGCACCTGAGTAGATGCTTTTTGAATACGGGGCCTGACCCTAGATCAGTACTCCTGAGACTGATTATTTTCCCATATCAACAATGCTTAAGAAATGTGTTCCATTTCCTCTTCATGTTTATGGATTTAGAATTTCCCTCTTTCCTGCAGCGTATTGTGAGCGCACAAGGTAGCTTGAATGAAGACGACTTAGAATGAGGATCGTCGATGGAAGTTTCCCCTCGGAACACTCTTCTTCTGGACCCTCATAACAGGAGTAGGGTGAAGTTGCCCCTAGATGCTGATCTTGGGTCAGTTATGTATTTTCCCCACTAATGGTTAAGCTTGGGGAGGGGAAGGTGATCGGTACTTAGGGGAAAGTTCATCCCGGAGCTCTTATAACCCCTTATCCTGACTTGTATAGAAAATTGGTAAAACTTTTTTTTTTTTTTACTCACTTGAAGGTATTCTTTTGCTTCTGTCCAAATGAAAAACATGAACCCGTCCAATTACCACACGTTGTGTGTTACTATTGGTCGCATCAGATTGCCATCTTTTGATTTGCAGCAATGGTAACCAATCAAATGCCTATTGGATTCATATGCAGTTAGTGTTTTGCTTCTTAGTTTGTCTCTGAAAGGTATAGCAAAACATTTCTCAGCATTTACAATACCATCCCTGCAACCACCCCCATGTTTACACAGCTCTGGGACCATATGTATTAAGCTTCTTGAATAGGTGTGCTGATCTAGGATCAGGTCCTCCCCCTTGCCCACGCAGTCTTGTTCATTGTGATCTGAAGGGAAACTGATCTTTAAAAATAATTCCTACTGAGGCTTGATACATATAGCCCCTGTACTAAAACCTCTTTCTACAAACTTCTTAGTCTTTCAATTTCCTTGTTCCTACATGTGATCTGTCTCAACGCTGTTGTATAAGTTATTGTTTTGTTTTCAGTCTGACATGGATACTTTAGTGATTGAATGTTCTGTTAGGTCATTAAGGTTGTTCCTCTTTGTAAGAAATCTAAATAAAAAGGTAAATGACAACACCTTTGCTTCTAAAATTTTATTTAGTCTTTATAATGTCTAGAATAGTTCATGAATGTTTAACCTTACCATTAGGTGGGATTGACATACATATTCGGTGGGACAGCCCCAACCTAAAAAACAACCATGTTAAAAACTGGAAATGTGGGAGGGCCTGGATGTTATGTCAGGAACGTTTTACAACCAATTTTCTGCTTTAACGATGCAGCACAGGGCACAGACCATCAAATGTGTACAACCTGATTCCTTTTCCTCGGTTTGAGTTTCTTCTTCAGTGCTTTCGCCTTTGCTTTTTTGCTGTTTGGGTCGGCCATCTCACCTTTGAAGGAAGAGGGGCCTGTGGTGGCTTTCTGTGCCTCGCCTGGACTTTTCTTGAATGGCTTCCCCATCGATTTCATTTGAGGCCCCTTCCCCTGCGGCCTCCCGGAAGATTTGTTTTGGGGAACGCCCTGGCCCGGTCTCCCCTTAAATCCTCCTTTGGTAGGCTCCTTCCCTGCACCCTTAGTTTCTCTTTCTTTCCCTCTAGGCCCTCTGTGCACCACTTTCTTCTTCTCTTTCTCCTTCTTCACTGACCTCTTCACCCGGACTGACCTCCCGAGGAGTTTGGAGCTGTCTAGTTTCAAGGCCAGCTGGACAGCATCGATGCTCTACAACAAAAACATTAGCCGTTAGAGATGATGCAGGGGTGTAGTTAGAAAAGAGGTTTCATAAGACAAATTAGTAGTAGTCTAAACCCAAACTGTGCATGCAAAGGATTGGCTGCAGTATGAGACTTGGCCAGCTCAGTAGTGAGAAGAAGCATCTTGAAATGCATACATAACATCTCCGAGCGGGTCTGGTGCATATGAAATGTTATATTTCCTCACCTGGAATAAGATGTAGCCGAAGCCCTTGCCCATTCCAGAGTTCTTGTCCCGCACCAACCGCACCCCCTCCACCTTGCCACACTCCTCAAAGTGCTGTCGCACTGGCAATTCGTTTATATCTGCAAGTTAATACCGTATGAAATATGAACCCAATAACCTGCATGTTATTGGTTTCCTTTTGACTGACAAGTTCACAGGAAAGTAAACCCTCTTACTCACCAAATGGTAGATTGCCAATGAATATTGACCTCTTGTGATCGTGCTGAAAGACGAAACAATTCTATTCAATAGATGTCGCAGCATCCTTGCTCAAACAAGTTTATACAAAATCAAAAGATTAAGCAAATGTATGACCTTAACTGTCAGCAAGTGCATTCAAGTATACCGGTCTTAACGCTTGGTGTGTTCTTTTTAAAATATTCAATGACATGGGACACACTTACCGATGAACTTTTGGAGACCCTGTCCACCCGGATGTGAAAGTTTTTCTCAATCTCCATGCCGTTCCTGCAACATTTAAAGACGACTATAATGAGGAACTTTGTTCTAGTATGCAGATTTTTTTTTTGACATCACGATTTCGCAGGTGCGCTCACATCTTTCAAATTTCTGCAGGGAAATGTAATAGAGCATCTGACGCAATTAAGCAAGACTTCAGCTCTGGGTTTACCAGATTATGATAACTTAAAACAGTCACGCTAAAATTAAAGTTGAATGCTTGTCAGGGACTACCTTTCCAATGCCTTCTCGGCTCCTTCCTCAGCTTCGAACACCACGTAGGCATTGATGCTCTGCTTCTTTGGGTGAACCTTACGTCTGGAAAGGGAAAGCAACAGCAAAAAGTACTCTAATACATGCGTCATGTTACCACGGATAAACTCCCATTCAATCAGTGTTAGCATTTCTCATGGTTAAAAATTCAGGGGAACTTACTGAATAGCTGCTACTTTGCGTGACATAGATGGATCCTCTCTTACCTGCAAGAAAAATGCCATGTTTTAGCTTCACCGATCAGGCTTGAGTCTTCAGAAAGCGTTGTATCATCTTTCATCCATTACTATGAAGCTTTCAGGAAGCTCAACCCTAGTGGAAATGAGCACTCATATTGTCTGATGGGTATTAGATTAATCTAATACAGCGAATGGAGTACTTACCACGGATCGAAATCGAATGCTTTCAATGGCTCCCTGATCCTTGAAGACAAGCTGTAGTGTCTGAAAAACCAAACAGAGAAACAACAAGGCATATTTGTATTTTCACATGAGACTTAAACCCAGGTCTGCTTTCGACATACCTAATCAATGAGATTATGGTCACTGTTTATAACGACTGGGGCTGCTGTTACCTTCTTTGTGCAGCTGGCAGGAAGGTTGCCGACAAACACTGTTCGTTTCTGCTTTACCCTCTCCGCCGCAATTTGGGCTCCAGTCCTCTGTTTTTTTGTCTGCCTTTCCTCCTCCTCTGTCGCACCCCCTTCTTCCATCTCAACAGCTTTCCTTTTTGTCTTCTTGGGCATCTTTGGGATCTGTTCATCTTCGTCAGCATTTTGTAACGCACTTTCTCTGAAAGCGAGAGAGCTTTAACTATCAATCTACATCTCGTGCATATTCTTTTGCATGTCATTTACTTTTTATCGCTCACCTGTTTTCTAGATTTAGGTCTGCAGCCGATTTGTCCTTTGCAGCTTTCTTCGTTGGTTTCTGGTTGTTCGG
The DNA here is from genome assembly GCF_018296145.1 of Oncorhynchus tshawytscha. NCBI lineage: Eukaryota > Metazoa > Chordata > Actinopteri > Salmoniformes > Salmonidae > Oncorhynchus > Oncorhynchus tshawytscha. The sequence goes on from NC_056430.1 coordinate 61,138,448, forward strand.
GACTTTTGTGACTGCGCCTTCCTTCACCTCCACGCTCCTCGGTTCAGGCTATGAAGGGAAGAAAAAGTTACATTATAATTTCACTCAGTTGGCAAACACAGAAGACTCTAGCAAGGGTACATGACTCAGGCCCTCAAGCTCTGTAGTCCTGTTGGTTTCCCAGATAATACCTCCCCATTACGTCCCTACTGGACACTGATCATCATTTTGAAACGGAAAGCGAAAGTGTGTGTTTCTTAGTGGACAGGTAGAAACGCTGTTTCACATTTATTTCAAAAACCTTTTCTCTACTGAACATGGCCTTGGTATCCTGGAAAACAAAAATTAGCTGGGCTGCAGCATTAAAAGACCTGAGCTGTGCATCCTTTCCTTGGGACTTATGGCCTTACCTTAGGAGCAGGAACAAAGAACAGTGTGTCAACTACTGGCGCAGCTTGGAACAAGGCAGATAAAGATCCCGAACTGGATGCAGACTCCTTTGGAAACAAGCTGCCTGATACTGATCCCACTACATAGTCCATGGACTGTTTGTCCACAGATGGCCCCTCACTAAGGAAAAACAAGTAACATTGTTAGACTCATGAGATACTGCAGCAGTTCACTACCCACAGTGCTGCATTAGGTAGCTAGATGTGCATGGATGCCAAGGTACGTGTAATATTTATTGCTACAAAAATACATCTTCATAAGCATTTCCTGAACATCCATAGAGGTAACACACAATCAAAAGGTAGGCTATCCAGTGCCATTGAGATACTAAAACAAATTGGTTGCTGACTAGAAGCAACTTATGGAAGAAAAATATAAAACGCAACATGAAACAATTTGAATGATTTTACTGAGTTACACTTCATATGATAGTCAATTGAAATAAATTAATTAGACCCTACTCTATGGATTTCATGACTGGGACTACAGATATGCATCTGTTGGTGACAGGTAGGGACGTAGATCAGAATACCAGTCAATATCTGGTGTGACCACCATTTACCTCATGCAACGTGACATCTCCTTTGCATAGAGTTGATCAGGCTGTTGAAAGTGGCCTGTGGAATGTTGTCCCACTCTTAAATGGCTGTGCGAAGTTGCTGAATATAGCGGGACCTGGAAACAAGCTGTCGTACACGTAGATCCAGAGCATCCCAAACATGCTCAACATGAACACCCTTCCCTGCCGAGGGGCATTATTCTTAGCAAACCACATGACCTTTGTTTTGGAGGTGTTCAGAACAAGGTTAAGGGCAGAGAAAGATTGTTGGACACTAAGAAGCTTTGTTGTAGAGCGTTTAACACAAAATCCGAGGAGGAGCTTCCTACTGCCTGAGCTATGTTGTTGATGTCAATTGAGAAAAGTGTGGGTCCTAGGATCGAGACTTGGGGTACACCCTTGGTAACAGGCAGGCAGTGGCTGAGACAACAGGTTCTGACTTTATACACTGCACTCTTTGAGAGAGGTAGTTAGCAAACCAGGCCAAACACCCCTCAAAGACACCAATACTCCTTAGCGGCCCACAAGAATGGACTACCAAATGGCCTTCCTATGACATTGGGTGCTGTAGGTGTCCTGGAGGGCAGGTAGTTTGCCCCTGGTGATGCGTTGGGCAGTTGCCGTACCAGGCGGTGAGCCCGACAGGATGCTTTCAATTAGGCGCCTGTAAAAGTTTGAGGGTTTTAGGGGCCAAGCCAAATCTCTTCAGCCTCCTGAGGTTGAAGAGTCGCTGTTGCACCACACTGTCTGTGTGGGTGGACCATTTCAGATCATCAGTGACGAGTACGCCGAGGGACATGAAGCTTTCCACCTTCTCCACTGCGGTCCCATCGATGTGGATAGGGGCGTGCTCCCTCTGCTGTTTCCTGAAGTCCACAATCAGCTCCTTTGTTTTGTTGACATTGAGTGAGAGGTTATTTTCCTGGCACCACTCTCCCAGGGCCCTCACTTCCTCCCTGTAGGCGGTCTCATCATTGTTAGTAATCAGGCCTACTGCTCTTGTGTTGTCTGCAAACTTGATGATTGAGTTGGAGGTGTGCGTGGCCATGCAGTCATGGGTGAACAGGGAGTACAGGAGGGGGCTGAGCACGCACCCTTGTTGGGCCCATGTGTTGAGGATCAGCCTTGCGAGGGTTAACACGCTTAAATGTCTTACTCATGTCGGGAGAGCCCGCACTCCTTCGTGCACAAATTTGTGCACAATATTTGAGAGAAATATGTTTGTGCATATGGACCATTTCTGGGATCATATTTCAGCTCATGAAACATGGGACCAACACATTACATGTTGCGATAAAATGTTAGTTTAGTGTAATACACAGTGTGAGTTTCCCCAACTACCTTGTATTTCCAACAATGTACAAATTTAACATAATTAGTATTAACGTTAGTTACATGCGGACACTCGTGGAATGGAGACTAACCTCGTTCCAGAAAGTTTATTTTTCATGGTCAGTTCTCGATGGCCGATCCCAGCTGGTTTGAATGATGAGACAATCTTATAAAAACGTGCTTTTTATCATGGAAATAATTAATCAAATAAGTTGAGGGGAAGTTATAATGAACACATCTCATTAGAACTATTTGTTGATTCCAAAAAGAACTGTAGCTATTTACTCACGCTTTACTCAACGAAGGCCTGTCCTTCACCTAATTATATCCTACCATGCACAACGCAATTGTAAATGGTTCCTAGCTGTATCATACGAGTGGGCTTTCATCCAGTGATCTAAATATAGATGCATTGATTGTTACCTGATTATAACGATGACAGCTATTTAAATAATGATACTAAAATAACGTTTATTGCCGATAACTTCATCATTAATAATCTATCAAACTTGTACAAAAAACGTGTGCATCATCATATTCAGTTACTTCCTGTCGGGATGTTGTGAGCTGTGATTATTTATGCTGCTGCGTAATATGACCAACACTCTCTGATAAAGGTAACTTTCAAACAAATATTTGGAAGTAACAGCATATTGATTCTGTGGATAAGTGGTACTCGTGTTTCTTTGGCAGTGAAGATATTTGTTGTAGCTAATCTAGCTAGCCAAGCAAATAAAGCTAAACAACATCACAGTTTCCTGGGAGTTGACATGACAGCAAGTATTTCAGCTAGCTACTATAACGGTATTACCTAACTCTTTCTTAAACAGCGCTGTCAAAGTACAGAAGGCTTTACCTGCTCATTCTTTTTCATTGTACATATATAGGTAGAATTATATCCAACGTTATAGATACAGTGAGTACAATGAGAGTCCCTGACCAGACACAACCCACCACCATGCACGAATGCCTTCCATCAGACGCAGTGGGCAAACGGGTGGCTTGTGACGGGGAGCGTGGCACGGTGCGGTTTGTTGGCACTGTACCACCAACTGCAGGTAAGCTAACTGGCTACAGACTGCTTGGGATATGGATATAATAGGCAAAGTAACATAAGCGTTATCCACAGTGGGTGTGGCAGCACTGTTTGAGAGAAATTCTCCATTATTCTTGGTCATGTACTATAACCAAGTACTTATTCAGTGCCTGTGCTTACCAATGCCTCTGTGCTTAGGGTTGTGGCTTGGTGTGGAGTGGGACAACCCTGATCGAGGCAAACACGATGGCAGCCATGAAGGTGTCCACTACTTCACTTGCAGGTAAAGTAAACCCTACCTAGTATCTCAATGATGGTAGCATGAAATTACACTGACCTGTTGAGATAGGTGTCATCCTAATCTCTGTTAACCCATAAGTCAAATATAGCGTAATTTGGTCAGCTGCGTGATTCATTTCTGTGTTCATACGTGTTAGAAATTGAGATTTCTGGCAAAAATGAAGTCTCCACCCTCAAAAAAAAGGAAACGGGAAACACAATTTTGGGGGGTTTGGAATGTGGCCATTATGTGTTTTGCTGCTCTCAAAGGTTCTCACCCCCTCCACCCCACCTAAGGCACCCGAAGGGAGGCTCTTTCGTCCGGCCCAAGAAGGCCAGCTTCGGGGTGGACTACCTGACGGCCATCAGGCGGCGTTACGAGATGGAGGTCCAGCAGGTCTTGGGAGAGGAGATCCAGATCTCCACGAGGACGGTGGAGATGGTGGGATTCGAGGCCATCACAGAGAAACAAAAGTAAGGGGACAACAAGGCTTTGGAGCCTGAGAGTGCATTTTAGTCCAGGACTAGGCTTAATCTGACTCCGGGAATCTGTCCCAAAGTGTGCTTATTTGTACGGTCAACTCTGTATGTACTGTTTGGAATATTGTTAAAGCATGCCACCTATACCAGAGGATGCCAGTATCAGGCCCCCCTCGCAAAATAGGTTTCTAACCTAAAGGGTATTCCCTGGTTAAATAAAGGCTCAATAAATATTAAGTAAAGAATGGTTACAAAACGTAGGCACTTGAGTTGGGACTGTTGAACTCCACCACACTCCAACAGAGTTTCACTTGTCTGATCTGCAGTCATCTGTACTTATTCAGTGAAATGCATTGTTGTCATCTGTGCTCCTCTGCAGGGTGGAAAACCTGACCGATGTTGCACTGAGGTTGTGCGAGGTTTCCAGCCCGGGCCCTCCAAATGAAATCCGAAACACCACTCCCCGTATCCTTTCATTTAGTAGCTTTTAATTAGCTAAATAAGTGCTCATGTCCAAAAAGTTACAACTGTCAATCATATGAAATTGTTCATGTTAATAATACTTGAGTGTGGGCCTCCCGGGTGGCGCAGTGGTCTAATGCACTGCATCGCAGTGCTAGCTGTGCCACCAGAGACTCTGGGTTCGAACCCAGGCTCTGTCGCTGCCGGCCGCAACCGGGAGGTCCATGGGGCGACACACAATTGGCCTAGCGTCGTCCGGGTTAGGGAGGGTTTGGCCGGCAGGGATATCCTTGTCTCATCGCGCACTAGCGACTTCTGTAGTGGGCCGTGCGCAGTGCACAATGACCAGCTCGCTAGGTGTACGGTGTTTCCTCCGACACATTGATGCGGCTGGCTTCCGGGTTTGGCTTGGTTGGGTTGGGTTGTGTTTCGGAGGACGCATGGCTCTTGACCTTCGCTTCTCCCGAGTCCGTACGGGAGTTGTAGTGATGAGACAAGACATTAACTACTAACAATTGGATACCACGAAATTGGGGAGAGAAAAGGGGGTAAAAATAATGTTTTTAAAAAATACAATTTTAAAAACAATAATACTTGAGTGCACTTCTCTGACCTGAACTTACTGTGATAAGTGTGATATGTAGCTACTTTACACCATGTTTGCGTCCCAAATGGCACCCCTTTTCCCGATATAGTGCACTACTTTTGACTAGGGTTCGGGTCAAAAGTAGTGCACTTTAGCGAATGTGTGTGTTATTTGGGTCGCAACCCCATTAGTAAATGTACGGTCCACCCACCCAATTGAATTAGCTTGGGGGAAGCGTTGATTGGACATTTAGCTGATGATGCGCTACTACTGCATCCTTAATGGTCCCTGTCAGACGTGCTGATGTTGGACCTGTGTGGGAACCTCCTGTGCTGCTGGGACGACGTGATGGCCGTCACGGAGCAGATGGAGGAACTCAAAGAGCTTCAGCTCAGGTAGATCACACTCAATAATGATGTGTGTGTTTTTGGCCTCACTTTTCTCAAACTCTGATCCCCTCACTGACTGTCTCTCTTGTCCTCTTTCCCCTCAGCCACAACAGACTGCGTGTGCCCTCCAACCCTACGGTGCGACCCCGGGCCTTCTCCTGCCTCAGGGTCCTCTCCCTCACCAACTGTGCCCTCACGTGGCCTCAGGTGACAGCCACCACCCTGTACCTTTCCCTTAGGCATTATGGGTCTCTTTCTCAATTCATCTTTCCTCAATTCCTCGCATCCTCTATACTTACATCCTTCTCATAACTCGTTGGAGAAGAAGGCTGGCGGGGAAGAACCTTGGATTTTATCCACCAATATGGTTGAGGAGGCGAAGAGATAGGATGTGAGGAATTGATGAAAGATTCATTCGGATCGATCCCATGTCAAGTAAATACAATATTGTAGGCTGATTTTATTTTTAAAGGTGTTTTTGTACCAGTTAATACAGTAATAGATCATTAAGTTGCAGCGCACAGTATGTTAATTAATGAGCTGGTGCAATCATGTGAAGGCCTAATGAAATGAGAAGTGATCGAAATGCTGAGTCTCTTTACATTTATCCATCTCCCTTTGGTGTTGGTCTGTTAGCTGCTTGAGTGCGCCCCCATGTGGCCACTGCTGGAAGAGCTCTACGCCTCTGAAAATGACATCACTGAACTACAGAAGTAAGGTTTTAGCCGTCCGTTTTGGGTCTCCGTTCTGATGTATTTTTATTTTTTTCTAAAGCAACACTTGTAACATTTGACTTGTATTTCCGCCTCTTTTGCACAGGCCTAACGATGTCTTACAGTCTTTGACAGTTTTGGATCTCTCAACAAACCCTTTGGTTGATGGAGCCGTACTGAGTATTGGCGAACTGCCTAGGTAAGAGCGGGCATAACGGTACCAACACAGACACTTCTCATAACTGTTCACTACACCGTATGACAAATGACATAGCCCTGTTGTTAACTTTACTTTACTTTCATGAGCATTAACAACAACAAAATGTATACTATTATCCTAATAAATGCTAATGTTTACAAACAAGGACATTTCAATGAATAAGCATTTGTATCATTTATAATAACTTATGTAGCATTTATAATGTAATTTGCCATAAAGTGTACTTTTACATCTGTGCTTTTCATGAATTTCAGACTGGAGAATCTAAATATGTCTAAGACTGGTTTGTCAACCTTGCGGTTTGATGACGCAATGCCTGGTAAAGTTTACGTCGGACATTGTTTGGGAAAAAAACGTGACCTTTTTTTTGACGTGTTTGTTATTAATGGAAGTCAAGTTGAATTAGCGTAGCAGTAGAGGTAGTTGAACAAGATCCCAGAAGATGCATGTGTATATGTGTTTCGATGACACATGCATTTGACAATGTGTAGAACTGTAAGGGCGAAAGATGGGCATTGAGTATACTGGTAAGACTCTGTAAATTATTATTTTATCACGTCTTCTGAAGGTTGCAAAACGGCTATGTTTCCTGCCCTGAAAAGTCTCGCAGTTAACAGCAACAACATTTCAGAGGTGAGCGTTGTCTAAGAAATATTTGATCGTAGTGAAATATATCCGGATATATAAATGATTAATTACTAAACAAATTTGATGAATGTCACTAGTCTGCAAAATGTTAATACTTGTTCTGTGAAGATGGATATGAATGTGAAATCCTTCTAACTCAACCCTTTATCTCCTCTCTTTCTCAACCCTACACGTACACTTGCTTGTGCTTACACACTGACATGGCAATACGTACAACAATTCTAAAAAATCGCACACACACACTCACCAACACACTCTTACAATCTCATTCACTCACTGACACATTCATTGACACACACAGTGGTCGGTAATAAACGAGCTAGAGAAGCTGCAGAGCCTGGTCCGGTTGTCGTGTCGGCAGAACCCCCTGCTGAGCCAGGAAAGGAACCCCGGCACGGCCATGCAGCTGCTTATTGCCAGGGTGGGCCGGCTGGAGGCCCTCAATAGGTGGACGGTGAGGCCCCGTCATCTGTTTTAACGCTACCGCCAAACCTGGGTGTGTTCATTAAGCTCCATTTTAATTTACCCGGTTCTGAACGACAGATCCAGCTTCTTACAGTTGATCCCCACATGCAATTTATACTGGTGCGATTATTGGTCAGCCACTGCGCACACATACCTAAAATAATCACAGTGATAGATTCAGCTCTATGCCTCCATCCCAAATGAATGGAAAAGATATGCACCGAAGAAAACCAGGAAATTAGTGCTTACTATATCTTCATTCGAGATTGAGGCATATAGTAGCTGGAGCTACACAACTTTTATCTAGACATTGTGAAATGTTCCTTTAAAGCTATATATGTTTCCTTCTCCCATCTCCCACTATGAATACATCAGTGTTTGCAGATGTTCTTGCTGAAATCCTCCATTCTCTTTCCTTGTTACCGTGGTTACCTGTAGGTCCTGCCTGAGGACAGGAGGGGGGCGGAGCTGGACTACTGCAAGATGTTTGGGCTAGAGTGGCTGGCATCCGGGGGACACCGAGACCCCCAGCAGAACCGCCCCAGTGCTGAATTCACCACACAGCACCCCCGCTATCAGAGTCTCATACAGAGTGAGTCAAGAGTGATACATTCCTCCCAAGGTTTCCCCGGCAACACCCTATTTCAGACTGAGAAGTGGTACAGCCCACCCTATATCTACTCGACTATAGGCATTTCTGAAGGAAAAAACATATGCCGTACTGCTAACCATATCCCGAGAAAGAAGTGATACAACGCAGCCCATGTCACTCTTACAAAGAGACAGTGGTGATCCTAATTCCCGCCCTATAGTCATTATAAGTTCAATGAATTGACAGAGAGGCTCGATTTTCTTTTGTTTTTCAGAATACGGAGCTCCAGAAGACAGCGAACTGAAGAAGCAGGAACCATTTGCACTGAAAAACCAGCTCTTAAGTGAGTCCTTCTCACTTCTCTTAAGTCTAATTGATACAGTACACAACGCAAGAACACAATTCGCTATGCAAAATGCCGATCCTGTGTAGATGCGTCAAGTTAGAAATTCCGTGGCTGCACACATTCGTGTAAAGCAGTGTTACTTAATCCTGGTCCTGGATTCTGGATTTTTGCCCTAGCACTACACACCGGATTCCACTAAGCAACTCATTATCAAACATTTAATAAGTGTAATCGGCTGTCTAGGGCAAAAACAAAAGTGTGGCCCCCAAGAGCAGGATTATGAAACAATTCTGGAATTAATTTGATTTTTTAAATTATTTGCTAATAAACTGTAATACTCTCATTCCCAGAACTGCATGTGCTGTGACCCAATAAACACATTTAAATATTTACTCAGGAGATGAGTCAGCGTATCTAAATTGCATTATGGTGGTTCAAACCCTGAATGCTGATTTGGCTGAAAGCCGTGGTACTGTATATCAGACCGTATACCACGGGTATGACAAAACATATATATTTTTTACTGCTCTAATTATGTTGGTAACCAGTTTATAATAGCAATAAGGCACCTCGGGGGTTTGTGATATATGGCCAATATACCACGACTAATGGCTGTGTCCAGGCCCTCCACGTTGCGTCGTGCGTAAGAACAGCCCTTAGCCGTGGTATATTGGCCATATACCACACCCCCTCGGGCCTTATTGCTTAATTAGTTCTTAAGAGTAATATAGCATTTCAAACCTCCCCCACCAGGCATAACATTTGTTTGTCCAGATGAGACGGACCGAAAATCTGTGGTGAAGAAACTCCCAGGTAAAGGCTCCCACCTGTCTTCATCAGCTAGTTAGATGGCATTTAATATTATTATTATCATGTTATGTTCAGTATCTAAGCTAATGAATTGAGATGTGCATGGATGTTAGTGGACTTTTCACATGTGCCAGACTCAGACTCACATATAGCCCCTGGTAAATGTCTGTTCCTCTTAATGTTTCTCCCTCAGTCATTTCTGACTGTGCTTTCCAATAACAATGCAAAATATGCAAGGAGGTCGGGACCCTGATTTGAAGTGACTGTAACCTATTGCATTTTAATAAAGATATTCAGGGGTCACTCCACTCTTTTGATGTGTTTTAGATTCCATGATCGTTCAGAAAGTGAAGGGCCTGCTCTACAGACTGCTAAAGATACCAGGTGCTGAGTTGAAACTCTCCTACACAAGCTCAAAGGTAAAGAGGTTTACTGACAACGGCAACTGCCCTATACTACCTCAAAGGTAAAGGGGTCTAAATAGACTAGGTGAAATGGTCTTACTCACCTAGACTAACCCACAGTTTAGTTTTATTTCTGTGTTGGTGTAACCATCCTCGCCACTCATAGGTGAATCTGTTTAATAGACCAATGGTACAGTCCCACTTTCTTAGCAGTGGAATGGGCTCCCTAAAACAACATTTGTCTTTCCTCAGATGGAGGGCAAAGAGATTGAGATCGACAACGACCTGAAACCGCTGCAGTTCTACTCCATCGAAGACGGAGACAAGGTCCTTGTCCGCTGGTTGTGATCCGCAAAGGTCCGGATTGGCTGCCTGATGACTCAAACTGAGTTCTTCCATGGCATAACGTTTGGCCGGAGCAAGGAGTTTGGGTAGCCAGGCAACCGAATTTGAAGTTTAAGCGATATTCCGAAATCCACGAGAAAAATGTACAGCACTAAACCTGGGACGAAAACACAGCGCAGCTCCTATTCAGCCTGAGGAGACCAATCGATGTAGGAGAAAGAAACACAGGGTCGTGTTCATTTGGCATGAAACGGAAGATAACTGTCCAAAACGGAGTGAAACAGGAAGGGAACATCTGAACTTGTCCAATAAGAGTTGTGCCCTTATGAACACAACCCAAGCGTGAACAATGTGTATTTATTAGGATCATATCAACAGCTTACATCATAAATAAAACAATTCATCATCCAATAAATAATACAAAAATTACTGTTATTACTTTCACTCAATGAGGCACCGGGCAAAAGAGAATTAGGAGACATTTAGGCCCTTGAATGGAGGATTTTACCATCCCTGAGCTATGGCAGCTTTCATAGCTTGGCCTTTAGTGAGTTAGCAGCAGTTAAGGTATTTTTTATTTAACCTTTATTTAACTAGGCAAGTCAGTTTTAAGAACAAATTCTTATTTACAATGCCGACCTACCAAAAGGCAAAAGGCTTCCTGCGGGGACGGGGGCCTGTGATTAAAAATACAAAATAAATCCAATATAAATATAGGACAAAACACACATCACAACAAGAGAGACAACATAGCACTACATAAAGAGAGACCTAAGACGACAACATACCAACGCAGCAACACATGACAACACAGCATGGTAGCAACACAACATGGTAGCAGCACAAAACATGGTAGAAACATTATTGGGCACAGACAACAGCACAAAGGGCAAGAAGGTAGAGACAGCAATACATCACGCAAAGCAGCCACAACTGTCAGTCAGAGTGTCCATGATTGAGTCTTTGAATGAAGAGATTGAGATGAAACTGTCCAGTATCATCAGGTGGTGTCAAATTAACCCAAAACTTTCCAGCATATATAGCTCTGAATATGTGGTAGATAGGCTGTTGGTCGACCAATACGTTTTGTTGTTGTAGCAAATAGATTTTTTTTCATGCCACATGAGACACCTGTATGATTCGCGCCTGTCTCAGTGGACTAATCCATTGAGGAGGCCACAGGGATGCCACGGCCCAAGAAGAAAGGGAGCGTGACTAAAATGCACAAGGCACATCCCTCTCTAGAATGCGCTCTCCAACCATTTTGTGCACATTCATTGTTTCATAACTTCATTGTGTTAATTGGTTGCCCTTTGATGTTAGTGCCTATCAATTCCCCATTACATGTCATCAGTAGTAGCCTACATTTACGGGTAATTCCCAATCTACAGTGTTTCTTTGGTTACGGTAATTTCCGCTAATGCATTCAATATTATTTTTTAGTCGTTTGCCGTTCTCTTTGTCGGAGTGGCTACTTTGTTTGCAGAGCTCACAACCTTTACTACACTTGTAAGAAACACGTTTTGGTTTATTTCATTCCGTTTATGAGTTTTGTCAATTTTATTGGTTGTCTTTTGTTTGGAGCGCTCCTGTCAATGTTGAGTAAAGATGCGCACCTGATTTACACATTTAGAAGTACACCCACTCTAAAATAAAAAGGTTCATGGAGACACCTTTATGAGTTCCTCAGATTGCCACACCGGTGGAACCACCAAAGGTACTTCCAGGAACCTTTCCCTGAGGAACCTTTTAAACAGGTTCCTCAAATAACCTTTTTAGGGTGTTAGAAGCTTTTTATGTCCCATGTATTCTATAATTAATAATAACAATACAAATGACATTGAGTGGGAAACTTGTAAGTCACAAATCACACATTGTATTGACTTTAAAAGTCACAGAAATCTCACTTGCAGACATCACAGGAATATCTGGTCTCCCCTATCTCGCTCTACAGCAAAAAGTTTGCTATTCATACAATATTTGTTGGTAATTTATCCCCTTATCAATTCCCAGAAGACATTTCTGAATGAACAGCATTGTGCTTTTCACTGATGCTGTTTTTTAAAGTAACTTTTAATACGGCTGGAAATTCTGGAAGTCTAAACACAGACGGCGAAACTCTGGTTGATTGATGTGTCCTGTTGCTGGCCAGTTGATATGTCACACTAAAGGCCAATTGGTGGCTCATTTTGCTGGACAGATGTTGGCTCATTTTGCTGGTCTGTTTTCTGCAGCTGTGAGCTAACAATAATAATATAAATGCTTTCACTTTTGTGCTCAAAAAGCAAAAAAAAAGAGCAGAGATTTGGAATAGGATCAGTGTGATAAAGTCAATGACGCAGATGACAGTCATAGATTGACTTCAAACTTTGATTATTGGAACGAGTTGCTCCACCATTCTTTGGTCCAATGACATCAATTTGGTGTTCTGGTCAGGGCATATCACAATAGGAAAAGCATATGAAAATGTGAAAACAAAAGTGTGTTGTGCTTAAGTGAATCAATACATTTGAACTAACTGCAATCTAGTGGCCGAGTTGAATGGATACTCTTCCCTCTGGGTCCCTGTATCCATCTAACCCATGGAAATCTATCTCCTCATCAGGCCTTGTAGCAATCCATTGTTGACTATGTTGAACCATGTATGCGTGGTGATGGCTGTTGAAACTGCCTGGTAGTAGTACTTTACCACACAAGCACCAAGGAAACTGTATATTCCACACACTTCCATGAACACAGGGATCTCATCTGAATGGACAGTGTTGATGACCAGATAGTCTTTTACATTGTATCGCACGTTGTTCACTGCAATGGACTTTGTCTTGGTGACACTTTTTTCTCTGATGGCTTCTCGGAATCTGGCACTTGATACTCCACGGTAGAGTTTAGAAGTGCATGCAGTGGGACATCTCTTGTGTCCGCACAGTGTGTTGTGGTGTTGCCAAGGCAGTTGTTGTTGGTTTGCTCCCAACATTGTCTGTGCTGATGTATTTTTGCAAGGGTCTTCTTCGTTCTATTTTGAAAGTTTCCCACAACTGCTGAGAGCCTGTTGAAATATCGGTGTTCCGCTTCAAATCGCATGGCGAACTGGTGGATCAAAGTTCCATAGGCAAGTAGCAGGCTAGGGTAGTGGACGAAGTAGTGCGTCTTCGAAACAAAGCACATTGAAATAGAAAGTTCAGATTCCTCCAATGATGAAAACTTCTGCATTGTGTGCAAGGAGCACTTTAACAATTCCAAGTCCAAGGAGGTCTGGGTGAATTGCTGGGAATGCAAATTATGGACCCACACGCCTGTACCCAGGACAACCATACCAGTGTCACAACTGTGACTCTGATTAAGTGAACATGTCCAACATTCAGTCACACACACACACACACACACACACACCACAAACGTTCAGGTGTTTAGTTTAGCCTCGTTGTTTGGTTGAGAAATACTATTTAGTGGAGAGTAAAATAAACATTTTATTAGTTATATTTATTATTATTTCTGCCCAACAAAATGTTAAATATGGCAATGTTACTCTCATGGTCTCAATAAAGGAGTTCAATAATTAGTTGCATGACATGAGTTATGCACTTTTTCATTCTGTTACAATTCACTGTTATAACTAACCCAGATCATGGGGTAAATCGTAACACTTCACTCCTTGTATTTAGGACAACACCATGATTTGCACTTTGATTTACATATACTGTATAATAAACCACACCAATTTGTAAAGGACAGATGCAGGTTGTTTGTATCACGTTTGGAATACACTACCATAAACGATCATTGAGAAACTGACCAAAAGGTGAAAAGTGTAACAACCATCCCGGTCTCCTCTATACCGTTCACAGGAAACTCACTCTACATTTTTTAGATGAAGTTCCGTGGGAAAAGGAATGGGGGCGGTGGAATCATTTTCTGTCCTTGGCAAAGGAACTCAAACGGTGTAATGATAATAATAATTAACAAAAATGTAGCTCTGAAAGTGCAAACAGTCAAATGATCCGCAGGGTTTGAGTATGAAAGTGGATGAAAAACAGATTTGGCTCATTAATCTATATGGTCCAAACTATATGGTCGAGGATAATCCACACTTGATCGAAAATATTTACACCAACCTATTGAACTTACATGCAACAAACGATCAAATCATTATGGTGGGAGACTATAACACAGTGTTATAAGTAACTCAATGGACCGCAAAGGAAATCACTCTACAAACTATCATCACCGTGCCCTTAAGGAAATTACAAATATTATGGACACATTAGAAATAGCGGATATTTGGATATTTAAAAAACCCTGACCTGGTGAGATATACATGGAGGAGACTTAATCAAGCTAGTCGTCTTGACTACTTTCTTGTTTCTTTCTCTCTTGCGTCAAAGGTAATATATATATATATATATATATATATATATATATATATATATATATATATATTGATAGGAGACCGAATGAGATTGGACCATCATCTAATTGGCCTTCACATAACTCTTAATGAATATTGGAAATGTAATCAAAGTCTACTGGGGGACAATTTGTTCATTTATAAAAAATGTCCAGTAGTCCAGAGTTGTGTACAGATCCTTGCAACATGGGGCCGTGCATTATCATGCTGAAACATGAGGTGATGGCAGAACATGAGGTGATAGCACGACAATGGGCCTCAGAATCTCGTCAAGATATCTCTGTGCATTCACATTGCCTTCGATATAATGCAATTGTGTTTGTCGTCCGTAGCTTATGCCTGCCCATACCATAACCTCACAACCACCATGGGGCACTCTGTTCACAATGTTGACATCAGCAAACCGCTTGCACACCCGACACCATGCATGCTGTCGGCCATCTGCCCGGTACAGTTGAAACCGGGATTCATCCGTGAAGAGCACACTTCTTCAGCGTGCCAGTGGCAATCTAAGGTGAGCATTTGCCCCCTGAAGAAATTATTATTATCATTATTATTATTATTATTATATGTATACAGTTGAAGTCGGAAGATTACATAAACTTAGGTTAGAGTAATTAAAACTTCTTTTCAACCACTCCACAAACTTCTTCTTAACAAACTATAGTTTTGGCAAGTCGGTTAGGACATCTACTTTGTGCATGACACAAGTTATTTTTCCAACAATTGTTTACAGACATATTATTTCACTTATAATTCACTGTATCACAATTCCAGTGGGTCAGAAATGTACATACACTAAGTTGACTCTGGTTTTAAACAACTTGGAAAATTCGTGGCTTTAGAAGCTTCTGATAGGCCAATTGACATAATTTGAGTCAATTGGAGGTGTACCTGTGGATGTATTTCAAGACCTACCTTCAAAGTCAATGCCTCTTTGTTTGACATTATGGGAAAATCAAAAGAAATCAGCTAAGACTTCAGAAAAAAATGTCATCCTTGGGAGCAATTTCCAAACGCCTGATGGTACTACGTTCATCTGTACAAACAATAGTACGCAAGTATAAACACCATGGGACCACGCAGCCATCATACTGTTCAGGAATGAGACATGTTCTGTCTCCTAGAGATGCGAAAAGTGCAAATCAATCCCAGAACAACACCAAAGACCTTGTGAAGTTGCTGGAGGAAAAAGGTACAAAAGTATCTATATCCACAGTAAAACGAGTCCTATATCGACATAATCTGAAAGGCCGCTCAACAAGGAAGAAGCCACTGCTACAAAACCGTAATAAAAAAGCCAGACTATGGTTTTCAACTGCACATGTGGACAAAGATCGTACTTTTAGGAGAAATGTCCTCTGGTCTGATGAAACAAAAATAGAACTGTTTGGCCATATAACCATCGTTATGTTTGGAGGAAAAAGGGGGAGGCTTACAAGCCGAAGAATACCATCCCAACCATGAAGCACAGGGGTGGCAGCATCATATTGTGAGGGTGCTTTGCTGCAGGAGGGACTGGTGCACTTCACAAAATAGACGGCATCATGAGACAGGAAAATTGTGGCTATATTGAAGCAACATCTCAAGACATCAGTCAGGAAGTCTTCCAAATGGACAATGACCCCAAGCATACTTCCAAAGTTGTGGCAAAATGGCTTAAGGACAACAAAGTCAAGGCATTAGAGTGACCATCACAATGCCCTGACCTCAATCCAATATTCAATTTGTGGACAGAACTGAAAAAGTGTGTGCGAGCAAGGAGGCCTACAAACCTGACTCAGTTACAGCAGCTCTGTCAGGAGGAATTGTCACGTTCTGACCATAGTTCTTTTGTGTTTTCCTTGTTTTAGTGTTGGTCAGGACGTGAGCTGGGTGGGCATTCTATATTGTGTGTCTGGTTTGTCTATTTCTATGTTTGGCCTGATATGGTTCTCAATCAGAGGCAGGTGTTAGTCATTGTCTCTGATTGGGAACCATATTTAGGTAGCCTGTTTTGTGTTGGGTTTTGTGGGTGGTTGTTTCCTGTGTCAGTGTTTGTGCCACACGGGACTGTTTTCCGGTTTTCACTTTGTTACTTTGGTTATGTGTTCATGTTCAGTTTTTCTCATTAAAAACCATGGACAATTACCGCGCTGCATTTTGGTCCTCCTCTCCTTCGACGGAAGAATCCCGTTACAGGAATGGGCCAAAATTCACCCAACTTATTGTGGGAAGCTTGTGGAAGGCTACCCAAAACCTTTGTCCCAAGTTAAACAATTTAAAGGCTATGCTACCAAATACTAATTGAGTGCATGTAAACATCTGACCCACTGGGAATGTGAAATAAATCATTAAATAAATAATTCTCTCTACTATTATTCTGACATTTCACATTCTTAAAATAAAGTGGTGATCCAAACTGACCTAAGACATGGAATTTTTACTAGGATTAAATGTCAGGCATTGTGAAATACTGAGTTAAAATGTATTTAGCTAAGGTGTATGTAAACTTCCGATTTGGCTAAGGTGTATGTAAACTGTATATATTTTTTACCCTCTTTTTCTCCACAATTTTGTGGTATCCAATTGGTAATTACAGTCTTGTCTCATCACTGCGACTCCCGTACGGACTCGGGAGAGGCGAAGGTCGAGAGCCATGCGTCCTGAAACACAACCTAAACAAGCCGCACTGCTTCTTGACACAATGCCCACTTAACCCGGAAGCCAGCCTCACCAATGTGTTGGAGGAAACACTGTACACCTGGCGACCATGTCAGTGTACACAGAGCCCAGCCCACCACAGGAATCGCTAGGGCGTGATGGGACAAGTACGTACCTCCCGGCCAAACCTTCCCCTAACCCAGACGACACTGGGATAAATGTGCACCATCCCATAGGTCTCCCGGTCGCGGCCGGCTGTGACAGAGTCTGGACTCAAACCAAGAATCTCTAGTGGCACAGCTAGCACTGCGATGCAGTGCCTTAGACCAATGCGTCACTCGGGAGGCTGCCCTGAAGTTAGTTACGGCACCAAACTGCAGTCAGGTCAAGACCCTGGTGAGGACGACGAGCACGCAGATGAGCTTCCCTGAGACGGTTTCTGACAGTTTGTGCAGAAATTCTTCAGTTGTGCAAACCCACAGTTTCATCTGCTGTACAGGTGGCTGGTCTTAGACAATCCCGCAGCTTATGGTAGAGAAATGAACATTCATTTCTCTGGCAAAAGCTCTGGTGGAGATTCCTGCAGTCAGCATGCCCAATTGCACCATCCAAATAAACTTGAGAAATCTGTGGCATTGTGATGTGACAAAACTGCACATTTTAGAGTGCCTTTATTGTCCCCAGCACAAGTTGCACCTGTGTAATGATCATGCTGTTTAATCAGCTTCTTGATATGCCACACCTGTCAGGTGGATATTCCATAATGATATTCAATAGGCTAGATCTGTTGGTACATTGAGAAATGATGATGTAGTTTACATTAGTATTGATTTCCGGCACCTAAAAAAATTGCACTACACCATGAATGGGAGGGGGATTGTTGTGGATGTGGGTCCCGCAAAATCATCCTGTTGTCCCGCATTTGAGTATTTTAAATATGGTCACTCAACTGCCATCAACCAATAATATTAGTATTTTCTGTGCAGAGCCATGTTGTATCTGGCACGTGTCATGTTCCACCTGAGAACAGGGATCAATCTCTGCTTCCAACCTTGTCACTGTTTCTCCCATTTGCCCTTCTCCCTGACTTTTCATTACTGTTTGAATAAAGTATCAAACCACCTAAAAAAAATATGTTTAAAAAAAAGATCAGCATACTTCAAATTTCATCCCCCAAAAACTCAAAGTAACAAAGTTGTAAAATGTGTTAATTTAATGTTCAAGTCATCCTGAATACACCTGACCTGTATTTTTTTATTTTATTGTCATAGGCCTAATACGCAGAATTACAGAAAATTTGCTTTAAAAACAGTAAAATGTTCCTGGGAGAGGACCCCCAGTCTAGGGGTTGTGCAAGGGGGCAATGAAATTCACATAGCAAATCTCACTCAAACTTTCTACATAAGTTGACAGCCCTGATTTTTGTAGCCTTGTGAAACCAGACTGACCGCTGCTCTCATGTTTTGTAACAGTTCATGTGAGATCAGGCTGGTTTAATGATGCGACCATTTTGCCGATGTTCATTGGCATTCACACAACTCTGTTAAAAATGTATATTGAAGAAACAAGTTAATTGGTTTGGTCCCCTGGTTAAACACTCCAAAATGTAAGCTTCTCCAACACTGTCCCTTCCTTCCTGGCAATACATCCCAATTCTGCTTAACCTGTTTACTGCAGACCTGTGTCAAATACGTATTTATTTTCTGTTGATTACGCAAGGTGTGTTTGATTTCGTTGACTCCAGTGTGCTGGGTAAGCAAAATTACCTAAACAAACACTGATGTTTGCAGAGAGATAAGAGCTGCTGGGAATTCTGGTTTAAATGATCGATCCGTATTTATAACATAACACACACACATGCTTACAAACCAGCTAAATCGCCAAACATTCACCAGGTATTGGTGGGTAGAAAGAACTCAATCTTCTGTTTGGTCTAAGTTGATCAAAGAGGTTATATTACAAACAGACATTTTGTAGCTATCAAAAACTTACAGTGCATTAGGAAAGTATTCAGAACCCTTCCCCGTTTCCACATTTTATTATGTTACAACCTTATTCTAAAATTGATTCGATTTTTTCCTCATCAATCTACACACAATATCTCATAATGACAAAGCAAATACAGGTTTTTAGAAACATTTGAAAATGTAATAAATATAAAAAACAGAACTACCTTATTTACATAAGTATTCAGACCCTTTGCTATGAGACTCGAAATTTAGCTGTTTACATTGATCATCCTTGAGATGTCTTTACAACTTGATAGGAGTCCACCTGTGGTCAATTCAATTGATTGGACAAGATTTGGAACGGCACACATACGTCTATATAAGGTTAAACAGTTGACAGTGCATGTCAGAGAAAAAAACAAAGCCCTGAGGTCGACGGATTTGTCCATAGAGCTCAGAGACAGGATTGTGTCAAAGCAAAGATCCGGGAAGGGTACCAAAACATTTCTGCAGCATTGAAGGTCCCCAAGAACACAGTGGAGCTGGCCTCCCAGCCAAACTGAACAATCGGGGAGAAGGGCCTTGGTCAGGGAGGTGACAAAGATCCCGATGGTCACTCTGACAGAGCTCCAGAGTTCCTCTGTGGAGATGGGAGAACCTTCCAGAAGGACAACCATCTCTGCAGCACTCCACCAATCAGGCCTTTATGGTACAGTGGCCAGGTGGAAGCCATTCCTCAGTAAAATGCACATGACAGCCCGCTTGGAGTTTTCCAAAAACACCTAAAGGACTCTCAGACCATGAGAAACAAGATTATCTGGTCTGATGAAACCAAGACTGAAATCTTTGGCCTGAATGCCAATTGTCACGTCTGGAGGTAATCTGGCACCATCCCTACAGTGAAGCATGGTGGTGGCAGCATCATGCTGTGGGGATGTTTTTCAATGGCAGGGACTGGGAGACTAGTCAGGATTGAGGGAAAGATGAACAGAGAAAAGTAGTGAGATCCTTGATGAAAACCTGCTCCAGAGCTCTCAGAAGCTCAGACTGGGGCAAAGGTTCACCTTCCAACAGGACAACAACCCTAAGCACACAGCCAAGACAACGCAGGAACGGCTTCGGGACAAGTCTCTGAATGTCCTTGAGTGGCCCAGCCAGAGCCCGGACTTGAACCCGATCGAACATCTCTGAAGAATGGGAGAAACTCCCCAAATACAGGTGTGCCAAGTTTGGAGCGTCATACCCAAGAAGCCTCAAGGCTGTAGTCGCTGCCAAAGATGCTTCAACAAAGTACTGAGTAAAGAGTCTCAATACTTCTGTAAATGTGATATTTGATTTTTGTTTTTGCAAAAAATTCTATAAACCTGTTTTTGTTTTGTCATTATGGGATATTGTGTGTAGATTGATGAGGGGAAATTTATTTAGAATAAGGCTGTAATGTAACATATACAAAAGTTTGTGGACACCCCTTGAAATGAGTGGATTCGGGCATTTCGCCACACCTATTTTTCTCAGGTGTATAAAATCAAGAACACAGCCATGCAATCTCCTTAGACAAACATTGGCAAGGGAATGGCCTTACTGAAGAGCTCAGTGACTTTCAACATGACACCGTCATAGAATGGCACCTTTCCAACAAGTCAATTCGTCAAATTTCTGCCCTGCTACAGCTGCCCCGGTCAACTGTAAGTGCTGTTATTGTGAAGTGGAAATGTCTAGGACAACAACGGCTCAGCCACAAAGTGGTAGGCCACACAAGCTCACAGAAAGGGACCGTCGAGTGCTGAAGTGCGCAGCAAGTACAAATAGGCTGTCCTTGGTTGCAACACTTACTAAGAGTTCAAACTGCCTCTTGAAGTAATGCCAGCACAATAACTGTTAGTTGGGAGCTTCATGAAATGGGTTTCCATGGCCAAGCAGCAGCAAGCAAGCCTATGATTACCATGCGCAATGCCAAAAACGTCAGCTGGAGAGGTGTAAAGCTCACTGCCACTGGACTCTGGAGCAGTGGAAACGCGTTCTCTGGGGTGATGAATCACGCTTCACCATCTGGCAGTCCGGCGAATGAATCTGGGTTTGGCAGATTCCAGGAAAACGCTACCTGCCCCAATGCCTAGTGCCAACTGTAAAGTTTGGTGGAGGAAGAATAATGGTCTGGGGCTGTTTTCATGGTTTGAGCTAGGCCCCTTAGTTGCATTGAAGGGAAATCTTAACGCTAAAGCATACAATGATGTTCTAGATGATTATGTGCTTCCAACACAGGAGTTTGGTGGTGCCTTAATTGGGGGAACGGGCTTGTGGTAATGACTGGAGTGCAATAGGTGGAATGGTATGAAATACATCAAACACATAGTTTCCATGTGTTTAATGCCATTCCATTTGTGCTGTTCAATATATTAATATATTATTAATATATTCAACATGACAATTCCCCGTGCACAAAGTAAGGTCCATACAAACATGGTTTGTCGAGATCGGTAAGGAAGAACTTTACTGGCCTGCACAGAGCCCTGTCCTCAACCTCATCGAACACCCTTGGAATGAATTGGAACACGGACTGCGAGATTTTGGAATGGAATGTTCGATGAGCAGGTGTCCACATACTTGGTATATACCATGTAGTGTACATTTAAAGATGATCCCTGGGCTTTGATGGACAGCAAAGGGCTTGCAGAGGAAAGGCCACGATCTCACAGTCAATCTCCAGCTACCATACACAAAGACATACAGCATCTTTGTTTAAATTTGACCATCCTAAGGAGTGTCTTGTTTGCCACAGATGGCATATGAATATAAAGGGATGTTGGGATTACTGCAGTTTCCCAGAAAAATGCATGAGTCACCCCAACATGAGAGCTCATTCTTTGCATGCTAGTTCAGTTCAGGTATCACATGTGGTGGCCAGCCATTGGTGGTAGCAAAATACAGTTGAGTCAAAGTTTACATTAGAGGTCAACCTATTAATCGGAATGGCATATTAATTAGGGCCGATTTCAAGCTTTCATAACAATCTGAAATCGGTATTTTTGGGCGACGATTTCCGATTATAAAAATAAAAAAACTTTTATTTAACTAGGCAAGTCAGTTAAGAACACATTCTTATTTTCAATGACTGCCTAGGAACTGTGGGTTAACTGCCTTGTTCAGGGGCAGAACGACAGATTTTCACCTTGTCAACTCAGGGGATTCAATCTTGCAACCGCACAGTTAACTAGTCCAACGCTCTAACCATTGCACTCCACGAGTAGCCTGCCTGTTACGCAAATGCAGTAGAAGCCAAGGTAAATTGCTAGCTAGCATTAAACTTATCTTTAAAAAAACAAGCAATCATAATCACTAGTTATAACTACTGATCCAGTTTAGCAGGCAATATTAACCAGGTGAAATTGTGTCATTTCTCTTGCGTTCATTGCACGCAGAGTCAGGGCATATGCAACAGTTTGGGATGCCTGGCTCATTGTGAACTAATTTGCCAGAATTTTACGTAATTTCGACAAACTTTGAAGGTTGTGCAATGTAACAAGAATATTTAGACTTATTTAGGGATGCCACCCGTTAGATAAAATACCGAACGGTTCCGTATTTCACTGAAATAATAAACGTTTTGTTTTCGAAATGATAGTTTCCGGATTCGACCATATTAATGACCAAAGGCTCGTATTTCTGTGTGTTATTATGTTATAATTAAATCTGATTTGGTAGTGAAGTCTGACTGAGCAGCAGCAGGCCCGTAATCATGCATTCAAACAGCACTTTTGTGCGTTTTGCCAGCAGCTCTTCCCAAGCACAGCGCTATTTATGCCTTGAAGCCTATCAGCCTAATGGCTAGTGAACCAATGTGAAATGGCTAGCTAGTTAGCTGGGTGTGCACTAATACTCTTGTTTCAAACGTCACTCACTCGTCACTCGAGTGGGGGGCCTATACTGTTACACTGGCAATACTATAGTGCCTATAAGAACATCCAATAGTCAAAGTTATATGAAATACAAATGGTATAGAGAGAAATAGTCCTATAAATACTATATTAACTACAACCTAAAACTTCTTACCTTGGAATATTGAAAATTTAAAAAAAAATCCCTGTTTTAGGTCAGTTAGGATCACCACTTTATTTTAAGAATGTGAAATGTCAGAATAATAGTAGAGATAATGATTTATTTCAGCTTTAATTTCTTTCATCACATTCCCAGTGGGTCAGAAGTTTGCATGCACTCAATTAGTATTTGGTAGCATTGCCTTTAAATTGTATAACTTGGGTCAAAGGTTTTGGGTAGCCTTCCACAAGCTTCCCACAATAAGTTGGGTGAATTTTGGCCCATTCCTCCTGACAGAGCTGCTGTAACTGAGTCAGGTTACTAGGCCTCCTTCCACGCACACACTTTTTCAGTTTTGCCCACAAACGTTCTATAGGATTGAGGTCAGGGATTTGTGATGACCATTCCAATACCTTGACTTTGTTGTCCTTAAGCCATTTTGCCACAACTTTGGAAGTATGCTTGGGGTCATTGTCCATTTGGAAGACCCATTTGCGACCAAGCTTTAACTACCTGACTGATGTCTTGAGATTTTGCTTCAAAATATCCAAAATGTTCCTCCCTCATGATGCCATCTATTTTGTGAAGTGCACTAGTCCCTCCTGCAGCAAAGCAACCCCACAACATGATGCTGCCACCCCCGTGCTTCACGGTTGGGATGGAGTTCTTCGGCTTGCACGCCTTCCCCTTTTTCCTCCAAACGGTCATTATGGCCAAACAGTTCTATTTTTCTTTCATCAGACAAGAGGACATTTCTCCAAAAAGTGCAATCTTTGTCCCCATTTGCAGTTGCAAACCGTAGTCTGGCTTTTTTATGGCGGTTTTGGAGCAGTGGCTTATGTGTATAGGACTCATTTTACTGTGGATATAGATACTTTTGTACCTGTTTCCTCCAGCATCTTCACAAGGTCCTTTGCTGTTGTTCTGGGATTGATTTGCACTTTTCGCACCAAAATACACTCGTTCATCTCTAGGAGACAGAACACGTCTCCTTACTGAGTGGTATGACGGCTGCGTGGTCCCATGGTGTTTATACTTGCGTACTATTGTTTGTACAGATGAACATGGTACCTTCCGGGATTTGGAAATTGCTCCCAAGGAAGAACCAGACTTGTTGAGGTCTACAATTTTGTTTCTGAGGTTTTGGCTGATTTCTTTTGATTTTCCCATGAAGGTCAAGCAAAGAGACACTGAGTCTGAAGGTAGGCCTTGAAACATATCCACAGGTACACTTCCAATTGACTGAAATCATGTCAATTAGACTATCAGAAGCTTCTAAAGCCATGACATAATTTTCTGGAATTTTCCAAGCTGTTTAAGGCACAGTCAACTTAGTGTAAGTAAACTTCTGACCCACTGGAATTGTGATACATTGAATTATAAGTGAAATAATCTGTCTGTCAACAATTGTTGGAAAAATTACTTGTGTCATGCACAAAGTAGATATCCTACCCGACTTGCCAAAACTATAGTTTGTTAATAAGAAATTTGTGGAGTGGTTGAAAATGAGTTTTAATGACTCCAACCTAAGTGGATGTAAACCTTTGACTTCAACTGTACCTTGGCCATATGACTTGAATACAGAGGCTCTCTGGATGTTTACTTTTTGCCAAAATCAAGAATAAGAATAAGAAACCGTTAGTTTTATTAGTACATTGTAATTCAAACATTATATTAATGATGATAGGTTAAAACTTCTTGGCGCACCGATCCCTCTAGCGGGATCATTTTCATCAACATCCGGTGAATTGCAGAGCGCCAAATTAAATGACTAAAAATATTTAATTTTCATGAAATCACAAGTGCAATATACCAAAACACAGTTTAGCTTGTTGTTAATCCACCTGGTGTGTCAGATTTCAAAAGGGTTTTACGGTGAAAGCAAACCATGCGATTATGTGAGGACAGCTCTCAGCAGACAAAACAATACAAACAGCTAGCAGCAAAGTAGATTGGTCACGAAAATCAGAAAAGCTATCAAATTAATCGCTTACCTTTGATGATCTTCACATGTTTGCACTCACGAGACTCCCAGTTACACAATAAATGTTTGTTTTGTTCGATAAAGATTATTTTTATATCCAAAAACCTCCATTTGGTTGGCGCGTTTTGTTCAGTAATCCACAGGCTCGTGCAGGTCACGACGGGCAGACAAAAATTCCAAATAGTATCCGTAAAGTTCGTAGAAACATGTCAAATGTTTTTTATAATCAATCCTCAGGTTGTTTTTACAATAAATAATCGATAATATTTCAACCGGACGGTAGCCTTTTCAAAAGGAGAGAGAGAGCACTAAAGGCGCTCCAGGCGCTCGCGCATGCACAAATCTGGGGACACCTAGCTATCCACTGACGCTATGTGATCATTCTCGCTCATTTTTCAGAATAAAAGCCTGAAACTATGTCTAAAGACTGTTCACACCATGTGGAAGCTATAGGGAAAGGAATCTGGTTGATATCCCTTTAAATGGAGGATAGGCTTGCAATGGAACAGAGAGGTTTCAGAAAAACAGCATTTTCTGGTTGGATTTTCCTCAGGTTTTGTTCTGCAATATCGGTTCTATTATACTCACAGACAATATTTTGACATTTTTGGAAACTTTAGAGTGTTTTCTATCCGAATCTGCCAATTATATGCATATTCTAGCTTCTGGGCCTGTGAAATAGGCAGTTTACTTTGGGCACGTTTTTCATCCATCCTCACCCTGTCACCGTTCAAATAGGTTTGGCCCTAACCAATTGGGGCATTACTACACTTAGCAATCTGTATTATTCTCACTGTTAGGTTTTGAGCTGTCTACATAATTCTGCCTACATAATGCCAGAGAGTAAGCACTTATAGACCACACGCACTGACAGAGTACAATGTTATAGAGGGCCAGATTAGGGTCAGCACACAAGTCATTGCAGAGGACAGTACATCAGCACAATTTACTCTGTCTGATGGGAGACTATAGAGAGGACAAATTGTGTAACACGGAACCCAAACCGGCTGCGCGCGTGCGCCATCGTGCGCTGTTGTGCATAAATTTATGTTTTCCCCCTACACAAGGCGATCACGACACGCAGGTTAAAATATCAAAACAAACTCTGAACCAGTGACAATAATTTGGGGACAGGTCGAAAAGCATTAAACATGTATGGCAATTTAGCTAGTTAGCTTGCACTTGCTAGCTAATTTGTCCTATTTAGCTAGCTTGCTGTTGCTAGCAAATAAAAAAGAGTAGAGGGCATGAGAAGACCTCACCAACCATTTCCCACACCCTTTCATTTCTTATCTGTCTGTATCCACATGATGTGGCTAGTGTGTGTTGTGGGAGGAGACAAATAATATGACAAGGCATAAGAGGAGAACAAACGATAGGCAGAAAGAGAGACTGACTTAGACCTCACTAGCCACCCTTTTCCTAAGCTTTCCATTTCCCTAGTTTCAAAATTACATGTATGGTGTGTCTTAGAAGTTGGGTCTACTAACAGTGATGTTCAGATGCACCAGTTAACCCTGCTGTGGAAAACAATTTTATGCTGTGCAACGAACAGGTAGATACCACCCAACATGCCAAAATCAATTCTCATTGGAGCACTGCTGTTAACACTGTGTGGTGAAATTATTGTAATCAAATGGAGAGACTTTTAGATTTCTTCAAAACAGTCTAACTGTATTATTTAATTACTACAGTAATGGAGCTGGTCGGTAATCACCTCAGGAGGGGATCACTGAGAACTCAACGAGTGGATTTGAGCCACAGCATTTTATAGCAAAGTCCATCCTCCTGGATGTTCATGACAAACAACAGTTGCATGGAATGGGTCACAAGGTTAAGATTTGTATGAAAGATACTCATAATTCACAGCAGACAGTATCTCATTGTGTAGAGACCAGGGTCTGGCCATGGAGTCATCTCTCCCTGGTACCTTATAGAACAGAAACATTAACTCATGCTCTGGAATGCGGTATCACCCAAAGACATTATAAATCTTCTAGAGGCCCATCCTCAGTAGAACACTCACAGATGAGCATTCTAACACCCCCTTATTCTGTTGCATAAAACAACCATTTGATGCAATAACAGCATTATAACATAATCTTGTAATTTCCACCATAAACCCCCTTTTTGAGAATTCTCTCAATTTAAAAGAAAGTTACAAGATTTAAGAACATTAACTCACATGTAGAAAATGCATGCATTCTTCATAAAACAAGAAGCATAAAAGCAATAACTCATTGCATGTTTTCCTGCATGTGACCGGCTGCTATAGCACATGGCTCAGCCTCCTCTCAAAAAACTTAGCACTGTCTC
Organism: Oncorhynchus tshawytscha; assembly: GCF_018296145.1. Lineage (NCBI taxonomy): Eukaryota > Metazoa > Chordata > Actinopteri > Salmoniformes > Salmonidae > Oncorhynchus > Oncorhynchus tshawytscha. The sequence continues at coordinate 61,165,875 of NC_056430.1, forward strand.
CCATTTCAACATGCAACACATATTCTAAGCATTCTAGCAATTTCTCTGGGGAGGTCATGATTCCCAAAGACATCGTAAATCCTCTAGAGGCCCATCCTCAGTAGAACACACACAGATGAGCATTCTAACACCCCCTTATTCTGTTGCATAAAACAACCATTTGAATCAATAACAGCATTATAACATAATCTTGTAATTTCCACCATAACTGTCTGAAGGAGCACCTGGAGACCATGAGCTCCCTCAACACCATAATATTATAACATAGACAGATGACTGATTATATTACTGTATAGACTACTAATACTGAGTGCATACATATAGCACTGTAAGTAGGGGTTATCATGATGGCATGTTCTTTCCAAGCAAACCAAGGAGCAAAGTTCAAAGCCAAGCCAACTGTATTTTATTTTATTTTAATTGTCATAGGCCTAATACGCAGAATTACAGGAAATTTGCTTTAAAAACACTAAAATGTTCCTGGGAGAAGACCCCCAGTCCCCCCGTCTAGGGGTTGTGCATGAAATTCACATAGCAAATCTCACTCAAGCTTTCTACATAAGTTGGCAGCCCTGATTTTTGTAGCCTTGTGAAACCAGACTGACCGCTGCTCTCATGTTTTGTAACAGTTCATGTGAGATCAGGCTGGTTTAATGATGCAACCATTTTGCCGATGTTTATTGGCATTCACACAACTCTGTTAAAAATGTATATTGAGGGGATCACGTGACCCTTGAACGAGATGGCCGCATGAACTAAGAGCTCCGCACAAGTAGTTTCCAATTCCTAATCTTACCTCCACTCCAAGTTCAAACTCATTTAGCTTTAGTAAGAAAAAGTCATGGCGGCTACAAAAGGCGACACTACAGGTGCATTTTTACCCGGACTCGAGTATTAGCGACGGAAAAAGCCTCCAAGAAGAAGCTAACTTCAGAAAAAACTAGCGCCATTAGCCAGGAGCAAGAGAACCCGCTCCCCCCCGAGGCACAACGAATGCCAACCTCGCACTCTGTTGAAGACATCCTTTCTGAGTTGAGATCCCAATGTACAGAACTAAACACTAAATTAGATGCCATTAACTCTCAGCTCCGTGCGATAGGGGGCAAGGTGACAATCCTGGAAAATGCTTTGCCTGACATCAACAACAAGATAACCATAAACGCGGGGCGCATGGACGAGGCAGAGGGGCGAATCCTATCCATGGAAAACCTATTGACAGATGCCATGGAAACAATAGCATATGCTAAAAAGAAAATTGAGCATCTGGAAGAGAAAACAGAGGACCTGGAAAACAGGGGGCGAAGGAATAATTGTGTTCTATTCAATCTGGGCGAAAAAGAAGAGGGAAACATGCCACTGATCCGCTACCTGCAAGACAAACTTCCCGAGTGGCTCCACATGTCCACCGACAGGCCCATAGAACTCGAGAGAGCTCACCGAGCACTGAGGCCCCCACCAGCAGCCAGACAACCACCGCGCCCAATCACCATACGTTTCCTGAGATTCACCGACAAGGAACGAGTCCTACAGGCGGCGAAAAACAACACCATCACAGTGGGAAACGCCAAACTCGCTTTACACCAGGACCTGTCAGCTGGAATACGCCGAAAGCGCTGAGAATTTGACGAAGTGAAGAAATACTCCATTGACCGAGGCATCTTCAGGGGATTCAAACACCCAAACGAGCTCAGGATTCTTCACCAAGGAGCCTTGCGACACTTCAAAACTCCCGAAGAGGCAAAACGTTTTTTGAAAGACAATCCTGGCCAATGAGAAACAGACCAATGACTAAATGCGATTAATGCCATTACTAAAGGAGGTAAGACGACATATAGCCGATATCCAGAGACCCACTCCCTAAATGTCATTATAGCCGTCCAATTTATATTTATTTTCCTTTAACTGAGAGGGATGGGCTGTATAGCCTAACCTAGGCCTACTAATGTTTCAGCCTACTTTTATTTCCCTGTTTTTTGTTGCTATTATTACTTGGGGTTCCCTATGTCCCTTGGGGGAGGTATATGTAGACTGGGCTATTGATTTTATTTTTCTCCACTCTTTTACTGTGGTCTGGACGAGGGCAACTGTGTCATTTACTCAATGCGGGGTGGAGAGGATGAGGCATTTCTTTGGTGGGGAGAGGGAGATGCTGTGCGTTGCTAACTGTTCATGGTTTTTGTTTTATTCGGAACACAGAATTGAGACTGAGCGGGGGGTAATAGATCCAACGGGATGTGTCGAGTTGTTTGGGAACTCGGCTGGGGTGTTCAGAGATGATTATTTTATGTACACCATTTATTTTCCTTTTATGTGAACGCAGCTGTAATTACTATCCACTTTTACCCAGAGATGACTTGCACTAAAGTTCGATTACTGCTCGATGACGATGACTAGTACCTTAAATCTATTGACATGGAACTGCCATGGTCTAGGGCATGCAATAAAACGAAAAAAGATACTATGTGCTCTAAAAAAGGAAAAAGCAGACATTGCGCTATTACAAGAGACACACCTCTGTGATGCTGAAGATGCCAAACTGCAGAGCTTGGGTGGGACAGGTGTATTTCTCATCTTTCAAATCAAACAGTAGAGGCACAGCCATACTTATCCATAAAAATGTTCCATTCATAATTGACAAAAACATGTCTGATCCGGAGGGGAGATTTATTTTGATAACTGGGTCACTATTTGGTCAACCAATTACTATATTAAACATATACGCCCCTAACACAGATACTCCTGCCTTCATGTCAAAAATTATAACCCTGTTCAATGAGCATTGTGTCTCCTTTGGCGTGGTGGCCGGAGATTTTAATTGTACCCTTAACCCAACCCTAGACAAATTATCTCAAGTCCCCACCACAAATCCTAGATCTGCAAAGATGTTGAACTCTCTTACTAAAGAGATGGGACTGATAGATATCTGGAGAGAGACTAATAGCTCATCTATGGACTATACATACTACTCTAATGTCCATAACACCTACTCCCGTATAGATTACATTTTTATCCCAAAGAGTTTCATAAATTCAGCCACTTGTACAATCGGACCCATAGCACTTTCAGATCACGCCTTTGTCCACCTCCGCTTTGACCTCTGCAAAAACATCCCGAGGTCAAAGAGCTGGAAATTCAACACCTCTATGCTATCAAATGACGTGTTCCGTACATTGGTAACTACATGGATAGACAACTACACACAAGACAATAAAGATTCTCCTGTTTCTCCGGCCACAATGTGGGACGCTGCTAAAGCCACACTAAGACGTCATCTAATTGCATATGCTTCCTCTAAGAAAAAAGCAATGGAAGCACACAGGCTAGATCTTGAGAGGGAGCTGGAATGCTGTGAAAAAATACATAAACAATCCCTAGACAGCACCTCCTGGAGTCATCTTAAAGCAGCCAAAGCCAAACTGAATTTGGACTACACTCGGGAGATAAAAAAAAAGTTTTCTTTACTAAACAGAAATACCATGAGTATAGCAATAGGCCCAGTAGATTGCTTGCTTACCAATTAAAAAAGGAGCAGTCAGAGCGTACAATCATGGCTATCCGAACAGCAGAGGACGAGGTCACATATGACCCAAAAAAGATCAATTTAACTTTTCATGATTTTTACTGCAAACTATATACCTCTGAGAGAAAACACACGGAGGCAGAACTCCACTCTTTCCTAGAGGGAATCTCGCTACCTAAACTATCAGCGACCAAGAAGATCTCAACTCCCCCTTCACTCCTGAGGAGGTCCTGGAGGCAATTACCTCCATGCCACCTAATAAGTCCCCAGGCCCAGATGGATTCCCCAGAGAGTTCTACAAAGCTTTTTGGCCCCAGCTCAGCCCTATCTCATGCCAATGCTGGAGGATTTTTGCAAAAATGGGGTTCTCCCAGACTCAATGCACACAGCTCGCATTACAGTGTTGCTAAAAAAGGACAAGGACCCCCTATCCTGCTTGTCCTTCCGGCCCATAAGCTTGTTGGATTTCGACTATAAAATAATTACCAAATTGCTCGCCAAAAGACTAAACACTCTTCTTCCCAAAATAATAAAAGCGGACCAAACTGGATTTATTAGAGACAGATACTCTTCTGATAACATTCGCCGTCTTTTTGATATTATTGATCAAGTAAACGCACAGAAGACCCCTGTCCTGCTGGCTTCACTGGATGCTGAGAAGGCGTTTCACAGGATGGAGTGGAGCTTTCTGTTTTCAGTCTTAGAAAAGTTCAATATGGGCCCAAATTTTATTAAATGTATCAAATCACTATACTCTCATCCAAATGCCATGGTGACTTCTAATGGACTGAACTCTGACAGATTCCCTCTGGAACGGGGCACAAGACAAGGGTGCTCGCTGTCCCCGCTGCTCTACTTGTTGGGGGCGGAGCCTCTGGCAGAGCTGATAAGGAGCAATCCAAGTATTATGGGTGTTTCTGCAGGCCGCCTGCAGCACAAGATTTCGCTTTACGCTGATGATGTCTTGCTCTACATATCCAACCCTGAGAAATCCATCCCTCCCATTTTAGACACAATTGCTCAGTATGGCAAGTTTTCAGGTTATAAGATTAATTTTAACAAATCCACTGTCTGCCCTCTCAATATTACACTCACCAGCTCTATGAAGACACTTTGTCCTTTCCAATGGAAAACACAGGGGTTTCAATACCTCGGGATCTTCATAACACCAGATCTGAATAGCCTTTTTAAGGAAAATTATCTTCCACTTCTGGATCGAATCAAGAACGATCTCCAAACCTGGATCTCCCTCCTAATTAGCTTAGTAGGAAGAATTAATGTAATCCGTATGAACGTCCTCCCTAGACTGAACTACTTATTTCAGATGCTCCCATGCTATCTCCCAATTTCCTTCTTCAAAACAACTAACCAAAGCATCACCAAATTTATATGGGGCAATAAAAAACCTAGGATCAAGTTTTCCACTCTATCGAAACCTGAATCTAAGGGTGGTCTTGCCCTTCCCTCCCTTCAATTGTACTACTGGTCTGCCCAAATCCGCAACATGCTAACATGGATCACAAACAGACAAGAGTCAACGTGGATTCAGATAGAAGCCCAATCCTGTGGTTCATTGCCCTTAAGCTCAATTATATTCATTAATAACTTTAGTGAAGTGGGCAACATAGCCAAAACCTTTGTGATTTACAGCACCCTACTAGCGTGGAGGGACTGTAAGAAATACCTGGGCATTTCCTCCCAAATATGTTCTCACTCGCCTATAGTAGGCAACCCAGACTTGCCAAAAGCCCTGAGGGATGCCAACTTTAATCTTTGGCATACTCTAGGAATCAGGACCTTTTCAGACCTATTTCATCAGAAAACCACTACACTGAAATCCTTTCAAGAGCTCTGCAGTGAATTCGATGTGCCAAGATCCCATTTTTTAAACATATCTTCAAATTAGACATGTAATTTCCTCATTTACCTCCAAGAGGAGGTTTAGAACTCAGTTGAATGAAGTTGAAACCCTTCTTGTTACAGCACAATCCATTAAAGGCAAAATATCTTACATCTATAGACTCCTTTCTGAGAAAGGAAACTCCTCCTTTACTCCTTTGAAAATAATCTGGGAAAAGGACCTTGGTCTGACTATCAGTGATGAGTTATGGGCGGAGGTTTGCGACAGGGTATACTGCTCCTCTACCAGTGTAAAAATGAAAGAATCTAATTACAAATTTTTGTACAAATTTTATTATAGTCCTTTGAGACTCCATAGAATGAAAACAGATATGTCTCCTAACTGTAAAATATGTACCTCTGAAAGTGGAACCTATATGCATCTATTTTGGAGCTGTAGAGAGATTGCCAGATTCTGGCAATCTGTACATACTGCTGCACAGAAAATACTAGAGGTACAGTTTGATATGACCCCGTGTATCTATCTTCTTAATGCCCAGCAGGACTTTGTTCTTGATCCTGAGAGAGAAAATTTGCTTATGACTATTACATACTTTGCTAAGAAATGTATTCTTCTATTGTGGTCCTCTAATACCCCTCCTACATTTAAAATGTGGATTGACCAGATTGTTGACTTTCTTCCTCTTGAAAAGCTCACTTATGACCTCCACAAGAGACAGCCCAAGTTTGATAGACTCTGGTCTCCACTATTCAACTATATTTCAAACTGGACAGAGTGAACGGGGTGACTAGGGAAATGCGCAGATACATGTTGTGTAAGGTACTATAAAACCTAAAAATGAATTATTGGCCCGTCGTCTCAGCGAATGCTTGAAATAGCTGATAAGAACCTTGATAGTGCTGCTGCAAGTGTTATGTTTTTTTGTGTGTTTTAATTTTAATTTAGTTTTTGAGTATGTGTGTGTATGTGTGTGTGTGTGTGTGTGTGTGTGTGTGTGTGTGTGTGTGTGTGTGTGTGTGTGTGTGTGTGTGTGTGTGTGTGTGTGTGTGTGTGTGTGTGTGTGTGTGTGTGTGTGTGTGTGTGTGTGTGTGTGTATATATGTGTGTATGTATCTACGTATGTATGTATGTATGTATGTACGTACGTACGTATGTATGTATGTATGTATGTATGTATGTATGTATGTATGTATATATATATGCACCAAGGAAAATAAATAGATTAAGAAAAATAAATGTTTTTATTATCATTCATTTTAATTGTATTTTTTTTTTTTCAAATGTATTATTATTATTTTTTATTTTTTTATTTTTTTTAAGCCTGTCACATCTGTGAATGTGGAATGTGTTTTGTTGGTTGATTGAAAAACAAGAAAACTTAATAAAACTTTAAATTGAAAAAAAAAAATTATATTGAAGAAACAAGTTAATTGGTTTGGTCCCCTGGTTAAACACTCCAAAATTTAAGCTTCTCCAACATTGTCCCTTCCTTCCTGGCAATACATCCCAATTCTGCTTAACCTGTTTACTGCAGACCTGTGTCAAATGCGTATTTATTTTCTGTTGATTACGCAAGGTGTGTTTGATTTCGTTGACTCCAGTGTGCTGGGTAAGCAAAATTACCTAAACAAACTGATGTTTGCAGAGAGATAAGAGCTGCTGGGAATTCTGGTTTAAATGATCGATCCGTATTTATAACATAACACACACACATGCTTACAAACCAGCTAAATCGCCAAACATTCACCAGGTATTGGTGGGTAGAAAGGACTCAATCTTCGGTTTGGTCTAAGTTGATCTAAGAGGTTATATTACAAACAGACATTTTGTAGCTATCAAAAACGCACAGTGCATTAGGAAAGTATTCAGAACCCTTCCCCGTTTCCACATTTTATTATGTTACAACCTTATTCTAAAATTGATTCGATTTTTTCCTCATCAATCTACCCACAATACTTCATAATGACAAGGCAAATACAGGTTTTTAGAAACATTTGAAAATGTAATAAATATAAAAAACAGAACTACCTTATTTACATAAGTATTCAGACCCTTTGCTATGAGACTCGAAATTTAGCTCAGGTGCATCCTGTTTACATTGATCATCCTTGAGATGTCTTTACAACTTGATAGGAGTCCACCTGTGGTCAATTCAATTGATTGGACAAGATTTGGAACGGCACACATACGTCTATATAAGGTTAAACAGTTGACAGTGCATGTCAGAGAAAAAACAAAGCCCTGATGTCGACGGATTTGTCCGTAGAGCTCAGAGACAGGATTGTGTCAAGGCAAAGATCCAGGGAAGGGTACCAAAACATTTCTGCAGCATTGAAGGTCCCCAAGAACACAGTGGAGCTGGCCGCCCATCCAAACTGAACAATCGGGGGAGAAGAGCCTTGGTCAGGGAGGTGACAAAGAACCCGATGGTCACTCTGACAGAGCTCCAGAGTTCCTCTGTGGAGATGGGAGAACCTTCCAGAAGGACAACCATCTCTGCAGCACTCTACCAATCAGGCCTTTATGGTACAGTGGCCAGGCGGAAGCCATTCCTCAGTAAAATGCACATGACAGCCCGCTTGGAGTTTTCCAAAAAACACCTAAAGGACTCTCAGACCATGAGAAACAAGATTATCTGGTCTGATGAAACCAAGACTGAAATCTTTGGCCTGAATGCCAATTGTCACGTCTGGAGGTAATCTGGCACCATCCCTACAGTGAAGCATGGTGGTGGCAGCATCATGCTGTGGGGATGTTTTTCAATGGCAGGGACTGGGAGACTAGTCAGGATTGAGGGAAAGATGAACAGAGAAAAGTAGCGAGATATCTTTGATGAAAACCTGCTCCAGAGCTCTCAGAAGCTCAGACTGGGGCAAAGGTTCACCTTCCAACAGGACAACAACCCTAAGCACACAGCCAAGACAACGCAGGAACGGCTTCGGGACAAGTCTCTGAATGTCCTTGAGTGGCCCAGCCAGAGCCCGGACTTGAACCCGATCGAACATCTCTGAAGAATGGGAGAAACTCCCCAAATACAGGTGTGCCAAGTTTGGAGCGTCATACCCAAGAAGCCTCAAGGCTGTAGTCGCTGCCAAAGATGCTTCAACAAAGTACTGAGTAAAGAGTCTCAATACTTCTGTAAATGTGATATTTGATTTTTGTTTTTGCAAAAAATTCTATAAACCTGTTTTTGTTTTGTCATTATGGGATATTGTGTGTAGATTGATGAGGGGAAATTTACTTTAGAATAAGGCTGTAATGTAACATATACAAAAGTTTGTGGACACCCCTTGAAATGAGTGGATTCGGGCATTTCGCCACACCTATTTTTCTCAGGTGTATAAAATCAAGAACACAGCCATGCAATCTCCTTAGACAAACATTGGCAAGGGAATGGCCTTACTGAAGAGCTCAGTGACTTTCAACATGACACTGTCATAGAATGGCACCTTTCCAACAAGTCAATTCGTCAAATTTCTGCCCTGCTACAGCTGCCCCGGTCAACTGTAAGTGCTGTTATTGTGAAGTGGAAATGTCTAGGACAACAACGGCTCAGCCACAAAGTGGTAGGCCACACAAGCTCACAGAAAGGGACCGTCGAGTGCTGAAGTGCGCAGCAAGTACAAATTGGCTGTCCTTGGTTGCAACACTTACTAAGAGTTCAAACTGCCTCTTGAAGTAATGCCAGCACAATAACTGTTAGTCGGGAGCTTCATGAAATGGGTTTCCATGGCCAAGCAGCAGCAAACAAGCCTATGATTACCATGCGCAATGCCAAAAACGTCAGCTGGAGAGGTGTAAAGCTCACTGCCACTGGACTCTGGAGCAGTGGAAACGCGTTCTCTGGGGTGATGAATCACGCTTCACCATCTGGCAGTCCGGCGAATGAATCTGGGTTTGGCAGATTCCAGGAAAACGCTACCTGCCCCAATGCCTAGTGCCAACTGTAAAGTTTGGCGGAGGAAGAATAATGATCTGGGGCTGTTTTCATGGTTTGAGCTAGGCCCCTTAGTTGCAGTGAAGGGAAATCTTAACGCTAAAGCATACAATGATGTTCTAGATGATTCTGTGCTTCCAACACAGGAGTTTGGTGGCGCCTTAATTGGGGGAACGGGCTTGTGGTAATGACTGGAGCGCAATAGGTGGAATGGTATGAAATACATCAAACACATAGTTTCCATGTGTTTAATGCCATTCCATTTGTGCTGTTCAATATATTATTATGTGCCGTTCTCCACTCAGCAGCCTCCTGTGGCTTCCAACTTTGTGGCAACAGTTTGGTCAAGGCCCTTTCCTGTTTCAACATGACAATTCCCCCGTGCACAAAGCAAGGTCCATACAAACATGGATTGTCGAGATCGGTAAGGAAGAACTTTACTGGCCTGCACAGAGCCCTGTCCTCAACCTCATCGAACACCCTTGGAACGAATTGGAACACGGACTGCGAGATTTTGGAATGGAATGTTCGATGAGCAGGTGTCCACATACTTGGTATATACCATGTAGTGTACATTTAAAGATGATCCCTGGGCTTTGATGGACAGTAAAGGGCTTGCAGAGGAGGTGTGGTTGGTCAAGCATGGTGCACAAAGGCCACGATCTCACAGTCAATCTCCAGCCATCATAGACAAAGACATACAGCATCTTTGTTTAAATTTGACCATCCTAAGGAGTGTCTTGTTTGCCATAGATGGCATATGAATATAAAGGGATGTTGGGATTACTGCAGTTTCCCAGAAAAATGCATGAGTCACCCCAACATGAAAGCTCATTCTTTGCATGCTAGTTCAGTTCAGTTATCACATGTGGTGGCCAGCCATTGGTGGTAGCAAAATACAGTCGAAGTCAAAAGTTTACATTAGAGGTCAACCTATTAATCGGAATGGCAGATTAATTAGGGACGATTTCAAGCTTTCATAACGATCTGAAATCGGTATTTTTGGGCGACGATTTCCGATGATTTTAACTAGGCAAGTCACTTAAGAACACATTCTTATTTTCAATGACTGCCTAGGAACTGTGGGTTAACTGCCTTGTTCAGGGGCAGAACGACAGATTTTCACCTTGTCAACTCAGGGGATTCAATCTTGCAACCGCACAGTTAACTAGTCCAACGCTCTAACCATTGCACTCCACGAGTAGGCTGCCTGTTACACGAATGCAGTATAAGCCAAGGTAAATTGCTAGCTAGCATTAAACTTATCTTTAAAAAAACAAGCAATCATAATCACTAGTTATAACTACTGATCCAGTTTAGCAGGCAATATTAACCAGGTGAAATTGTGTCATTTCTCTTGCGTTCATTGCACGCAGAGTCAGGGTATATGCAACAGTTTGGGCTGCCTGGCTCATTGTGAACTAATTTGCCAGAATTTTACGTAATTTCGACAAACATTGAAGGATGTGCAATGTAACAAGAATATTTAGACTTTAGGGCTGCCACCCGTTAGATAAAATACCGAACGGTTCTGTATTTCACTGAAATAATAAACTTTTTGTTTTCGAAATGATAGTTTCCGGATTCGACCATATTAATGACCAAAGGCTCGTATTTCTGTGTGTTATTATGTTATAATTAAATCTGATTTGGTAGAGCAGTCTGACTGAGCAGCAGCAGGCCCGTAATCATGCATTCAAACAGCACTTTTGTGCGTTTTGCCAGCAGCTCTTCCCAAGCACAGCGCTATTTATGCCTTCAAGCCTATCAGCCTAATGGCTAGTGAACCAATGTGAAATGGCTAGCTAGTTAGCTGGGTGTGCACTAATACTGTTGTTTCAAACGTCACTCACTCGTCACTCGAGTGGGGGGACCTATACTGTTACACTGGCAATACTATAGTGCCTATAAGAACATCCAATAGTCAAAGTTATATGAAATACAAATGGTATAGAGAGAAATAGTCCTATAAATACTATATTAACTACAACCTAAAACTTCTTACCTTGGAATATTGAAAATTTAAAAAAAATCCCTGTTTTAGGTCAGTTAGGATCACCACTTTATTTTAAGAATGTGAAATGTCAGAATAATAGTAGAGATAATGATTTATTTCAGCTTTTATTTCTTTCATCACATTCCCAGTGGGTCAGAAGTTTGCATGCACTCAATTAGTATTTGGTAGCATTGCCTTTAAATTGTATAACTTGGGTCAAAGGTTTTGGGTAGCCTTCCACAAGCTTCCCACAATAAGTTGGGTGAATTTTGGCCCATTCCTCCTGACAGAGCTGCTGTAACTGAGTCAGGTTACTAGGCCTCCTTCCACGCACACACTTTTTCAGTTTTGCCCACAAACGTTCTATAGGATTGAGGTCAGGGATTTGTGATGACCATTCCAATACCTTGACTTTGTTGTCCTTAAGCCATTTTGCCACAACTTTGGAAGTATGCATTGTCCATTTGGAAGACCCATTTGCGACCAAGCTTTAACTACCTGACTGATGTCTTGAGATTTTGCTTCAAAATATCCAAAATGTTCCTCCCTCATGATGCCATCTATTTTGTGAAGTGCACTAGTCCCTCCTGCAGCAAAGCAACCCCACAACATGATGCTGCCACCCCCGTGCTTCACGGTTGGGATGGAGTTCTTCGGCTTGCACGCCTTCCCCTTTTTCCTCCAAACGGTCATTATGGCCAAACAGTTCTATTTTTCTTTCATCAGACAAGAGGACATTTCTCCAAAAAGTGCAATCTTTGTCCCCATTTGCAGTTGCAAACCGTAGTCTGGCTTTTTTATGGCGGTTTTGGAGCAGTGGCTTATGTGTATAGGACTCATTTTACTGTGGATATAGATACTTTTGTACCTGTTTCCTCCAGCATCTTCACAAGGTCCTTTGCTGTTGTTCTGGGATTGATTTGCACTTACATTTGTGGTCCCATGGTGTTTATACTTGCGTACTATTGTTTGTACAGGTGAACATGGTACCTTCCGGGATTTGGAAATTGCTCCCAAGGAAGAACCAGACGTGTTGAGGTCTACAATTTTGTTTCTGAGGTTTTGGCTGATTTCTTTTGATTTTCCCATGAAGGTCAAGCAAAGAGGCACTGAGTCTGAAGGTAGGCCTTGAAACATATCCACAGGTACACTTCCAATTGACTGAAATGATGTCAATTAGACTATCAGAAGCTTCTAAAGCCATGACATAATTTTCTGGAATTTTCCAAGCTGCTTAAGGCACAGTCAACTTAGTGTAAGTAAACTCCTGACCCACTGGAATTGTGATACATTGAATTATAAGTGAAATAATCTGTCTGTCAACAATTGTTGTAAAAATTACTTGTGTCATGCACAAAGTAGATATCCTATCCGACTTGCCAAAACTATAGTTTGTTAATAAGAAATTTGTGGAGTGGTTGAAAACGAGTTTTAATGACTCCAACCTAAGTGGATGTAAACCTTTGACTTCAACTGTACCTTGGCCATATGACTTGAATACAGAGGCTCTCTGGATGTTTACTTTTTGCCAAAATCAAGAATAAGAATAAGAAACCATTAGTTTTATTAGTACATTGTAATTCAAATATTATATTAATGATGATAGGTTAAAACTTCTTGGCGCACCGATCCCTCTAGCGGGATCATTTTCATCAACATCCGGTGAATTGCAGAGCGCCAAATTAAATGACTAAAAATATTTAATTTTCATGAAATCACAAGTGCAATATACCAAAACACAGCTTAGCTTGTTGTTAATCCACCTGGTGTGTCAGATTTCAAAAGGGTTTTACGGTGAAAGCAAACCATGCGATTATGAGGACAGCTCTCAGCAGACAAAACAATACAAACAGCTAGCAGCAAAGTAGATTGGTCACGAAAGTCAGAAAATCTATCAAATTAATCGCTTACCTTTGATGATCTTCACATGTTTGCACTCACGAGACTCCCAGTTACACAATAAATGTTTGTTTTGTTCGATAAAGATTATTTTTATATCCAAAAACCTCCATTTGGTTGGCGCGTTTTGTTCAGTAATCCACAGGCTCGTGCAGGTCACGACGGGCAGACAAAAATTCCAAATAGTATCCGTAAAGTTCGCAGAAACATGTCAAATGTTTTTTATAATCAATCCTCAGGTTGTTTTTACAATAAATAATCGATAATATTTCAACCGGACGGTAGCCTTTTCAAAAGGAGAGAGAGAGAGCACTAAAGGCGCTCCAGGCGCTCGCGCATGCACAACTCTGGGGACACCTAGCTATCCACTGACGCTATGTGATCATTCTCGCTCATTTTTCAGAATAAAAGCCTGAAACTATGTCTAAAGACTGTTCACACCATGTGGAAGCTATAGGGAAAGGAATCTGGTTGATATCCATTTAAATGGAGGATAGGCTTGCAATGGAACAGAGAGGTTTCAGAAAAACAGCATTTTCTGGTTGGATTTTCCTCAGGTTTTGTTCTGCAATATCGGTTCTATTATACTCACAGACAATATTTTGACATTTTTGGAAACTTTAGAGTGTTTTCTATCCGAATCTGCCAATTATATGCATATTCTAGCTTCTGGGCCTGTGAAATAGGCAGTTTACTTTGGGCACGTTTTTCATCCATCCTCACCCTGTCACCGTTCAAATAGGTTTGGCCCTAACCAATTGGGGCATTACTACACTTAGCAATCTGTATTATTCTCACTGTTAGGTTTTGAGCTGTCTACATAATTCTGCCTACATAATGCCAGAGAGTAAGCACTTATAGACCACACGCACTGACAGAGTACAATGTTATAGAGGGACAGATTAGGGTCAGCACACAAGTCATTGCAGAGGACAGTACATCAGCACAATTTACTCTGTCTGATGGGAGACTATAGAGAGGACAAATTGTGTAACACGGAACCCAAACCGGCTGCGCGCGTATCTGTCTGTATCCACATGATGTGGCTAGTGTGTGTTGTGGGAGGAGACAATAGGAGACAAATAATATGACAAGGCATAAGAGGAGAACAAACGATAGGCAGAAAGAGAGACTGACTTAGACCTCACTAGCCACCCTTTTCCTAAGCTTTCCATTTCCCTAGTTTCAAAATTACATGTATGCTGTGTCTTAGAAGTTGGGTCTACTAACAGTGATGTTCAGATGCACCAGTTAACCCTGCTGTGGAAAACAATTTTATACTGTGCAACGAACAGGTAGATACCACCCAACATGCCAAAATCAATTCTCATTGGAGCACTGCTGTTAACACTGTGTGGTGAAATTATTGTAATCAAATGGAGAGACTTTTAGATTTCTTCAAAACAGTCTAACTGTATTATTTAATTACTGCAGTAATGGAGCTGGTCGGTAATCACCTCAGGAGGGGATCACTGAGAACTCAACGAGTGGATTTGAGCTACAGTTCATGACAAACAACAGATGCATGGAATGGGTCACAAGGTTAAGATTTGTATGAAAGATACTCATAATTCACAGCAGACAGTATCTCATTGTGTAGAGACCAGGGTCTGGCCATGGAGTCATCTCTCCCTGGTACCTTATAGAACAGAAACATTAACTCATGCTCTAGAATGCGGTATCACCCAAAGACATTGTAAATCTTCTAGAGGCCCATCCTCAGTAGAACACACAGATGAGCATTCTAACACCCCCTTATTCTGTTGCATAAAACAACCATTTGATGCAATAACAGCATTATAACATAATCTTGTAATTTCCACCATAAACCCCCTTTTTGAGAATTCTCTCAATTTAAAAGAAAGTTACAAGATTTAAGAACATTAACTCACATGTAGAAAATGCATGCATTCTTCATAAAACAAGAAGCATAAAAGCAATAACTCATTGCATGGGTTCCTGCATGTGACCGGCTGCTATAGCACATGGCTCAGCCTCCTCCCAAAAAACTTAGCACTGTCTCCCATTTCAACATCCAACACATATTCTAAGCATTCTAGCAATTTCTCTGGGGAGGTCATGATTCCCAAAGACATCGTAAATCCTCTAGAGGCCCATCCTCAGTAGAACACACACAGATGAGCATTCTAACAACCCCTTATTCTGTTGCATAAAACAACCATTTGAATCAATAACAGCATTATAACATAATCTTGTAATTTCCACCATAACGGCCTGAAGGAGCACCTGGAGACCATGAGCTCCCTCAACACCACAATATTATAACACAGACAGATGACTGATTATATTACTGTATAGACTACTAATACTGAGCGCATACATATAGCACTGTAAGTAGGGGTTATCATGATGGCATGTTCTTTCAAAGCAAACCAAGGAGCAAAGTTCAAAGCCAAGCCAACCCATTTAGCAGTTCATTATGCGTTGCTTTGTAAACGTCTAATGACTTCATGTTAATTAATACGAGTATTGACGTCTGATCATTTAAATAATGATTGAGACTATTTGCTGGTTAGGCAATATAACCTAAAACAAACATAATAGCTGAAGTGAGTACTATTGTGGAAAACAAATGTAACCCTCTGGTTACACTTCAAGAGAACCCAAATGAGGGGAAATAACAAAGCAAGCATACACTCTGAAACTTTTTTTTGTTCCAACAATCACCAAGTTCTCTTTTCTAAGAGAACTTGTTGTCTTGTTGTTGTCTTACCACAGGCACATTTGACCTGAAAACAGGTTATAATTAGGTTATAGTTTATTTTTCGAGGCTAAAACTTTTGATTTGAGATTTTTAGAATCAACGTTAAGGAACATTTGCTGGATGAATAGAAATGAGCTGGACATGGGTTCTGGGTAATCCAGATGTAGAGCATAAACCAGGCCAAAAAGAGCGAGAAAAGCATCTGGCCATGATTGGAAGCTGTGCATCACCACTCTATCTTTGAGGATGATGGAGACATGGTGTGGCTGAAGGGAGACTGCATCTTCATCATCAGAGATGATAGCAAGTTTGCAGACTGGACCAATGAGGACACCATAATTTCTTGACTCACGTTCCTACAATATGACAACCGGAAGAATGTGAAATACAGATCAACCAATGTGGAAGATGTGTTGTG
The DNA here is from genome assembly GCF_018296145.1 of Oncorhynchus tshawytscha. NCBI lineage: Eukaryota > Metazoa > Chordata > Actinopteri > Salmoniformes > Salmonidae > Oncorhynchus > Oncorhynchus tshawytscha. The sequence continues at coordinate 61,182,230 of NC_056430.1, forward strand.
ATTTCTGGGCACGGCAAGTCAATATTAAAAGGAGCAGTCTTAAACGCTGTAATAATCCTGTAAGAATGAACCAACCTTGCATATTTTGAACACCTCTGGGTCGCTTTCACAAAGTAGTGCTGGGAAACAATGAAGGGAGCAGTTCACCAGACATTCACATCCCTTGATTGTTAAAAGGACACAGACAGAACATTCATAAATCAACTTGCAGAGGACAAATGGGAAAAGTATATAGGCACTGTGATTTTAAACCAACATGGCTATCAATTGGCTCAATCCCTAATCGAAACACAACACCCCTTTTACTACCATTTCACCCCAAACCAATTGTATGTACTGTACACTACAGGTGGGGTTTGGAAAATGGTCAAAAGCGTAATAAAATAATAAATACGGGGAGTGCCCGCACAGACCAATGAAATGGACCAAATATGTCAATTAGAATGTAACAAACCATTTCATCATACGTCTTCAGAAAGCCAAAGACCAAAGCTCCCCATCTGTCCCTGCACCTCCCAGGATAAAGTCAGCAAGCGTTTGGTGTGATGGTCTAGTGCAGCAAAGAACGATCGCTGCAGGTTCTGATTAGTTATGGGATGAAACTTTGCACATATCTGTAGATTTTTATTTATTTTTAAAGACACAAGATTTCTGTACCTAATGTGATTATACATTACCAGGATCTTACTGAATGACAATAACTCAATACCAAAGCAATACCTGTGACTCTAGAAATAGTGCCGGCCATCTATTCTCCACTGTCTGTATTTCAGGACTGCTGTTCAGAATCTCCTGTCTTCTCAGGGCAAATGCCTTTCCCATACAGCGATTGATTACAGCAAAGTCTTTGTGTGTCTTCTTCATCTCAAGAGCAACATCAATCCTTAGTTTTTCCAGATCTGCTTCAACTTTTGATTGAGGGAACTGTGAGAGGTTGACTGGGCCACAGTAAACAGTGCGTTTTAGTGGTGGTTCTGGATCTTTCCTTTTTATGGCACTTTTTTTCTCCAACCTAGGACTCCTTTCTCTGCTGTGATGACCCTCCCACTCTGTCTGCCGAATTCTTTCTCTTTGTTCTTGTTTTCCTTAATAGGATGTCGGTGTGCGGAGCCGAGAGGGCTGTCAGCGAAATGGGACACACCTGGGTTTGGGTGTGTCCCAGGATAAATGCACCTCTTCCCCATTCATTGAGGAGACTCTCTCCATGTAGCCACTGATCGATCTTGGTTGTGGCATTTTTGTTTGTTTGCGTTGGCACCTATCAACCCCCCTCATTGTCACATTTATGCACGCAACCACTCACTTACACTACGGACAACACACACCATTGTTAATTGTCTTTAGTTTACTTTAGTTAAAATATATTTTGTTATTCCTTATCTCCATGTTGTTTCCCTTTTTGTTACGAACTTTGAGCCGGTTCGTGACAAGTGGCGGTTCATCGGGGATCTTGAAGGTATTGTGTTTGGGAGAAAACGTGGAGTTAAACTCTGTAGGTGCTTTGTTTGCATTTTCTGTTACAGCTTGTTTGAGTTGTAATGTTTGGTGCCCAGTATTGGTTACCTTTGATCTATAGCCTTTTTCCCCTGTTAGGCTTAGCGACGTGTTTCATTTTTGGTTGGGCATGGTTATTTTGTTTATTTTTGTGTGGTGTCTGGGCTGAGCTGTGGTCTCGGGGGCACATCTGTGGCTTGGGGGAATCTGCCAGCATGCTGGGTGGTTTATTTCCTTGCCAGCGGGCTACAGTGCGCCCACTGCAAATCTGCACAAAGACTAGTTACTGTAGGTTTTGGGGAAGCTCCATATATCTCATCTCTCTTCTGTGGTGCCCAGTGTGATTGTCACTCTTGTGGTCCGGTCTGGTGTGTTCAGTAGAGGGGAAGAGCGAGATTTTTTGTTGTTGTATTTACCTCTGACTATGGCGTCTAATGTAGATGAGTTCATTGGCTTTCCATTAGAGGAACTTTTAGAATTATGTACTAAAGAGCAGCTGTTGAAGATTGCTGAACACTACAAGGTTTGAATTATTTTTGAACAGCAGAAAGAACTGCTTCTGTTACAGCTAGAGCATAATCGTGAGAAACTGGAGCATGACGGTGTAAAATATGAAAAGGAATTGTAATTTAAACAGGATTTGTAGCGTGCTAAAATCAAAGCTGCAACAAGAGCGGCTGGAGCTGGTTAGGGAAGGAAAGCTCTCAGGGGAGAGTTTGCCCTGGGAAGGTGACCCAGATTTACCTAGGGGTCGTTCCTCTTTTGGTCGTGCACCTAAATTTGTTGCCTAAATTTAATGAGATGGACCCTGAGACATTCTTTCGTTGGCCTGATTCTGATCGCACTTTAATGTTGCAGCGTGTGTTGACTGGTAAAGCACAGGAAGCATATTCAGCTCTTAGTGTAGCTGACAGTGTCAGTTATGATAAGTTTAAAATGGCTGTGTTACAGATTTATGAATTGGTCCTTGAACCGTATTGCCAATGATTTAGAACTTTAAAAAAGAATAATAAACAGACTCATGTTTGCGTGAGATATCTTCACAGTTTAATCGCTGGTGTTCCGCCTCTGCAGTTGTGAATTTCCAAGGGCTGTGTGATCTGATTATGCTAGAGCAATTTAAGGACACAATCCCTGATCATATAGCCACGTACATTAACGAACGAAAATTAAAGACTGTCGCTGAAGTTGCGGTTTTGGCAGACGAGTATGTTTTGACTCAAAAGTGTCTTTGCAGAGCCCCATTTTCGGAGTGAGTGGGGGCGTTCGGAGAGATTTGGGCCTCGCTCACCGAGATACTTTGGTTCACGGGCAGAGTTTTATTCAACTAGGGTTGAGCCTGACTCCCGTGGTAAAGCTGACTTTGGTCAAGAGTGTCACTACTGTCAAGGTTCGGGTCATTGGAAAAACGAATGTCCGGTTCTCAGGGCTAGGGGTAAATTCAGTATGTGCGCTTATGTTAAATCCAAGCCTACGGCGTTATTTGCACCTGTTCCACATCAGTTCACTCCTGACACATTGTCTCATGTCCAGGGGCATGTGAAAGTCCATATTGACCCAGACTATTTACCTTTCATTACAGAGGGTTTTGTGTCTGTTAGGAAGTAAGGACCTATTGCCAGTGAAGATCCTGAGACACAGATGCCTCTCAATCGTTTGTGTTGGAGTCTGTGTTACCTTTCTATGCTGAGACTGATTCGGGGAATAGTGTTCTAATGAGGGGAATAGGTTTGAACACTGTCAGTTCCATTGCATAAACTGATGTTGGATTGTAGACTGGTGAAAGGTGAGGTTTTTGTGGGGGTGCGTCCTTTGTTGCCTATTGAGGGTATCAATGTTATCCTTGGAAATAACTTGGCTGGTGAGCATGTATGGCCTGTCATGTTTCCATCTCTAGTGGTTTCCGCTAAGCCGTCATTTGTAGGGATTCCTGAGAGTGTGCAGAGTTTCCCGGAGGTGTTCTCTGCGTGTGCAGTGACACGTTCTATGTGCAGTGACGCGTTCTATAAAGCCGTGGCGACCTGGTCACTGCGCTAATGAGAATGACACAAAGAAATCTGTCACTACTTTCCTTGTTATCCTGTTATCTGTACCCCGCTCCAATCTAATCAAGGCGCAACGGGCTGACCCCACATTAGAGTTGCGTGACCAAATTGTGCCTGTGGAAGATGTCGCCCATGCCTATTTTCTCCAAGATGATGTCCTGAGGAGAAATTGGGTGTCTCATGGTAGTTGTTTTCTGGGGGAGGCGTTTAGTCAGGTTGTTGTAAGTTAAGTTTTGTGAGTTGGTGTTGACAACTTCCCACAATGACGTTGCTGGACATATGGGTGTGAGGAAAACCTACAATCGCATATTAAGGCATTTCTTTTGGCCTAGGTTAAAGAGGGATGTTTCTGAGTTCATCAAAACTTGTCAAACCTGTCAATTAACTGGTAAACCTAATCAAGCTATTAAGCCGGTACCACTGTTTCCTATTCCTGTACTCAGCCAACCTTTTGAGTATCTGATTATTGACTGTTGGTCCTCTGCCTCGTTCTAAAAAGGGTAGTAGTTACCTGTTCACTGTGTCAGATCACTTTCCTGCTGCCTATCCTCTCCGGTTTATCACGACTAAGTCTGTGCTAAAAGATTTGACTCAGTTTCTCTCACTGCTTGGAATCCCTAAGGTCATTCAGAGTGATCAAGGTTCTAATTTCACCTCTAATCTCTTTGGTCAGGACTCCAACAGCTCCATATTAAACACAATTTGTCTAGTGCCTATCACGCGCAAAGTCAAGGAGCGCTGGAACGTTTCCATCAAAAACTTAGGTCTTTGTTGAGAGCTTATTGTACTGAGATGAATAAGGATTGGGAGGAGGGATTGCCTTGTTTACCGTTAGCCGCAAGGGAGGTTTCACAGGAGAGCACGGGTTTCAGTCCAAATTACCTTGTGTTTGGACATAGGGTGCGTGGACTTCTATCTGTTCTCCAGGATGACTGGAAGTCTCCCGAGCCACCTCAGTCCCTGTTATCTTATATGTGTGATTTCCGGTGACGCCCATACGCCGCTGGTGAAATGGCTAAAGAGAAGCTATCAATCTTCACAGGAGAGGATGAAGGGCATATTTGATTGGCTATTTGATTGGCTAGGTTATTGCTTTGCTGCCAATTGTTGGTTCTCCTTTTCAAGCCAAGTTTCAAGGTCCATAAACGGTTGTGCGCTAGTGCACTGAGCAAAACTATTAGGTTGCCACTCCAGGACGGAGAAAAGCAGACCAACTGTGCCATGTAAATTTGTTAAAACCCTATTATGCACGTTCCTCTGAGGCTAAACAATGGAAGTCTACAGAGGACGTTAAACCTGTTATTTTGGACGATACCGTTATTTCCCTGGGTTCTTGTCGGGCTAGGTCTGTGCATGAGGAGGAAGATGTTCCTGGTCCCAGCGATTACATACTGCAGGGTAGATCGAAAAATTCAGAGAAACTGGATATTTTAGACAACCTTCTCGGTCATCTACCTGTTGATGGGCGGAAAGAGATGGTTGGTCTGATTCAAAGATTTCCAGGTTTGTTTTCTGATACACCTACATGTGCAAACTTAATAAAACACAACATTGACTTTGGAGATGCTGACCCCATTCGTCATCGGTTCTATAGAGTTTCTTCAGAGAAACTGCGTTGTCTGGATGCAGGGTCAGGTGAGGAGAGTGAGATTGCAGAGCCTTTCTCCAGTTGGGCTTCTCCCTGTATCTTGGTCAGTAAACCGGATGGGACAAACAGATATTGTACGGACTACCGTAAGGTAGTGTCACTAAGCCAGATTAATTTCCTCTTCCTCGGATGGAGGCTTGCGTTGATCAAGTCGGAGCATCTAAGTTTGAGCAAATTTGACCTGTTAATTAAAGGGCTATTGGCAGGTGCCTCTGACAAGTAGGGCATGTGAAATCTCTGCCTTTATTACACCCTCTGATCTGTATTCGTATTTGGTTATGAGTTTCGGCCTGCGGAATGCACCTGCCACTTTTCAGCTACTTATGAACAGGGTTTTCTCCGGTCGGGCCAGGTGCGCTGTTTATCTGGACGATGTAGTGATATATGCAGATACTTGGGAGGAACATCTGTCCCGTATTCAAGCCTTGTTCGACCGCCTAGCTGCGGGTCGCCTCACGATCAATCTGGCTGAATGTGATAAATGTGTCCCAGGATAAATGTGTCCCAGGATAAATGCACCTCTTCCCCATTCATTGAGGAGACTCTCTCCATGCATTCACTGATAGATTTAGATTTCTGGTTGTGGCATTTTTGTTTGTTTGCGTTGGCACCTTTCAACACCCCTCATTATCACATTTATGCACGCAACCACTCACTTACACTACTGATTTACTGACTACACACACCATTGTTAATTGCCCTAGACAGTCGACCATTGGGGTCGGGGCTAATTGGGGAGACCACCGCTCCACTGGGCATGGTGACGCGGGAGGATCACAAGGAGAAAATCAGTTTTTTCCTGATTGATTCTCCTGATTCTCCTGCGTTTCCCGTGGTGTTGACTCAATTACTACCCCATCGACGGGGGATTGTGCAATAAATCTCCTGGTAGAAGCAGCACTTCCCAGGATTCACGTGTATTCCCTGTCACAAGAGGAGATGGTGGCTATGGCAAGATATGTCTCCGAATCCCTGGAGCAGGGGTACATTCGACCCTCCACTTCACCTGCCTCCTCAAGTTTCTTTTTTGTGAAGAAGAAGGATGGAGGTCTGCGCCCGTGTATTGACTATCGAGGCATCAACCAGATCACGGTAAGGTACAGTTACCCCCCACCTCTCATAGCCAGTGCAATTGAGTCGATACACGGGGCGTGCTTCTTCACAAAATTGGATCTCAGGAGCGCTTACAACCTGGTGCATATCCGGGAGGGGGACGAGTGGAAGACGGCATTTAGTATCACCTCATGGCACTATGTGTACCTCGTCATGCCGTACTGGTTGATGAATGTGCCATCAATCTTCCAGGCCTTTGTAGACGAGATTTTCAGGGACCTGCACGACGACATTCTGATATACTCCGCTACACGTGCCGAGCATGTGTCCCTGGTGCGCAGGGTGCTTGGTCGACTATTGGAGCATGACCTGTACTTCAAGGCTGAGAAATGCCTGTTTTTCCAACAGTCTGTCTCCTTCCTAGGGTATCGCATTTCCACTTCAGGGGTGGAGATGGAGAGTGCCTGTATTACAGCCATGCGTAATTGGCCGACTCCCACCACGGTAAAGGAAGTGAAGCGGTTTCTAGGGTTTGCCAACTACTACCGGAGGTTTATCCGGGGCTTTGGTCAGGTAGCGGCTCCCTCACTGCTGAAGGGGGGAACGGTGTGTTTGCAGTGGTCCACTGAGGCGGACAGGGCTTTTGGTCAGCTGAGGGCTCTGTTTACCTCGGCTCCCATGCTGGCTCATCCGGATCCCTCTTTGGCATTCATAGTGGAGGTGGACACGTCCGAAGCTGGGATAGGAGCGGTGCTCTCTCAGCGCTCGGGTACGCCACCAAAGCTCCGCACCTGTGCCTTCTTTTCGAAGAAGCTCAGCCCGGCGGAGCGAAACTATGACGTTGTGGACCGGAAGTTGTTGGCTGTCGTCAAGGCTTTGAAGACGTGGAGACATTGGCTTGAGGGGGCTAAACACCCCCTTTTCTCATCTGGACTGACCACCGCAATCTGGAATACATCCGGGCAGCGAGGAGACTGAATCCTCGCCAGGCAAGGTGGGCCATGTTTTTTTACCCGTTTTGTTTTCACCCTATCCTACAAACCAGGTTCCCAGAATGCGAAGGCAGAAGCACTGTCCCACTCCCATACTCCCGGCCTCTTGCCTGGTGGCACCGGTAGTGTGGGAGCTGGACGCGGACATTGAGCGGGCGTTACATACAGAGCCCACTCCCCTCCAATGTCCAGCTGGCGTCTGTACGTTCCGTCTGCTGTCCATGACTGTTTGATCTATTGGACCCATACGTCACCCTCCTCTGGTCATCCGGGCATCGGTCGGACAGCGTGCTGTCTTTGTGGGAAGTACTGGTGGTCCACTTTAGCTAAGGACGTGAGGGTTTATGTCTCCTCCTGCTTGGTGAGTGCCCAGTGCAAGGCCCCTAGGCACTTGCCCAGAGGGAAGTTACAACCCTTATCCGTTCCACAATGGCCGTGGTTGCACCTGTCGGTGGATTTCCTAACGGATCTTCCTCCATCACAGGGTAACACCATGATCCAGGTCGTTGTGGATCGGTTTTCTAAGTCCTGTCGTCTCCTCCCTTTGCCTGGTCTCCCTACGGCCCTACAGACTGCGGAGGCCCTGTTTACACACTTCTTCCGGCACTATAGGTTGCCTGAGGACATAGTATCTGATCGAGGTCCCCAGTTCACGTCAAGGGTCTGGAGGGCGTTCAAGGAACGTCTAGGGGTCTCGGGCAGCCTTACCTCGGGTTTTCACCCCAAGAGTAACGGGCAGGTGGCGAGAGTGAACCAGGATTAGGGCAGGTTTCTGCGGTCCTATTGCCAGGACCGGCCGGGGGAGTGGGAGGCATTTGTACCCTGGGCAGAGATGGCCCAGAACTCGCTCCGCCACTCCTCCACTAACCTCTTCCCCTTCCAGTGCGTACTGGAGTACCAGCCAGTTCTGGCGCCTTGGCATCAGAGCCAGATCGAGGCTCCTGCAGTGGATGACTGGTTGAGGTTCACTGAGGAGACATGGGACGCCGCTCATGTGCACCTTCAGCGACCCGTGAGGCGCCAAAAAACCTGCGCAGATCGCCACCTCAGTGAGGCCCCGATGTTCGCACCAGGGGACCGGGTCTGGCTCTCGACCCGAAACCTGCCCCTCCTCCTGCCCTGCCGGAAGCTGGGCCCACGGTTCGTGGGGCCATTCAAAGTCCTGAGGAGACTGAACGACGTATGTTACAGGTTACAGCTTCCCCCCGATCCCCCCGGTTACAGCTTCCCCCCGAAACATCCCCACTGTCTTCATCAGAATCTAGAGTCTGTGATGCAGGCTGGTGTCTCCTCGTTTTCTGACTTTTGTCCACTTTGGTCATTTCTGGTTGTGTCTCATAAGGTAAGTGGTCACAGGACATGAGCAGATTTCTGTGCAGGACCCTGGAGCGTCCCCTACCCTTTTCTGGTCTCAATTCATAAATCGGCAGGTCTGAACCCATTTGTCTCACCACTGTGTGAATTGTATCTTCCCAATAGTTACGGAGTTTTCCTGGTCCTCCTCTTGGTGTCAGGTTTTTAATCAGAACTCGCTCACCAGGCTGTAGCACTGAACTCCTAACTTTAGTGTCATAGTACTTCTTACTTCTTTCAGCGGCTTTCTGAGCATTTTCATTTGCAATGGCGTATGCTTCTTCCATCCCTCGTTTCCAGTTCTCCACGTATTCTCGCTGGTTACTGGAACCTGCCTCTGTGCACAATCCAAAGAGCATATCAACTGGAAGCCTGGGTGATCTCCCAAACAGAAGATAAAATGGTGAATAGCCAGTCACTTCGCAACGGGTGCAGTTATAGGCATAAACCAGTTTGTTCAGAGACTCCTTCCAATTTGACTTTTGTGTCTCAGTTAGTGTCTTTAACATTTGCAACAATGTTCTGTTGCAAATGTTGCAATTCTTCAGCCATTCCTGGACCTGTGACCAAAAACGAGCTACATATGAACAATACCAAAGTAAATGATCTAATGACTCTGCCTCCTCACAGCAGAATCTGCAGAGCTGGGAATATTGTATCCCCCATATATATAACATTACATTAGTTGCAATAATTTTGCATAGCAATTTAAATTGAAAAATTCGAAGTTTTGCATTCGGCGTTGTTTTGCGTATCAATTCATAAACCATGTGCCATGGAATGGGTACATCGACAATCTCTTCCCAACTATTTTGCAATTTATATGGCAGAGGTGTCAGTTTTTTGGTCCTTAAATGAAATTGGTATATGTTTTTATTAATCACACTTTTCTTTAACCATTTACGTTCTTTAATACAGGGCCGACATACAAGTTCCTTACTTTTTTCCCCTTCTACTTGCCTCTTCCATTTTTGTGGTAATGCTGCAATTAACTGGTTGTAATTTTGGGTAGAGCAGACATTTCCATATGTCTGTGTTAGCTGCATGTGGGACATAACTCCACCAGTCCTATTTATGATATTATTTACAAAAATTATACATTTTTTAAACATTTCTTCGAAAAATACTGTTTTTTTTTATCAATAAGTATTTTTAAATTTAACCACAATATTTGTTGTATTATTTGTTCTGTCTTTTCAGGTGGATTAAACTGAAATTGCAACCAACTTTCTAAGGCTTGTTTTAAAAAATAAAGATATATTGGAGATTATTTCCTTTTCAAACAATTGAAAGTGGGCTGTTGTAATCTGAATAAAGGGTTAAGCCCTTATTGAACATAGGATGAGACATTCGTACCAATTTACTAGAGAACCAGTTTGGATTTAAGTATAACTTTTTTTATGACTGATGCCTTTAGTGAGTAGTCTAATGCTTTAATATTTAATAATAATAATAATAATTTCTGCCCTCCGAATTCGTATTCGTTATATAAATAGGCCCTTTTAATTTTATCTGGCTTGCCGTTCCAAATAAAATTGAATATTTTATGTTCATATAATTTAAAAAGCCGGTCACTTGGTGTAGGCAAAACCATAAGCAAATAGCTAAACTGTAATATGACTAAAGAGTTAATCAGGGTGATTTTTCCACAAATAGACAGGTATTTTCCTTTCCATGGTAGCAAGATCTTATCTATTTTTGCTAACTTTCTATTAAAATTTATTGGAGTGAGAATTTCTTCCTTTTCTTCCTTTTGGGATTTGTATACCGAGTATGTCCACTTCTCCATCAGACCATTTTATTGGTAAACTACATGGTAATGTCAATTTGCATTTTTTAGTGATCCAATACATAATATAGTACACTTATCATAATTTAGTTTTAATCCAGAGAGAATAGCAAAAGTATCTAGATCCTCTATGAGGCTGTGGAGAGATTCTAATTGTAATTTTAAAAGAAAACATGAATCATCAGCGTACATTGACACCTTAGTTTTTAAGCCACGGATTTCTAATCCCTTAATGTTATTGGTTGATATAATCTTAACAGCTAACATTTCGATGGCAACAAATAGATATGCCGATAGATTGTATTGGGTAGGGTTATCTGAAAAAGATTGGGGGCACATGCCCATTACATAACAAACACTGTTTGCAGAGAGAGAGAAAAACTGCCAGGAAATGTCGTTGAAGTTATCAATCAGTAACCCACACACACATCAGCTAAATCATAAAAAATGTACCAGTTATTGGCGGGCAAGAATAATGGCTCAAACATATATTTGGTCAAAGTTAAGTAGAAACAGAAATGTTGCATCTATCAGAAACCTACTTAGCATATTGTTTTTCATTAGAGTCTCTCAGTTGAACTCCTTCACACATTCATTTAATTTATCTAGCCACAGGTTTCCCAAGTTCTCGTTTTTTTAAGATACCCACATGCCATCTTAAGCACTGACATGCATAGGTATAGACTTAACAGCAATAAATATAGAATTCCACACAGTTAAGAGGAGTCTCATTAATTAGGTGGCAGAAGTAGGATTTAAGGGGAGTCTTGTATCTCGCTGTCCTGGGAATTCCCAATTCTGCTAAGAACAAATAGAGGGAGGGAGGGTGAGCGTGTTGTCTGGCACCCGTCCCAATGTGGAGGGTCAAGAACAGTTACGGTCAGGAAAATGCAACGATAAAAGCTTGAGCCTGGGTGAAGCAATTTAATTTGGATTTGAATCAGACTCACAATGAAGCGGGTCGAACTGGTGTTGCTGGTTGCTGTGGCTCTGTCTCTCCCTATGCTCTCCAATGGTGAAGTGCTGTGAGTACATCATAAATAAGATAGTTTAACATGGTACAACATTTGGTCCCACAATTGTAAAGGCAATACATCAGCCATCATTCCAAGAATTGTCATGGTAAACGTATCATAGAAACATTGATAAGTAGTACTTCTAAAAATGGTAGTAGTAATAGCTAGGTTTCCATCCAATTGGCGACATTGCGGATTTGTTGCGGATAAAATTGACTAGTTGTGGATAAATATCTGCGTGTAATGACGTAGTGCATTACAATTACGATAATAATAACAGCAATAATGACGTAGTGCATTAAATACAGAGGTTCAATGTGTTTCTATCGCATTTTCAATTTGCGTTAAATAGCAAATGTCCCTACCCTGGTCTTGGCAAATGCGCTCTAGCCAACCGCTCGCAGATACAGTGCGGGTAGGCTAGTCTAGTTGATGAGATTATTATGGATAAGAGCGAGAGAGAATATTTGTATTTGTCAAACGGCAGTCAAGCATCGATCATCATATCACCAGAATAAGACCCTCAATATTTATTGGAAAGAAGCATCAAGATCACTGTGCACTTTTAACCACCCTGTGAAGTTTATCATATCTTCATAATTTAATCTGTAGCCTAATAAACCGAATGGTTTACCAGATCGTAGTGGGAGGACCACACACCATATCACCGCGTGACTCACAAATGTAGCTCGATATGATGGTTATTATATCAATATTTGTGCATAAAGGACTTTCCACAGCAAATAATTTTACAGACACAAAAAGATGACATGTCAAACAAACAAATTATCTGTCTGCATTTATAAAATTGTACCGAAATGTATAGTTTCCATCACAACTGTCGTGATTTTTTTTTTTTTAGACGATGATTTTTACACTGTGGATGATACGTGGCTAGCGCCATACAATTTATTGTTTATCATTTGTAATCTGTGGTTTGGTTCTCTTTAAACAACCTCAACAAACATCAGCTTACTTTAGCCACCGTCTCGACCTCTGCTGTCTCCACCTCTGAATGCTCGGCTATGAAAAGCCAACTGACATTTAGAATACTAGGGGGTAACTAGCCCCTCCTAAGAACAATGTCTAATTGTTGACAACAAAAAAGCTACCTTTGGAAAAAAATTGGCCACAAGTAACTAATACATGGGCAATAACCCACGAAATACACAAGTGCCTAAATATGGTTCCCAATCAGAGATAACGATAAACGGGGCGGCAGGGTAGCCTAGTGGTTAGAGCGTTGGACTAGTAACCAAAAGGTTGCAAGTTCGAATCCCCGAGCCTCTAATTGAGAACTAATCTAGGCAACCATAGACATAACACCTAGTTAACACCCATAGACATACAAAACCCCTAGACAGGTCCAAAAACACTTACATCACCCATGTCACACCCTGACCTAACCAAAATAATAAAGAGAACAAAGGTCAGGGCGCACACCTAAGCCTATTTTATTTATTTATTTCACCTTTATTTGACCAGGTAGGCGTTGAGAACAAGTCCTCATTTGCAACTGCGACCTGGCCAAGATAAAGCGTAGCAATTCGACACATACAGCACAGAGTTACACATGGAATAAACAAAACATACAGTCAATAATACAGTAGAACAAAATAAAACAAAAAGTCTATATACAGTGAGTGCAAATGAGGTAAGTTAAGGAAATAAATAGGCCATTGTGGCGAAGTAATTACAATATAGATAAGCATGCTCCGTTCAAAAAATGCAGAACTAAGAACAGATACAGTCCTTGGTTCACCCCAGACCTGACTGCCCTCGACCAGCACAAAAACATCCTGTGGCGGACTGCAATAGCATCGAATAGTCCCCGGGATATGCAACTGTTCAGGGAAGTCCGGAACCAATACACGCAGTCAGTCAGGAAAGCTAAGGCCAGCTTCTTCAGGCAGAAGTTTGCATCCTGTAGCTCCAACTCCAAAAAGTTCTGGGACACTGTGAAGTCCATGGAGAACAAGAGCACCTCCTCCCAGCTGCCCACTGCACTGAGGCTAGGTAACACGGTCACCACCGATAAATCCATGATTATCGAAAACTTCAATAAGCATTTCTCAACGGCTGGCCATGCCTTCCGCCTGGCTACTCCAACCTCGGCCAACAGCTCTGCCCCCGGCAGCTCCTCGCCCAAGCCTCTCCAGGTTCTCCTTTACCCAAATCCAGATAGCAGATGTTCTGAAAGAGCTGCAAAACCTGGACCCGTACAAATCAGCTGGGCTTGACAATCTGGACCCCCTATTTCTGAAACTTTCCGCCACCATTGTCGCAACTCCTATTACCAGCCTGTTCAACCTCTCTTTCATATCGTCTGAGATCCCCAAGGATTGGAAAGCTGCCGCAGTCATCCCCCTCTTCAAAGGGGGAGACACCCTGGACCCAAACTGTTACAGACCTATATCCATCCTGCCCTGCCTATCTAAGGTCTTCGAAAGCCAAGTCAACAAACAGGTCACTGACCATCTCGAATCCCACCGTACCTTCTCCGCTGTGCAATCTGGTTTCCGAGCCGGTCACGGGTGCACCTCAGCAACACTCAAGGTACTAAACGATATCATAACCGCCATCGATAAAAGACAGTACTGTGCAGCCGTCTTCATTGACCTTGCCAAGGCTTTCGACTCTGTCAATCACCATATTCTTATCGGCAGATTCAGTAGCCTCGGTTTTTCGGATGACTGCCTTGCCTGGTTCACCAATTACTTTGCAGACAGAGTTCAGTGTGTCAAATCGGAGGGCATGCTGTCCGGTCCTCTGGCAGTCTCTATGGGGGTGCCACAGGGTTCAATTCTCGGGCCGACTCTTTTCTCTGTATATATCAATGACGTTGCTCTTGCTGCGGGCGATTCCCTGATCCACCTCTACGCAGACGACACCATTCTATATACTTTCGGCCCGTCATTGGACACTGTGCTATCTAACCTCCAAACAAGCTTCAATGCCATACAACACTCCTTCCGTGGCCTCCAACTGCTCTTAAACGCTAGTAAAACCAAATGCATGCTTTTCAACCGATCGCTGCCTGCACCCGCATGCCCGACTAGCATCACCACCCTGGATGGTTCCGACCTTGAATATGTGGACATCTATAAGTACCTAGGTGTCTGGCTAGACTGCAAACTCTCCTTCCAGACTCATATCAAACATCTCCAATCGAAAATCAAATCAAGAGTCGGCTTTCTATTCCGCAACAAAGCCTCCTTCACTCACGCCGCCAAGCTTACCCTAGTAAAACTGACTATCCTTCCGATCCTCGACTTCGGCGATGTCATCTACAAAATGGCTTCCAACACTCTACTCAGCAAACTGGATGCAGTCTATCACAGTGCCATCCGTTTTGTCACTAAAGCACCTTATACCACCCACCACTGCGACCTGTATGCTCTGGTCGGCTGGCCCTCGTTACATATTCGTCGCCAGACCCACTGGCTCCAGGTCATCTACAAGTCCATGCTAGGTAAAGCTCCGCCTTATCTCAGTTCACTGGTCACGATGGCAACACCCACCCGTAGCACGCGCTCCAGCAGGTGTATCTCACTGATCATCCCTAAAGCCAACACCTCATTTGGCCGCCTTTCGTTCCAGTACTCTGCTGCCTGTGACTGGAACGAATTGCAAAAATCGCTGAAGTTGGAGACTTTTATCTCCCTCACCAACTTCAAACATCAGCTATCTGAGCAGCTAACCGATCGCTGCTGCTGTACATAGTCTATTGGTAAATAGCCCACCCATTTTCACCTACCTCATCCCCATACTGTTTTTATTTATTTACTTGCTCTTTTTCACACCAATATCTCTACCTGTACATGACCATCTGATCATTTATCATTCCAGTGTTAATCTGCAAAATTGTAATTATTCGCCTACCTCCTCATGCCTTTTGCACACATTGTATATAGACTCCCCCCTTTGTTTTCTACTGTGTTATTGACTTGTTAATTGTTTATTCCATGTGTAACTCTGTGTTGTCTGCTCACACTGCTATGCTTTATCTTGGCCAGGTCGCAGTTGCAAATGAGAACTTGTTCTCAACTGGCCTACCTGGTTAAATAAAGGTGAAATAAAAAAAATAAAAAAAATAGCAATTAAACACTGGATTGGTAGATCAGCAGAAGATGAATGTGCAGGTAGAGATAATGGGGTGCAAAGGAGCAAAATAAATAAATAAATACCAGTATGTGGATGAGGTAGGTAGATAGATGGGCTGTTTACAGATAGACTAAGTACAGGTGCAGTGATCTGTAAACTGGGTTTGGTGGCGAGTATGAAGCGAGGGCCAACCAACGAGAGCGTACAGGTCGCAATGGTGGGTAGTGTTTGGTGACAAAACGGATGGCACTGTGATAGACTGCATCTAGTTTGTTGAGTAGAGTGTTGGAGGCTATTTTATAGATGACATCACCGAAGTCGAGGATCGGTAGGATGGTCAGTTTTACGAGGGCATGTTTGGCAGCATGAGTGAAGGATGCTTTGTTGCGATATAGGAAGCCAATTCTAGATTTAATTTTGGATTGGAGATGCTTAATGTAAGTCTGGAAGAAGAGTTTACAGTCTAACCAGACACCTAGGTATTTGTAGTTGTCCACGTATTCTAAGTCAGAGCCGTCCAGAGTAGTGATGCTGGACGGGCGAGCAGGTGCGGGCAGCGATCGATTGAAAAGCATGCATTTAGTTTTACTTGTGTTTAAGAGCAGTTGGAGGCCACGGAAGGAGAGTTGTATAGCATTGAAGCTCGTCTGGAGGTTAGTTAACACAGTGTCCAAGGAGGGGCCAGAAGTATACAGAATGGTGTCGTCTGCGTAGAGGTGGATCAGAGAATCACCAGCAGCAAGAGCAACATCATAGATGTATACAGAAAAGAGAGTCGGCCCGAGAATTGAACCCTGTGGCACACCCATAGAGACTGTCAGAGGTCCAGACAACAGCCCCTCCGATTTGACACACTATCAGAGAAGTAGTTGGTAAACCAGGCGAGGCAATCATTTGAGAAACCAAGGCTGTCGAGTCTGCCAATAAGAATGTTGTGATTGACAGAGTCGAAAGCCTTGGCCAGGTCGATGAATATGGCTGCACAGTAATGTCTCTTATCGATGGCGGTTATGATGTCGTTTAGAACCTTGAGCGTGGCTGAGGTGCACCCATGACCAGCTCTGAAACCAGATTGCATAGCGGAGAAGGTATGGTGGGATTCGAAATGGTCAGTAATCTGTTTGTTAACTTGACTTTCGAAGACCTTAGAAAGACAGGATAGGATAGATATAGGTCTGTAGCAGTTTGGGTCTAGAGTGTCACCCCCTTTGAAGAGGACGATGACCGCGGCAGCTCTGTCTCTCCCTATGCAACAATTTCGGCAGATAATTTTAGAAAGAGAGGGTCCAGATTGTCTAGCCCGACTGATTTGTAGGGGTCAAGATTTTGCAGCTCTTTCAGAACATCGGCTATCTGGATTTGGGTAAAGGATAAATGGTGGGGGCTTTGGCGGGTTGCTGTGGAGGGTGCTGGGCAGTTGACCGGGGTAGGGGCAGCCAAGTGGAAAGCATGGCCAGCCGTAGAGAAATGCTTATTGAAATTCTCAATTATAGTGGATTTATCGGTGGTGACAATGTTTCCTAGCCTCAGAGCAGTGGGCAGCTGGGAGGAGGTGCTCTTATTCTCCATGGACTTTACAGTGTCCCAGAACTTTTTTGAGTTAGTACTACAGGATGCAAATTTCTGTTTGAAAAAGCTTGCCTTAGCTTTTCCAACTGCCTGTGTATATTTGTTCCTAACTTCCCTGAAAAGTTGTGTATCACGGGGGCTATTCGATGCTAATGCAGAACGCCACAGGATGTTTTTGTGCTAGTCAAGGGCAGACAGGTCTGGCGTGAACCAAGGACTATATCTATTCCTAGTTCAATTTTTTTTGAGAGGGGCATGCTTTAAAGAATAGCCAGGCATCATCTACTGACGGGATGAGGTCAATGTCATTCCAGGATACCCCGGCCAGGTCAATTAGAAAGGCCTGCTCGCAGAAGTGTTTCAGGGAGCATTCGACAGTGATGAGGGGTGGTCGTTTGGTCGCAGACCCATTACAGATGCAGGCAATGAGGCAGTGATCGCTGAAATCTTGATTGAAAACAGCAGAGGTGTATTTGGAGGGCGAATTAGTTAGGATGACATCTATGAGAGGGTCTGGGTGGGCATAACTCTGAGGTGGCAGTTCTGGCTCGGGAAGTGGACCCCGCTCCACTTCTGACTCGTCACACTTACTTAATGTCTCTGGAGCGGGAACCCTCACCGCCGACCCTGGACTAGAGGACGCCACTGGACTGATGGACGAGTCTGGAGTGAGTGGCGGATCCGGACCGGAGGGAGACTCTGGCGGATCCGGACTGGAGGGAGACTCTGGCGGATTCGGACTGGAGGGAGACTGGCGGATCCGGACTGGAGAGAGACTCTGGCGGATCCGGACTGGAGGGAGACTCTGGTGGATCCGGACTGCGACCCGTCGTGGTAGGTTCCGGACTGCGACCCATCGTGGTAGGTTCCGGACTGCGACCCGTCGTAGGGGGTTCCGGTCTGCGACCCGTCGTAGGGGGTTCCGGTCTGCGGCCCGTCGCCGGACGCTCTGGACTGGGTGCTGTCGCCGGACGCTCTGGACTGGGTACTGTCGCCGGACGCTCTGGACTGGGTACTGTCGCCGGACGCTCTGGACTGCCGAGGCGCACTATGGGCCTGGTGCATGGTGCCCGCACTGGTGGTACCAGGCTGGGGACACGCACCTCAGGGCGAGTGCGAGGAGCAGGGAGTACTGGACCCTGGAGACGCACTGGAGGCCTGGTGTGTGGTACCGGCATTGGTGGTACCGGGCTGAGGACACGCACCTCGGGGCGAGTGCGGGGAGGGGGAACAGGGCATACAGGGCTCTGGAGACGCACAGGAAGCCTGGTGCGTGGTGTTGGCACTGGTGTTACTGGGCTGGGGACAAGCACCTCAGGGCGAGTGCGTGGAGCAGGCACAGGACATACTGGGCTGTGGAGGCGCACTGGAGGTCTGGAGTGTAGAGCTGACACAACCCGTCCTGGCTGGATGGTTATACTTGCCCTGCAAATGCAGGGCACTGGCACAGGACGCACAGAGCTGTGCAGACTCACAGTACGCAGAGCCGGCGCAGGATATCCTGGTCCATGGAGGTATACTGGAGACCAGGAGCGCTGAGCCGGCACCCTCCTTCCTGGCTGGATGCCCATTCTAGAAATGCGCACTGGAGACACACGGTGCCTGACCAGTAACACGCTCCCCACGGTAAGCACGAGGAGTTGGCTCAGGGTCTCCTACATGACTCAACCAATCTCCTCGTGTGCCCCCCCAAAAAAAATGAATGGGGCTTTCGGGCTTCCGTGCTAGTCGTGTCTTCATATATCGTCGCCGTTCCTCCTGTGCTCTCTCCACCTGCTTCCATGGCAGGGTCTTGTCCCCTGCCATTACCTCCTCCCAGGTCCAGGATGTCCTCCACTCCTCTTTCCCCCAAGTCCACGATGTCCACTCCTCTTTTTCACGCTGCTTGGTCCTTATATGGTGGGTTATTCTGTCATGTTCGATGTATGGAGGAGACCAAGGCGCAGAGTAAGATGAATACATACTTCTTTAATGAAGACAAAGAATCACTAAACAAACTTACAAAACAATAAACCGAACGTGACGCTATATAATACACTGCTCAAAAAATAAAGGGAACACTAAAATAACACATCCTAGATCTGAATGAATGAAATATTCTTATTAAATACTTTTTTTCTTTACATAGTTGAATGTGCTGACAACAAAATCACACAAAAATGATCAATGGAAATCAAATTTATCAACACATGGAGGTCTGGATTTGGAGTCACACTCAAAATTAAAGTGGAAAACCACACTACAGGCTGATCCAACTTTGATGTAATGTCCTTAAAACAAGTCAAAATGAGGCTCAGTAGTGTGTGTGACCTCCACGTGCCTGTATGACCTCCCTACAACGCCTGGGCATGCTCCTGATGAGGTGGCAGATGGTCTCCTGAGGGATCTCCTCCCAGACCTGGACTAAAGCATCCGCCAACTCCTGGACAGTCTGTGGTGCAACGTGACGTTGGTGGATGGAGCGAGACATAATGTCCCAGATGTGCTCAATTGGATTCAGGTCTGGGGAACAGGCGGGCCAGTCCATAGCATCAATGCCTTCCTCTTGCAGGAACTGCTGACACACTCAAGCCACATGAGGTCTAGCATTGTCTTGCATTAGGAGGCACCCAGGGCCAACCGCACCAGCATATGGTCTCTCAAGGGGTCTGAGGATCTCATCTCGGTACCTAATGGCAGTCAGGCTACCTCTGGCGAGCACATGGAGGGCTGTGCGGCCCCCCAAAGAAATGCCACCCCACACCATGACTGACCCACCGCCAAACCGGTCATGCTGGAGGATGTTGCAGGCAGCAGAACGTTCTCCACGGCGTCTCCAGACTCTGTCACGTCTGTCACACATGCTTTCATCTGTGAAGAGCACAGGTCCCCAGTGGCGAATTTGCCAATCTTGGTGTTCTCTGGCAAATGCCAAACGTCCTGCACGGTGTTGGGCTGTAAGCACAACCCCCACCTGTGGATGTCGGGCCCTCATACCACCCTCATGGAGTCTGTTTCTGACCGTTTGAGCAGACACATGCACATTTGTGGCCTGCTGGAGGTCATTTTGCAGGGCTCTGGCAGTGTTCCTCCTGCTCCTCCTTGCACAAAGGCGGAGGTAGCGGTCCTGCTGCTGGGTTGTTGCCCTCCTACGGCCTCCTCCACGTCTCCTGATGTACTGGCCTGTCTCCTGGTAGTGCCTCCATGCTCTGGACACTACGCTGAAAGACACAGCAAACCTTCTTGCCACAGCTAGCATTGATGTGCCATCCTGGATGAGCTGCACTACCTGAGCCACTTGTGTGGGCTGTAGACTCCATCTCATGCTACCACTAGAGTGAAAGCACCGCCAGCATTCAAAAGTGACCAAAACATCAGCCAGGAAGCATTGGAACTGAGAAGTGGTCACCCCCCTGCAGAACCACTCCTTTATTGGGGGTGTCTTGCTAATTGCCTATAATTTCCACCTGTTGTCTATTCCTTTTGCACAACAGCATGTGAAATTGATTGTCAATCAGTGTTGCTTCTTAAGTGGACAGTTTGATTTCACAGAAGTGTGATTGACTTGGAATACATTGTGTTGTTTAAGTGTTCCCTTTATTTTTTTGAGCAGTGTATAAGTGCAGACACAAGCAACTAATACATAGACAATAACACACAAAATACCCAAGGAATATGGCTGCCTAAATATGGTTCCCAATCAGAGACAACGATAAACATCTGCCTATAATTGAGAACCAATCTAGGCAACCATAGACATACATAACACCTAGATTAGTTAACACCCATAGACATACAAAACCCCTAGACAGGTCCAAAAACACATACATCACCCATGTCACACCCTGACCTAACCAAAATAATAAAGAAAACAAAGATACTAAGGTCAGGGCGTGACAATTATGTACAATTGCACAGAATATTATTTGAATAATGCAAGATTTTAAATCCCAGCAGTCAATAAAATTACATTTAGGAGCAAAAGGTTTTCAATAGTTGTTTTTATTTTTTTATTTTTTAAATATTGGAATAGGAATATAACTAATAACATTAAATAACATTGGAATATAACATTTAATAACAATAACTTAACTAATTAACAAATCCATTCAGTGTAAAATAGATATCTTATGCTCTGTTATTGCACAATTCTAATTTGTACATAAACCTACTAGAACCTTGTTCAGGGGTAATACATTTCTAACACACAATGATGGTCTCTGCAGTTTACAGCATTTTGCTATACTTTATGAATGGCGTGAGAAATGGGAACTAAAAAAGGATTATTATGCAGCTCCAAACACAGCATGTTTCTGCAGACAGATGCCCAATAAACACATATGTAGACAGATGCAAGTACACACACACTGATCAGATGTCAGTCATTCCATAACAAAAAGGTGTAGGCCGGGATTGAGTGCACTAGACAGTCAATAATATGCCTTTTAAAGGCATTTTCCCCAACATTCACTGAGATCACATTCATGGTAAATGCTGCTCATGTCAGCTCAACTGTAAATGACCTTTAAAGTCTGTTATTGTGTGCTGTGCTATGATGTGCCTTGAATTAAATCCCGGCCTTAGTCAAGTACAAATCAATCTTCCACCCTCCATATTTTATATCTTCCTTTCTCCTCTCTTAACCACTGCAGGTATGTCATGTCTGCTCCCAACCCTCTACGGGTGGGAAGCATGGAGAGGGTCTTTGTTGAAGCTCAAGATTACTCAGGGGCTGATTTCAATGTCAAAATCACGGTGAAGAACTTCCCTGCAAAAGATAAACAGCTCCCATCTACAAGTGTGTCCCTGAATTTAGTTAACAAATACCAGGCACTTATTGACGTTAACGTAAGTCTTTATATATGTTTCCTTACAGAAATGACATGTACAGTGGCTTCAGAAAGTATTCACACCCCTTGCCCTTTTCCACATTTTGTTGTGCTACAGAGTGAATTAAAATTGATAATATTTTGATTTTTGTCACTGGCCTACACACAATACCCCATAATGTTAAAGTGTATTTTTTATTTTTTATGTGACAAATTCAAAACTGAAAAGCTGAAATGTCCTGAGTCAATAAGTATTCAATTCCTTTGTTATGGCAAGCCTATATAAGTTCAGGAGTAAACATGCTTAACTACTCACATAATTCATTGTATGCACTCACTCAAACACAGATTCAACCACAAAGACCAATGAGGTTTTCCAATGCCTCGAAAAGAAGCAGACATTGAATGTCCCTTTGAGCATGGTGAAGTTACTACTTACACTTTGGATGGTCTATCAATACACCCAGTCACTAAAAAGATACAGGCGTCCTTCGTAACATAGTTGCCGAAGAGGAAGGAAACCGCTCAGTGATTTCACCAGGAGGCCAATGGTGACTTTAAAAATGAGTTTAATGGCTGTGATAGGAGAAAACAACATTGTAGTTCATCCACAATACTAACCTAATTGACAGAGTGAAAGAAGAAAGCCTGGACAAAATAAAAAATATTCCAAAACATGCATCTTGTTTTCAACAAGGCACTAAAGTAAAACTGCAAAGAAATGTGGCATAGCAATCAAATCAAATGTAATTGTATTGGTCACATACACATATTTAGCAGATGTTATTGCAGGCGTAGTGAAATGCTTGTGTTTATAGCTCCAACAGTGCAGTAATATAAAAAAATAACAACAATACACACCATGCACACAAATCTAAAAGTAAAATAATGGAATAAAGAAATATAGATATTAGGATGTGCAATGTCGGAGGGGCATGGACTAAACTACAGTAGAATAGAATACAGTTTATACATATGAGATGAGTAAAGCAAAAATATGTAAATATTATTAAAGTGACTAGTGTTCCATTATTGAAGTGGCCAGTGATTTCAAGTCTATGTATATAGGGCAGCAGCCTCTAAGGTGTCCTGAATACAAAGTGTTGTGTTTGGTGCAAATCCAATACAACACATTACCGAGTACCACTCCATATTTTCAATTATAGTGGTGACTGCATCATGTTATGGGTATGCTTGTAATCATTAAGGACTGGGGAGTTTTTCAGGATAAAAAAATGTATGGAATGGAGCTAAGCACAGGCAAAATCCTAGAGGAAAACATGGTTCAGCCTGCTTTCCACCAGACACTGGGAGACAAATTCACCTTTCAGCAGGAAAATAACCTGAAGCACAAGGCCAAATATACACTGGAGTTGAGTACAGTACCAGGAAGACAGTGAATGTTCCTGAGTGGCCGTTACAGTTTTGACTTAAATCTACTTGAAAATACTTGTCTAGCAATGATCAACAACCAATTTGACAGAGCTTGAAGAATTTAGAAAATTATAATGGGCAAATGTCGCACAATCCAGGTGTGGAAAGCTCTTAGAGACTTACCCAGAAAGACTTACAGCTGTAATCGTTGCCAAATGTGCTTCTGAAAAGTATTGACTCAAGATTGTGAATACTTGTGTAAATGAGATGTTTCTGCATTTAATTTTCAATACATTTGCAAAAATGTCTAAAAACATTTTTTCAATTTGTCATAATGGGGTACTGTGTGTAGATGGGGTGATGTTTTTTTTTGTTAACTTTTTTTTTCTCAAACTTGTCAGATCTTGGAGGGACCTGGCTTCTTTGATGAGGACTACACAGTGAACCAGTATGTGTACCTGCAAGCTGAGTTCCCAGGCCACCTTCTTGAAAAAGTAGTCCTGGTCTCCTTTCAAACCGGCTACATATTTGTACAAACGGACAAAACCATTTACACGCCAGAAAGTAAAGGTATGGCTGAGCCCACTGACCCAAAGCCTTCGAATTAGCATTGCTCAGCAATCACCTCTACTCAGGGGCAGACTGGAACCAGAAATCGACCCTATTATTTCCAACGAACCGGACCATTTTTTAAACTTGAGGCCACCACCATGTTTTTTTCTTGGAGCCCCAAATATTAGCCAGATAAAAAAAAACTAGTTAGACAGGCCCACTGGGCTAAAAATGGACCGGCCCATCTGTCATTTGCCTGAAATGCCAGACGGCCAGTCTACCCCTGTGATTCAGTTTGATTAATTTGGGGTCAGGTCGAAAGTCACATGAAACATTAATGGACATTTATCTTCTTTAAAAAAAATTTTTAACCTTTATTTAACCAACCAGGTAGGCTAGTTGAGAACAAGTTCTCATTTGCAACTGCGATCTGGCCAAGATAAAGCAAAGCAGTTCGACACATACAACAACAGAGTTACACATGGAATAAACAAACATACAATCAATAATACAGTAGAAAAATCTATATACAGCATGTGCAAATGAGGTATCTAGCTAGCTGGGAGATGAACATTGGGGTGATTGTGACCCAGAGTCAAAATCGTGTTGCTCTAATTTATCCACAGATAAAAGGGTGTTACACTATATAAACCTAACATCTTAAACTGCATTCTTAGTGTATTACAGAGTCTTTGCCTTAAACTCCGGTCTCGAGGCTGTATCAGATATCATCAATGTGGAAATTATGGTAAGTTGTCCTCATAAAAAAATGAAACTGCATTGAGAATGCTTCCTTAGTCATGGTTGATGCATATGGCCAGATGACAAAATAGGTATTTTCTGGCATTACTAATGGCATTACTAATGTTCCATGTATTCTTTCACATATCATGTACAGTTAAAGTCGGAAGTTTACATACACCTTAGCCAAATACATTTAAACTCAGTTTTAAAAAATCCCTGTTTTAGGTCAGTTAGGATCACCACTTTATTTTAAGAATGTGAAATGTCCAAATAATAGTAGAGAGAATGAATCATTTCAGCTTTTATTTCTTTCATCACATTCCCAGTGGGTCAGAAGTTTATGTACACTCAATTAGTATTTGGTAGCATTGCCTTTAAATTGTTTAACTTGGGTCAAAGGTTTTGGGTAGCCTTCCACAATAAGTTGGGTGAATTTTGGCCCATTCCTCCTGACAGAGCTGGTGTAACTGAGTCAGGTTTATTGGCCTCCTTGCTCACACACGCTTTTTCAGTTCTGCCAACAAATTATCTATAGGATTGAAGTCAGGGCTTTGTGATGGCCACTCCAATACCTTGACTTTGTTGTCCTTAAGCCATTTTGCCACAACTTTGGAAGTATGCTTGGGGTCATTGTCCATTTGGAAGACCCATTTGCCACCAAGCTTTAACTTTCTGACTGAAGTCTTAAGACGTTGCTTCAATATGGGGAGGCAGCGTAGCCTAGTGGTTAGAGCGTTGGACTAGTAACCGAAAGGTTGCAATATCGAATCCCTGAGCTGACAAGGAACATAAATCTGTCGTTCTGCACCTGAACAAGGCAGTTAACCCACTATTCCTTGGCCGTCATTAAGAATTTGTTCTTAACTGACTTGCCTAGTAAAATAAATAAAAAATATGTCCACATAATTTTCCTACCTCTATTTTGTGACATTTTTTATTTTTTATATTTATATTTTACCTTTACTTAACTAGGCAAGTCAGTTAAGAACAAATTCTTATTTTCAATGATGGCCTAGGAACAGTGGGTTAACTGCATTGTTCAAGGGCAGAACGACAGATATTTACCATGTCTGCTCGGGGATTCAATCTTGCAACCTTTCGGTTACTAGTACAACACTCTAACCACTAGGCTAACCACTCTAACCACTAAGTGCACCGGTCTCTCCTGCAGCAAAGCACCCCGACTACATGATGCTGCCACCCCCGTGCTTCACGGTTGGGATGGTATTCTTCGATTTGCAAGCCTCCTCCTTTTTCATCCAAACATAACGATGATCATTATGGCCAAACAGTTCTATTTTTGTTTCATCAGACCAGAGGACATTTCTCCGAAAAGTATGATCTTTGTCCCCATGTGCAGTTGCAAACCGTAGTCTGGCTTTTTTATGGTGGTTTTGGAGCAGTGGCTTCTTCCTTGCTGAGCGGCCTTTCAGGTTAAGTCGATATAGGACTCATTTTACTGTGGATATAACAAAGCAACGTCTGTACCTGTTTCCTCCAGCAGCTTCACAAGGTCCTTTGCTGTTGTTCTGGGAATGATTTGCACTTTTTGCGATAAAGTACGTTCATCTCTCTGTGACAAAACATGTCTTTTTTTCTGAGCGGTATGACGGCTGCATGGTCCTAAGGTGTTTATACTTGCGTACTATTGTTTGAACGTGGTACCTTCAGACATTTGGAAATTGCTCCCAAGGATGAACCAGACTTATAGAGGTCTACAATTTCTTTCTGAGGTCTTGGCTGATTTCTTTTGATTTTCTCATGATGTCAAGCAAAGAGGCACTGAGTTTGAAGGCAGGCCTTGAAATACATCCACAGGTACACCTCCAATTGACTCAAATTATGTCTACTTGCCTATCAGAAGCTTCTAAAGACATTACATAATTTTCTGGAATTTTCCAAGCTGTTTAAAGGTACAGTCAACTTAGTGTATGTAAACTTCTGACCCACTGGAATTGTGATACATTGAATTATAAGTTAAATTATCTGTAGTCTGTAAACATAGTCTGTAAAAACTACTTGAGTCATGCACAAAGTAGATGTCCTATCCGACTTGCCAAACCTATAGTTTGTTAACAAGAAATTTGTAGAGTGGTTGAAAAACGAGTTTTAATTACTCCAACCTTAGTGTATGTAAACTTCTGACTGTATATTGTTTACTTATAGAATCCTGATGGAATCACCTTAAAGCAGGACAATTACAAACCACAGAATGGAATAATATCTGGACACTTCCCTATCCCAGAGATCACCAGGTTTGTTTTTGTTATTCAATCATCCTAACACACTTATCAGGAAAACTTTTGCCTGTGAACTCTTCTGCTCTCATTCTCTCTTAATATAGAAATGGAAACTGGAAAGTGGTGTCCAACTTCAAGAATAACCCACATAAGAACTTCACTGCAGATTTTGAGGTGAAAGAATATGGTAAGAAGGGTTTTCATTTGGGTAGCCGTTTATTAAAGGACAATTCCGCCACTTTCAACCTCATATTCATTATCTCCGGAACCATACTGTACCAGTCTACATATGTGAAAATGGCACATTTCTATAATCTGTGGTTAACAAAACAAGATGTTTTAATCTCTAATGATACCATTATGTAGAACATTTTAGTTTCTATATTTTTTTCAATAAAATCTAGAAATGTACCATTTTCAGTTTAAAAAAAAAGTGGTGGTGGAATTGTGTGGACAAGTGGCTTTTATACAGGTAACAAGTTGAAACAGGTGCAGTTAATACAGGTAATGAGTGGAGAACAGGAGGGCTTCTTAAAGAAAACCTAACAGGTCTGTTGAGAGCCGGAATTCTTACTAGTTGGTAGGTGATCAAATACCTATGTCATGCAATAAAATGCAAATTAATCACTTAAAAATTATACAATGTGATTTTCTGGATTTTTGTTTTAGATTCCGTCTCACAAAGTTGAAGTGTACCTATGATAAAAATTACAGACCTCTACATGCTTTGTAAGTAGGAAAACCTGCAAAAACGGCTGTGTATCAAGTACTTGTTCTCCCCACTGTACCTGCTGGAGCGCGTGCTAAGGGTGGGTGTTGTTATTGTGACCAGTGAGCTTAGATAAGGTGGAGCTTTACCAGCAAAGACTTATAGATGACCTGGAGCCAGTAGGTCTGGTGGCGAATATGTAGCGAGGGCCACCCGACGAGAGCATACAGGTCACAGTGGTGGGTGGTATATGGGGCTTTGGTGACAAAACAGATGGCACTGTGATAGACTGCATCCAGTTTGCTGATTAGAGTGTTGGAGGCTATTCTTTAAAAGACATCGCCGAAGTTGAGGATCGGTAGGATAGTCCGTTTTAAGAGGGTATGTTTGGCAGCATGAGTGAAGGAGGCATTTTTGCGAAATAGGAAGCAGATTCTAGATTTCATTTTGGATTGGAGATACTTAATGTGAGTCTGGAAGGAGAGTTTACAGTCTAGCCAGACACCTAGGTATTGTAGTTGGCCACATATTCTAAGCCAGAACCGTCCAGAGTAGTGATGCTAGTCGGGCGGGCAGGTGCGGGCAGCGATCGGTTGAAAAGCATGCATTTAGTTTTACTAGCATTTAAGAGCAGTTGGAGGCCACGGAAGTGGAGTGTTGTATGGCATTGAAGCTCGTTTGGAGGTTTGTTATTAACACAGTGTCCAAAGAAGGGCTAGATGTATACAGAATGGTGTCGTCTGCGTAGAGGTGGATCAAGGAATCACCTGCAGCAACAGCGACGTCGTTGATTTATAGAGAGAAAAGATTCGGCCCGAGAATTGAACCCTGTGGTTTAGTCGCTAATCTATGGATTTCACATGACTGGGAATGCAGATATGAATCTGTTGGTCACAGATACCTTAAAAAAGGTAGTGGTGTGGATTAGAAAATCGGTCAGTGTCTGGTGTGACCAACATTTGCCTCATGCAAATAGAGTTGATCAGGCTGTTGATTGTGACCTGTGGATTGTTGTCCCACTCCTCTTCAATGGCTATGCGAAGTACCTGGATATTGGCGGGAACTAGAACACGATGTCATACACGTCGATCCAAAGCATTCCAAACGTGCTCAATGGGTGACATGTCTGGGGAGTATGCAGGCCATGGAAGAACTGGCACATTTTCATCTTCCAGGAATTGTGTAAAGACACTTGTGACATGGGGCCGTGCATTATCATGCTGAAACATGAACTGATGGCGGCGGATGAATGGCACAACAATGGGCCCCAGGATCTCATCACGGTATCTCTGTGCGTTTAAATTGCCATCGCTAAGATGCAATTGCGTTCGTTGTCCATAGCTTATGTCTGCCCATACCATAACCCCACCGCCAACATGGGGCACTTTGTTCACAACGTTGACATCAGCATTCCGCTCGCCCACGTGACGCCATACACACTGTCTGCCATCTACCCAGTACAGTTGAATCGAGCATCTGCCCACTGAAGTCGGTTATGACGCCGAACTGCAATCAGGTTAGTACCCTGGTGAGGATTAGAACGCAGATGATTTTCCCTGAGACGGTTTCTGACAGTTTGTGCAGAAATTCTTCAGCAAACCCCCAGTTTCATCTCTCATTCTTACAGTGCAATGCTCCCTCAAAACTTGAGACATCTGTGACATCTGTGCACATTTTAGAGTTACCTTTTATTGTCCCCAATACAAGCTTCTTGATGTGCCACACCTGTCAGTTGGATGCATTATCTTGGCAAAGGAGAAAAATACTCACTAACAGGGATGTAAACACATTTTTGCACCAAATTTTTGAGAGAAGTCCCCTTTGTGTGTTTACAAAATGTTGAGGATCTTTTAGTTCAGCTCATGAAACATGAGACCAACACTTTACATGTTGCATTTATATTTTTGTTTACTATATGAATTCTTCCTATCTAGTTCTACCCAGCTTTGAAGTCATATTGACAGTGAGCAAGTCCTTCTTCTACGTTGATGATGATGAACTATCGATCAACATTGATGCCAGGTTGGAGCTATTGTAGAATGTCAAAATATATCTATTGTTGTTATTTCCATGGTAACTAGTAACTAGAATTTCTACTTAACATATCATCTAACTTACCCCCCCCCCCTTAATTCTCTGTGGTGGTATTTCTGTATGGTTTGGGTGTGAAGGTACCTGTTTGGGGAGCCTGTGACAGGATTTGGTTTTGTGGTGTTCGGGGTGATCCAAGAAGATGGCAGGACGAGTTTTCCCAGCTCTCTCCAGAGAGTGGAGGTTTGTGCATGTAATATGGGAGGGAGTTTATTTGGATAATTCGGTACACATACAGGTATTCACAAACATTCACCATTGATGAGCTCTGTAGCGATAATATCACAAGAAGTCTGACAGACAGACATCGTTTCTTTGTTTCTTACGAATGCAGCTTATTAAAGGAGTGGGCAACGCGGTTCTGAAGATACAGCACATTAAAGAAACGTTTCCAGACATCAATAACCTTTTGCAGAAATCCCTCTACATATCAGTCAATGTGTTAACAGACACAGGTAAGTAGAGTGTGTGTGGTACGTGCATACTTTTGCATCTCATGAAGTGTGTGTTTGTGTTCAATCTCAAAACAGGGAAGGTGTTGGTTTTATCCCTCAGGGAGTGAGATGGTGAAAGCAGAGAAAAAGGGAATCTTCATAGTCAAGTCACCGTATAGCATTCACTTCAAGAAGACCCCACTGTACTTCAAACCAGGAATGCCTTATGACATCTCGGTACATTTAAGAGCATTCAATCACTGTGTTCTACATTAACTCAATTACTATGCTATTCCAAAGTGTTGCCTAGTTATTTTAACCATGGAAACCTACCAAGTAACTGTGGTCAAAGGGGTAGGATGGTATATTGGGCTTGCACTGTCTTTCCCACCTATTGGTCTAATTGTACCACTTTCAATTTGTACCATTAGGTGTATGTGACCAATCCAGATGATTCTCCAGCCAACGATATTGATGTGGAGGCTTTACACAAACACCAACAAGTGCAGGGGAAGACACATGAAAATGGTATTGCCAAAATGACAATTAACACGGATGTGGGCACTGCTGAGCTGCCTATCACGGCAAGTTCAAAACCCAAACTTGTTTTTTAATTGTGTCAAGAACAGTGTTGACACCTTGTAGTCATTCATTTTGTTGCTCTATTTCAACACAGGTGAAGACCAATGTCAATGGACTTGGAGATGACAGGCAGGGCACACAGATGATGACTGCCAAGCCCTATAAATCAAAAGACAACTCACAGAACTACATTCACATAAACATCCATTCTGCAGAAGTCAAAATCGGAGAGCGACTCAAAGTAGACCTAAGCCTCGGCAGCAGTCCTGCGGCCCAGCATGACAAACATGAGATAACCTATCTGGTGTGTACCAGTCAACTTTAATCACTTAGACTTGTGCATTTGACCAAGCTGTGGTGCTATGGTTGGCAACATTACAGGGTAAAAATGCTGCATGGTGTGTATCGTGTGGTATGTAAAAAAACAAAAAGAAGATATATACACTACCGTTCAAATGTTTGGGGTCACTTAGAAATGTCCTTGTTTTTGAAAGAAAAGCACATTTTTTGTCCATTAAAATAACATCAAATTGATCAGAAATACAGTGTAGACATTGTTAATGTTTTTAAACCTACTTTATTTTTATTAGTTGATGGAAATGCCTGATTGTTAATGGAATATCTACATAGGCATACAGTGGCCCATCATCAGCAACCATCACTCCTGTCTTCCATTGGCACATTGTGTTAACTAATCCAAGATAATAATTTCAAAAGGCCAATTGATCATTAGAAAACCCTTTTGCAATTATGTTATCACAGCTGAAAACTGTTGTTCTGATTAAAGAAGCAATATAACTGGCCTTCAGACTAGTTGAGCATCTGGAGCATCAGCATTTGTGGGTTTGATTACAGGCTCAAACTGGCCAGAAACAAAGATCTTTCTTCTGAAACTCATCAGTCTATTCTTGTTCTGAGAAATGAAGGCTATTCCATGCGAGAAATTGCCAAGAAACTGAAGACCTTCACAGAACAGCGCAAACTGGCTCTAACCAGAATAGAAAGAGGAGTGGGAGGCCCCGGTGCACAACTGAGCAAGAGGACAAGCACATTAGAGTGTCTCGTCCTCAACTGGCAGCTTCAATAAATACTATCCGCAAAACACCAGTCTCAACGTCAACAGTGAAGAGGCGACTCCGGGATGCTGGCCTTCTAGGCAGAGTTCCTCTATCCAGTGTCTGTGTTATTTTGCCCATCTTAATCTTTTATTTTTATTGGCCAAGAAGGCCAGCACCCTGGAGTTGCCTCTTCATTGTTGATGTTGAGACTGGTGTTTTGCGGGTACTATTTATTGAAGCTGCTAGTTGAGGACGAGACACTCTAATGTGCTTGTCCTCTTGCTCAGTTGTGCACCAAGGCCTCCCACTCTGTTCCTTACTTAAACCCGGGAACTCTCTGACTCCACCCATCACGGGCTGGCACTCTTTTCCAGTTAATGCCAGTTTGTCCCCCCCTTAGAGATGAATACTGACAAGTCTCTGTGTTCACAGATCTTGAGCAAAGGACAGCTCATTTTCTCCCAAAGGTTAGAGTGGAGTAAGGGACAAGGACTGGTGACACATTCTCTGACGGTGAACAAGGATATGATCCCCTCCTTCCGGATTGTGGCATATTACCACGTGGGCCAGAAAGAGGTTGTGTCTGACTCTGTGTGGGTCGACGTCAAGGATACATGCATGGGATCGGTAAGAATGTTGCCTCACAGTACAGAACCCATCGTCTAGTGGTTACACTCGGCTCTAGTCACATCTACCACTCTCCACCGGAGATCACGGTTCAATCCCTGTGTCCAACCTTTCTACTGTTATACACATTTGCCCATCTCCCCCTCTTAAAACGGTTGCCTTGCTGTGTTAGTATTTCTATGTGAGGTATTGCATTCAAGACTTCTCAAACATTACCTCCGTCTGTATCCCACAGCTAAAAGTGGAAACTGTCAGTCCCAGGACTAGTTATGCACCTGGGGCGGAAGTCACCCTGTCTGTCATTGGTGATTCAGAGGCCAGGGTGGGACTTGTGGCTGTGGATAATGGGGTCTACGTCTTGAATGACAAAAACCGACTTACTCAGACGAAGGTGAAGAACTGCAGACTGAACATACCCCATTTCTGATACCTAATTAATAAGACTCTGAGTCTTCTCATCTAAATAGTCTATAATTGTTTATTTATTGATGTTAGTCCATACCTACAGTGGGGTCCAGAAATGATTGACATGCTTGAAAAAGATGCACAATAATGACTGTATAAAAGAAATACTGAGTGATATTGCATGTCCCCAAAAAAGTGGGAAATTATATTATTTTATACTAATACAATTGCTCAGAGAAAGCGGTTTTGTTTAACAACTAATAAAAATAAAGTAGGGTTAAAAAATATTGACAGCCCTAAAGATTCTTATGAATAAAGTAGTCAAAAGTTGAGTATTTGGTCCCATATTCCTAGCACGCAATGACTACATAAAGCTTGTGACTCTACACACTTGTTGGATGCATTTGTGTTTCAGATTATTTTGTGCCCAATAGAAATGAATGGTAAATAGTGTATTTTGTCCTTTTAGAATAAAATATGTTTTTAAACACTTCTACATTAATGTGGATGCCACCATGATAACAGACAGTCCTGAATGAATCGTGAATAATGATGATGAGAGGGTCCAAGATGACACCCCCCAAGACATGCTCACCTCCCCTATTATTGGAACTGCAAATGCAAGCTTGATGTAGTCATTGTGTACTAGCAATATGCGACCAAATGCAAAAAATGTTGACAACTTTATTTATAAGACTCTTTAGGGGTGTCTGTAATTTTGACACCTACCCATTTTTAGAATAAATAAATTACTTGTTAAACAATATCTCTTTCTCAGAGAAATGTATTAGCATAAAATAATATCATTTCCCAATTTTGGAGCGTACAATAGATGAGTTATTATTTTATACAGTCATTGTTGCTAATCTTTATCAATGGTGTCAAAAGTTTCAGACCCCACGGAATGTGATTTCATGTCGGTATAAAAAAAGTGACGTGTTTTTAAAAAAAAGCAATGTGGGTACAGTGCATTCGGAAGATATTCAGACCCCTTGACTTTTTCCACATTTTGCTACGTTACAGCCTTATTCTAAAATGGATTAAATTGTTTTTCCCCCTCCTCAATCTACACACAATACCCCACAATGACAAAGCAAAAACACATTTTTTGAATTTTTTGGCATATTTATATATAAAAAAATAAAATATCACATGTAAATAAGTATTCAGACCCTTTACTCAGTGCTTTGTTGAAGCACCTTTGGCAGCGATTACAGGCTTGAGTCTTGATGGGTATGGCACTATAAGCTTGGCACACCTGTATTTGGGGAGTTTCTCCCATTCTCCTCTGCAGATCCTTTCAAGCTCTGTAAGGTTGGATAGGGAGAGTCGCTGCACAGCTATCTTCAGGTCTCTCCAGAGATTTTAGATCGGGTTCAAGTCCGGGCTCTGGCTGGGCCGCTCAAGGACATTCAGAGACTTGTCCTGAAGCCACTACTGCGTTGTCTTGGCTGTGTGCTTAGGGTCGTTGTCCTGTTGGAAGGTGAACCTTCACCCCAGTCTGAGGTCCTGAGCGCACTGGAGCAGGTTTTCATCAAGGGTCTCTTTGTAGTTTGCTCCGTTAATCTTTCCCTTGATCCTGACTAGTCTCCCAGTCCCTGCCGCTGACAAACATCCACACAGCATGATGCTGCCACCACCATGCTTCACCGTAGGGATGGTGCCAGCTTTCCTCCAGATGTGATGCTTGGCATTCAGGTCAAAGGGTTCAATCTTGGTTTAATCAGACCAGAGACTCTTGTTTCTCATGGTATGAGAGTCTTTTAGGTGACGGGCTGTCATGTGCCTTTTACTGAGGAGTGGCTTCCGTCTGTCTACTCTACCATAAAGGTCTGCTTGGTGGAGTGCTGCAGAGATGGTTGTCCTTCTGGAAGGTTCTCTCATCTCCACAGAGAAATTCTGGAGCTCTGTAAATGACCATTGCGTTCTTGGTCTTCTCCCAGACCAAGGCCCTTCTCCCCCAATTGCTCAGTTAGGCTGGGCGGCCAGCTCCATGATGGTGTTTCTAAACTTCTTCCATTTAAGAATGATGGAAGCCACTGTGTTCTTGGGGACCTTCAATGATGCAGACATTTTTTGGTACCCTTCCCCAGATCTGTGGCTCAACACAATCCTGTCTCGAAGCTCTACGGACAATTCCTTCGAACTCACGGCTTGGTATTTGCTCTGACATGCACTGTCAACTATGGAATATTATGTAGACAGTTGTGTCCCTTTCCAAATCATGTTCAACA
Source organism: Oncorhynchus tshawytscha (assembly GCF_018296145.1). NCBI lineage: Eukaryota > Metazoa > Chordata > Actinopteri > Salmoniformes > Salmonidae > Oncorhynchus > Oncorhynchus tshawytscha. The sequence continues at coordinate 61,217,151 of NC_056430.1, forward strand.
TCTCAACATCTCATGTTCTCAACATCTCAAGAATGAGCAATGGAAACAGGATGCACCTCAATTTCGAGTCTCATAGCAAAGGGTCTGAATAGTTACAGAAGTTTACATACACTTAGGTTGGAGTCATTGAAACTCGTTTTTCAACCACTCCACAAATTTCTTGTTAACAAACTATAGTTTTGGCAAGTCGGTTAGGACATCTACTTTGTGCATGACACAAGTAATTTTTCCAATAATGGTTTACAGACAGATTATTTCACTTATAATTCAATGTATCACATTTCCAATGGGTCAGAAGTTTACATACACTAAGTTGACTGTGCCTTTAAACAGCTTGGAAATTTCCGGAAAATTATGTCATGGCTTTAGAAGCTTCTGATAGGCTAATTGACATAATTGTAGTCAATTGGAGGTGTACCTGTGGATGTATTTCAAGGCCTGACTTCAAACTCAGTGCCTCTTTGCTTGACATCATGGAAAAATCAAAAGAAATCAGTCAAGACCTCAGAAAAAAATTGTAGACCTCCACAAGTCTGGTTCATCCTTGGGAGCAATTTCCAAATGCCTGCAGGTACCACGTTCATTTGTAAAACAATAGTACGCAAGTATAAACACCGTGGGACCACGCAGCCCTCAGACCGCTCAGGAAGGAGACGTGTTCTGTCTCCTAGAGAAGAACGTACTTTGGTGAGAAAAGTTCAAATCAATCCAAGAACAACAGCAAAGGACCGTGTGAAGATGCTGGAGGAAACAGGTACAAAAGTATCTATATCCACAGTAAAACGAGTCCTATATCGACTTAACCTGAAAGAACGCTCAGCAAGGAAGAAGCCACTGCTCGAAAACTGCCATAAAAAAGCCAGACTACGGTTTGCAACTGCACATGGGGACAAAGATTGTACTCTTTGGAGAAATTACCTCTGGTCTGATGAAACAAAAATAGAACTGTTTGGCCATAATGACCATCGTTATGTTTGGAGGAAAAAGGGTGAGGCAAGCCGAAGAACACCATCCCAACGGTGAAGCACGGAGATGGCAGCATCATGTTGTGGGGGTACTTTGCTGCAGGAGGGACTGGTGCACTTCACAAAATGGATGGCATCACGAGGGAGGAAAATTGTGGCTATATTGAAGCAACAACTCAAGACATCAGTCAGGAAGTTAAAGCTTGGTCGCAAATGGGTCTTCCAAATGGACAATGACCCCAAGCATACTTCCAAAGTTGTGGCAAAATGTCTTAAGGACAACAAAGTCAAGGTATTGGAGTGGCCATCACAAAGCCCTGACCTCAATCCCATGGACATTTGTGGGCAGAACTGAAAAAGTGTGTGTGAGCAAGGAGGCCTACAAACCTGACTCAGTTACACCAGCTCTGTCAGGAGGGATGGGCCAAAATTCCCCCAACTTATTGTGGGAAGCTTGTGGAAGGCTAACCAGAACATTTGACCCAAGATAAACAATTTAAAGGCAATACCAAATACTAATTGAGAGTACGTTAACTTCTGACTCACTGGGAATGTGATGAAAGAAATAAAAGCTGAAATAAATGAATCACTCTACTATTATTCTGACATTTCACATTCTTAAAATAAAGTGGTGATCCTAACTGACCTAAAACAGAGAATTTTTACTAGGATTAAATGTCAAGAATTGTGAAAAACTGAGTTGAAATGTATTTGGCTAAGGTGTATGTAAACTTCCGACTACAACTGTATGTAAATAAGTTATTTTATTTTTATACATTCGCAAAAAAAAGAAAAATCACTTTTCCATCATGTTGTGAGTAGATTGATGAGGATTTTAAAAAATGATCCTATTTAGGATTAAAACGTAAGAAAATGTAACGTAATAAATTGTGGGAAAAGGAAATGGGCCAGAATACTTTCCGAATGCACTGTATTTAACAAAATTCTGCTCAAATGAATTTACGAGGGAATTCAACTAGGAGAATCTTCAAATAAAAACATATTGCTAAATGGGTTTTTGATAGATGCAACATTTCCGTTTGTTCTATGTCCTCTTTGACTGAAATAATTTGGCCCAAACAGAAGATTGCACCCTACTTGCCCACCAACACTTGGGAATGTATTCGGATTTAGGTGATTTGTGTGTATGTGTGTTTTGGTTTTACTATCCTTGTGCTGACCAGAAGCAGACCAGAAGTCCTCACAAGGATAGTAAAATAGGAATGTTTGGACAAGTGTGTACATTTCGCCGGTCGCCACAAGGAAAATGGCTATTTTAGGCTTGGGGGTTAGGGTTAGAATTAGGGTTAGAGGTTTAGGTTTAGGGTTAAGTGCACGGTTGGGTTCGGGAAAATAGGATTATGAAATCAAATCAATTGTTTTGTCCCCACAAGAATAGGTAAATGTGTGTGTGTGTGTGTGTGTGTGTGTGTGTGTGTGTGTGTGTGTGTGTGTGTGTGTGTGTGTGTGTGTGTGTGTGTGTGTGTGTGTGTGTGTGTGTGTGTGTACATGGCATTGGTATGTGCATGAATCCATCCTTAGATCTGGGACATAATAGAGAAACATGACACAGGCTGCACTGCAGGGAGTGGAAAGGACAGCATGGGGGTTTTCTACGATGCTGGGCTGGTGTTTGCATCCAACGGTGCAGGGCACACCCCTGAGAGGACAGGTATGTGAAACCCAACTATAAGGCCTCTATATAAAAGCTGAAATACACATTCAGGCCTGCCTAGTCTTGCGTGGCCAGCCTTCCAACTTCCTATCTTGGTCGGTCACTTGACTATTGGAAGTCAGGCGAACTTCACAGTTGGATTTTTAGTTTGAATGGGAACGGTCTGAGTCAATTGCATTCAGCACTCGGATTTGATTGCCTTAGTAGAGGGATTTTTCCTTTTTTTTTGTTTTGTCTGTGTCTCTGTTTTTGTATCTTATGCACGTTAGCTTGCTGCAAGTCAGAGGTATTTTTTTAAACTCAATGTCTCTTTGGAACTGCACCCATTCAAAATACTTTATTGGTTTGATAGAGGCAATGTGTCACTACCCACTGGGCACAAACTGGTTGAATCAACATTGTTTCAACATCATTTGTCAACATATTGTGACATTGAATCTATGTGGGAAATAAATTGGATTTGAAAAAAGTCAAACTTTTGGAAAAAGGGAAGGGAAGGGAACTGTTGTTTTGAGGGTGAAATTTCAACCACAGGATTATGTCATCATGGTAACCCAATTGCATCACAGACAAACCTTTGTACCTTTAAAACAATGTCAGATCTTCAACGTTATATCCAGTATCAGAAAAAAACTATAGGCTGGGCAGGACCTCCAACTGGAGACTTGATCTATCAACAGCTGCCTTTTGGTCTCCCATCTAGGCTTTTAACCAAACACTGCTTAGCTAGAAAAATCTCCACTTAAAACTAAATAGATTCACTGTTGCTATTGATATCAGGTATGAAGGTAAGACCCAGATGCAGACCACGTCAAATAAACAATAGTTTAATATTCCAACAGGGGCAGGCAATAGACAGGTCAAGGCAGGCAGGGGTTAGTCAACCAGAGGTGGGGCAAATGTACTGGGCGGCAGGCAGGCTCTGGGTAAGGCAGAGGTCGGCAATCCAGAGGGGGGCAAATGTATAGGTTGGTAGGTAGGCTCAGGGTCAGTCAGAGTGGTCAGGGCTCAGAGTCAGGACAGGCAAGGGTCAAACCTAGGAGTGTGAGAAAAGCGAGACTGGAAAAAGCAGGAGCTGAGACACAAAACGCTGGTTGAATTGAACAAACAAGACGAACTGGCAACAGACAAACAGAGAACACAGGTATAAATACACCGGGGATATTGGGGAAGATGAGCGACACCTGGAGGGGGATGGAGACAATAAACCTCCTAGTCAACCAGGCACTGGAATACCCTGCCCTGAGGTCAAACCTTCAGGAGATGCCTCACCATGTAAGCCGGTTGGCCATCGATAAGACTGGGCCTGGAAATGGGAGACAAAGGGCTGTGAGACATGGGTTTGTCTCTGGACACGTGAAAGGTGGAATGTATATATGAAGGTTACGGGGCAACAGAAGATGAACAGCAGAGGGGCTAATGAGCTCTCTTCCAAGGACGATGACAGCAGCGGAAAAACATCTGGGCAGAAGGTGTGCCGACCTCATCTTCCTGCTCAGGGAAGAGCAGGGGCTGATACCGCAGGGAACAATAAAACTGTGATAGGGTGTTGCGGGCGTATTCCACCCACACCAGCTGCTGGCTCCAGGTGGTGAGGTTGGCAGAGACCAGGCAGCGCAGGGTGGTCTCGAGGTCCTGGTTGGCTCGCTCCGACTGGCTGTTCGACTGGGGATGGAAGCCGGAGGACAGGCAGGCCAATGACCCAATGAGGGTGCAGAATGATTTCAAACTAATCTACTTTGTGAAGTGCACCAGTTCCTCCTGCAGCAAAGCAACCCCACAACACAATGCTGCCACCCCCGTGTTTCACGGTTGGGATGGTGTTCTTCAAACAGATCTATTTCTGTTTCATCAGACCAGAGGACATTTCTACAAAAAGTATGATATTTGTCCCCATGTGCATTTGCAAACCGTAGTCTGGCATTTTTATGGCGGTTTTGGAGCAGTGGCTTCTTCCTTTGGCTGATTTCTTTTGATTTTCCCATTTCCCAAGCAAAGAGGCACTGAGTTTGAAGGTAGGCCTTGAAAGACATCCACAGGTACACTTCCAATTGACTCAAATGATGTCAATTAGCCTATTAGAAGCTTCTAAAGCCATGACATCATTTTCTGGAATTTTCCAATCTGTTTGAAGGCACAGTCAACTTAGTGTATGTAAACTTCCGACCCACTGGAATTGTGATACAGTGAATTATAAGTGAAATAATCTGTCTGTAAACAATTGTTGAAAATGTACTTGTGTCATGCACAAAGTAGATATCCTAACTGACCTGCCAAAACTATAGTTTGTTAACAAGAAATTTGTGGAGTGGTTGTAAAACTAGTTTTAAGTGTATGTAAACTTCTGACTTCAACTGTATATACTGTCCCACATTTGACAGTGCACGTCAGAGCAAAAACCAAGCCATGAGATCGAAGGAGCTCTGAGACAGGGTTGTGTCGAGGCACAGATCTGGGGAAGGGTGCCAAAACATTTCTGCAGCTTGAAAGTACCCAAGAATAAAGTGGCCTCCATCGTCCTTGGAAGAAGTTTGGAACCGCAAAGACTCTTCCTAAAGCTGGTCAGGGAGGTGACCAAGAACCCTATGACAGAGCTCTAGAGTTCCTCTGTGGAGATGGGAGAAACTTCCAGAAGGACAACCATCTCTGCTGCACTCCACCAATCAGGCCTTTATGGTTGAGTGGCCAGACAGAAGCCACTCCTCAGTAAAGGGCACTTGACAGCTTGCTTGGAGTTTGCTAAAAGGCACCTAAAGGACTCTCAGACTATGAGAAACAAGATTCTCTGGTCTGATGAAACCAAGATTGAACTCTTTGGCCTGAATTCCAAGCGTCACGTCGGGAGGATACCTGGCACTACGGAGAAGCATGGTGGTGGCAGCATCATGCTGTGGGGATGTTTTTCAGCAGGAGGGGCTCGGAGGCTAGTCAGGCTCAAGAGAAAGATTAACTGAGTAAAGTACAGAGAGATCCTTGATTAAAACCTGCTCCAGGGTGCCCAGGACCTCAGACTGGGGTGAAGATTCACCTTCCAACAGGACAACGACCCTAAGTTGACATCCAAGACAACACAGGAGTGGCTTCGGGAAAAGTCTTTGAATGTCCTTGAGTGGCCCAGCCAGAGCCCTGACTTGAACCGGATCGAACATCTCTGGAAAGACCTGAAAATAGCTGTGCATCGATGTTCCCCATCCAACCTGACGGAGCTTGGGAGGATCTGTAGAGAAGAATGAGAGAACCTCTCCAAATACACATATAGGTGTATAGGTCGGCACGTAGCCTAGTGTTTAGAGCGTTGGGCCAGCAACCGAAAGGTTGCTAGATTGAATCCCGAGCTAACAAGGTAAAAATTGGTCGTTCTGCCCCTGAACAAGGCAGTTAGCCCACTGTTCCTAGGACATTGTAAATAATAATTTGTTCTTAACTGACTTTCCTAGTTAAATAAAGGTTAAATAGGTCTTTGGAGCTCTTCACATTGCTGTAATAATCTGCGAAGAATCTCAAATGGCCTTAATCACTTGGACCATGTACTTTTAATGTAATCTCAACTGCAATACAGGTGATTTGGTTCTGCTATTAGATGAAGCACAGTGATGACGCATTAATCCTTTGTATAAATAAACAAAATATATGACATTGTATTCCCATTTGAACTTTGCTATGCATGTAAATGGTTGAAAGCGTAGTGATAGACATTTGGGTGACAACTAAACCAAAACTCTGACGTTGTTTTTCCATTGGAATTTGGTTATGCTTTTAGATGGTTGAAAGCATAGTGATAACACATTAGAAATTCAGTAACTGCCGGGTGTTTTTTGAGTGGGTGAATATAGGTTCTAATTTCATTGATCAATGCTAGCAATTTACTTCGAACTGCACAGAGACATAAAAATGGTATCCTTGAGTTAATCTGAAAATGGACAATCTTGCAATCTCTTTAATAACCTGATCTGAATGTGTGCAAAATATGTGTTGGCTGAAAATTGGATGTTGTGTGTCTCTCAAAACCATTGGCAGTCAGCTTACTTCTACTTCTGACCTCATAAGGGTTGATACCTCGGTTGGCCACGCAGAGTTATCATTTCTAGACACTTTGTAAAAGTCTTACAACGTAGCAAAAAGATGCCAATGACTACTAAGCGTTTGTTTTCGGACACACAGAACACCTGCTCACTCATTCGTACATTGATATATCACACTCTTTCTCTTCATTGTGGCCTCCTTTCACTCTTTCTCTTCATGTTTTTGTTTAGCCTGGCTTTGTTTTGACTACTGTTTTTTTTCTTCATTTCTACAATTGTTAAGTGACTTTGGTTATTTGCAAAGCGCTATATAATCCCAAGTATTATTATTATTGTTATTATTACTTAATTTATTATAATAATACTTAAGTTGTAAAATACACAATTGGCAATATCACATTTTAGCCAGTTTTAGCCAGATATCAGCTGGTGTATCATATTTTACTTCACCATAGTATCTTCATTCTCACTGTGGAATTTGGTTGTAGGCCTAAAACATTTGTCCTTAATATTGCCTTGTCAAGTATCCCAGGCAGGTTTTGTGCATTGAAATCCATCTTCTTCTTTGTGTGCTTTAGTCTCCAGCTGCCCTGTCAACTCAAGGAGACGACGAGCAGTGACTATATATGATGTCGTAACCACACTGGGTAGGACAGGAGTTTCTCTTCTTGTGATGCCTGATCTTAAAACTGGATGTTTTTGTTTTAACCATGTACATATATATATGTATTTATTTATTAGTAGAACTTAGTACTTCTTTCTTACCAAACAGACATCTGTTGCAAGGATGTCAAATAGTGTTTTATTGTTTATGTTTTCAACCTCTGGGAATGAGAACCAATTACGAAATGGGAAGACTGCTGTCCACATTGGCCACTAAACAAACTTCAAATGATGTTCAGTTTTTTTTCTTTCATTGAATTATATTCCTTTAACATTCCTTTAACTCTCAGCACTGGGTTTCCCTAAAGGTTTTGCAGATCACTCTGCGATAATGCAGAATCTCACTGATAATGCACTTCTCTGTCCTAGCGAGCCAGTACACAGGCCTGGAGAGACAATGCTGCATGGACGGTATGAGGAAGAACATTCTAGATTACACATGCGAGCGGCGTGCCCAATACATCAGTGATGGAACAGACTGTGTGGAAGCCTTCCTGAAATGTTGTGGAGAAATGGCCACCAAACGTGAAGAGGCCAAGACTGACCAGCTCATATTAGCCCGCAGTAAGTGAAACAACTGTAGTGGACTGGAATGGTCAATTCTAAAATTGCACACCATGTAAATCCAGTGTGATGGGAAAAAACCAGAGTGTGAATGTATAAAATATTCTGGTATTCCCTTGTGTGTGAAAGGGAAAGACATTAACAGTGATGGGAACTGTCTGACTTTCTGTCACTCTTGGTAAGGTGAAGAAGAGGATGAAGATTTCGAAAGTTTTAACGACATCATTTCCCGTTCCTTCTTCCCTGAGAGTTGGCTGTGGAATGAGGAGAGTCTGCCGCGGTGCCCTGACAATAAGCAGTGGTAAGAGCCCTATTTATTGAGATCCTTCAATGCACTACAGTAAAATGCCTTCTAATCCATATTCCTTTTCCCATGTAATGAAAATCCTACATATTTTCTTTCTCTTTTTTACCATTTTAGTCCTGTGCATAACATAAAAATGACCTTACCGGGTTCCATCACCAGCTGGCAGATCACTGCCATTGGCCTGTCCAAAACACATGGTACTCTCACTTATTTTTGCTCATCTTTCTATATTGGTGGCTACTCTTTCTACATCTTCCATCTTATGGCAACTCTCTTGCTCAATAGGAATCTGTGTGTCTGAACCCCTCAAAGTAATTGTTTGGAAGAACTTCTTCCTTGATCTGAAGCTGCCCTACTCTGCCGTACGCAATGAGCAGCTGGAAATCAAAGCCATTCTTCACAACTACATGGAGGAATCTATAACCGTAAGCTTATTGTAATTTAAAGGCAGGCACGCAACCGTGTTGAGTTGAACCTGCAGATGCAGGTAGTATACAGAGTAAACTGGTAGATTGCCCAAATATTTCATTCTAAAATCAGTATGACCTCTTCTGTGCCTTATTATAATTATTATAATTTATTATTATACCATTCAGTGTGGTATTTATCTGATTAGATGCACGGCGATGTGACTACCCCTCTCCACCTTAATGGCAGGTCCGTGTAGAACTGAAGGAGACATCAGACGTGTGCAGCTCTGCCAGCAAGAAGGGGAGGTACATTGTTACTGTTATGGTGGACCCCAAGTCAACACGAAGTGTCCCCTTTGTCATCATCCCCATGAAGCTGGGCCTCCACACCATCGAGGTGAAGGCCTCCGTCCGAGATTGGGGTGGTCGCGACGGTGTTAAGAAGGAACTACGTGTGGTGGTAAGGCAAACCATGGCTTCTTAACAGATGTAACTACCCTGAGGATGATATGTAATTTATATATGGACATGTGTTGATCAGTGTGAATCTGATTCATTGAGTCTGAAATCCCAGTCCTCGAAAAATGAGGGCATCCACCTTACAATTATGCTAAGAGGTCAAACCTGGAAAGGAGCAGAAGGCGCTCAAACAAATTCAGATGAGGTGCCGCATAAAAAAAGAAACGGTCCAATTGTAACCAATAAGGGAGGGTTCTTTGGGCCAACATAGGGAAGGGGCCCTTGCCCTTCACAGAAACATCCTGTCGTCAATGTAGCCATTTCCAAATGTCTAAGTTATTGAAACAAGGTTTTGACTTCTCATTTAGAATGTGACCTTTCCCAACCTATCCCGAGGTGCAGTTTGGCTTTATTTGGTGCCACCCGTGTAACCAACTACAATATAAGAAGAACACTAAATAATTAGTGTTGCTAGAAAAAAGGAAGTTCACTTGTCACTGAAATCACTTGTCTTTATGATAAGATGGCAGAGTAGAAAGCTCCCAGTATCTGACACAAGGGGTCTGCCTGTCCAGGCCCTTGTGGATCTTTAGTTACTTGTAGAAAAGGGGGATGTTGGACGTACAGGAATGCTCTCTCATCAGTGATTTACTGCTTCCACCAATGTCTCCTTTACCCCTTTTTCGTGATATCCAATTGGTAGTTACGATCTTGTCTCATCTCTGAAACTCCCCTGAGCTGGGGAGAGGCGAAGGTCGAGTCATGCATCCTCCGAAACGTGAACCACCAAGCCGTGCTGCTTCTTAACACACTGCTCACTTAACCCGGAAGCCAGCTGCACCATTCAACTCATAATTGAGGTCAGCTTGCAGGCGCCTGACCTGCCACAAGGAGATGCTTGACTGCGATGAGCCAAGGAAAGCCCTCCGGCCAAACCCTCCCCTAACCTGGACGGCACTGGGCCAATTGTGTGCTGCCTTATGGAGTTCCCAGCTGGCTGTAACACAGCCTGGGATCAAACACAGACTGTAGACGCTCCTCGGCACTGCGCTGCAGTGGCTTTGACCGCTCCGCCACTCGAGAGGCACACTGATGTCTCCTTGTTCAGTTTGTTGCAGGTTGGGGTTGGGTCGGAGGACAATGGCCTGTATAAATTGAAGTCTGACAATTGTCTTTTGTATTCAACAATATAATTGCCAGTAACCATAATCACTGTCGCCCGCAGTGGTCCACTTGATGAAAATATTGAGTGTAGAATCTGCCTGTAGTTTGTTCAAGGACAGATTTTTGTTTTTTGTTTTGTTTATTCTGCTCCCACCAGACTTTACCTCGTCTTCCACAAGGTATTCATGGGTTTGAATTGAATCTCTTCAAGACAGGTGGAGTGGGTATCACTTGTGGGGGGAAAAAAACACAATCTGGTAGTGCTGAACATTTTCTGGTCAATAGAAATGTTAAAGTCAATAATAGGTGTTTTGGAACAAAATATGAATCTTGATTAAGAAGATTTCAGCTGGTGTGAGGTGCTTTTGGAAGAGGTTGACTTTTGGCTCGTCTGGTACTGTACTGTTGCCTCAAAACCTGTTAGCAAATACAGTGAGCTCTCCTTTAAAAATACACCTAATGGGACTTCTTGTACTAAGATCCGATGGTCCATGAGACCATTGTCCTCATTTTTGATACGAAAGTAATGTGGCAGTTCTTGAACTTTGTGGCGGATGTTGAATCTTGAATCTTTGGTAACTGGAAAGCCCAGCTATTTTACTGTGATTCCAGATCATTCCCATAAGAAGTAGGCCTATTTGCTGTTAAAGTAAATACTTTATCGCCCCTATTTCGAAAACCGAGGCCACCAGGTGAATTGTTGTAATTCAAGCAAAAAACATATATGCTGAGTTGATTAATAAGTAAATGTGCAAATTAACATGTTTTCATTCTAACAATGACAGCCCGAAGGGGTGCAAACATGGCTTCAAGTGAAGGAAGTGGAACTGGATCCCACCAAACACGGTGAGTGTATGGTAGCATATACAGATGTAGATAATCTATAGTTCCAGTGACAGTATTACCATTCGATGCACTGATGAGTATCATGATGGTTGATAATATACATTTTCCTCTCTTAATTAATATGCAAGTCAAATTGTATGGCTCTACCTGTAGGTGAGATTGAATGGAAAAACTCGTAACAACTGTTTACATTATTTGCTCTCTCTCTGTCTCTGTCTTTCTCCGGTTAAAAGGGGGGACGGATACTGTGCGTGTTAGGAGTGGTGCACTGGCTAACCAGGTTCCAAATACACCTGCCAGAACACACATAAGTGTGACAGGTGAGACGGAATGATCTGACACACATGGACCATTTAGAAATGTACTACGAATACGTGTTAACAACATTAGTTGAATAAGCTAGTTGCCCTAGGCTCACTAACGTCGTATTGGTTCACAAAGCTAGAGGACCACTGAGTAGCAAGTCTATTAGACCCATGGTATTCTTTATAGGTTAAGTTAAAAAAAGGTTAAAAATAAATAAATAAAAAGAAACTGTCTTTGTCATGTTGTCACTGACCATTGACTAAGTCATATTCCAGTTATTGTTATGTTTAATTGTGTGCATTTATAATGTTTTAACGTCTGCATTTATATATGTTTTACTATCTGCATCTTTTCAGGTGAGCAGTTGGCCAGAACGATAGAGGCAGCCATCAGTGGTTCACCCCTGGGCGACCTCCTTAGACAACCAGGTGGCTGTGGGGAGCAGAACATGATAGGCATGACTTTACCTCTCATCGCCACACATTACCTGGACACGACCAAACAGTGGGATAAGGTGGGATTAGAACGCAGAAATCAAGCAGTCAACTACATTCAAAGAGGTGAGAAAGTTATGAATTCCACATTTAAGTTTTGCATTTACAGTTGCACACCTCCCAGAGAGGATGGCATTGATTGGAAGTAAACACATTCTAGTTATGCTATAGGCCTAATGTTACAGTGCAGTTTTAACAATTAATGTTTTTGTTTCTCACATTTGATTTGGTTAACAACCACACAAAAAGCAATAGTTCGATTTTTTGACATTTTTCTTTTTCTGCTTGAACAGATCAGGCGTGGGTTTCCTAGCCTTTGTAGCGAATTTGGTATTTTATCTTTCGACAATCAGTGATGTAGGGGTAAATTAACATAGGTGGGTAAATGCTGATCGTCGTTCGGGATGAGTAACGCTCCCTATATTTTCAAAATAAGTGTGTTTACTTCCACTACACAACTATTGACAACCCAGACTGAACGCTACTCGTACAAAAGAAAATAGCTTCATTTGTTGACATTTGTTTGTAAAACGCACAGAAGCATAAACATAGATTTTTATCATTGTTACTCTCTCGCTGCTTTGTGACTGAGTTGTGGAGTGAAATAACATAACATGTTAGCTACAAAGGCTTTGGGAAACTCACCACACTACCTGTGGTGTTATCAGTACAAGTTATTTCTTATCAGCACAAAACCAATCAGCTTTGATTGTCTTCATGGTTCATGGTTTTCTTTTGTTATTATCAAGGTTATGAGCAAGAACTGGCCTACCGGAAAAAAGATGGATCATATGCTGCCTTTGATGATGAGCCTAGTGGTACCTGGTGAGCTACACCTTCACCCACTTCCTCTCAATACCAGGGACACAACTTTAGTTGTACAACATATAGGCCTAGGTCTACTGTATGTTAAAGCAACAATCTGTGATTGGTGCGTCCATTTTTTTAACTAAACGAATGACATTGCCATTGATTCTTCAAGAATTTAACAGCTGTTTTACCCCATTAGAAACCAAAATATAAGCAAATTTTTACTAAAATGTTTGTAAAAATGTTTACAGTTTTTGATCTCATGAATGGTCGGTCCTTGCATCCACTGTATGTAAACCCATTTGGGTCTTTGCGTGTCAAAAAGATGCACGTCAAATAACAAATAATTTGCTTCTTTAACTGAATAGTACAGTACCCCCCTGAATTATTGGCACCCTACGTAAATATGAACAAAAAAGGATGTGAAAAAATGTCATGTTTGTTCATCAGATTGATTTTATACTCTAAATATCATGTCTATAACCTCGAATTTTTAAACCTCTAAAATTGTTCAAAGGAAAAAAAATGTCATCAAGAAATTAATTATTTTATTCAAAAACATGCGTGTCACCATTATTGGCAGCCCTAGAAATTCTTATGAACATGAAGTTAGTCTGAGTCTTTGGGAACTCCTAAAACTTCTCTGGGATATGTGGGACGCTCGCCAACAGCCAGTGAAATTGCCGGGCGCCAAATTAAAAACAAAATAAATCCCATAATTAAAATTCCTCAAACATACATGTATCTTATACCGTTTTAAAGGTAATCTTGTTGTTAACTTTTCATGGCTGCAGGGGCAGTATTGAGTAGCTTGGATGAAAAGGTGCCCATTGTAAACGGCCAGCTCCTCAGTCTCAGTTGCTAATATATGCATATGATTATTAGTATTGGATAGAAAACACTCTGAAGTTTCTAAAACTGTTTGAATTATGTCTGTGATTATAACAGAACTCATATTGTAGGCAAAAACCTGAGAAATTCCACTTCCTGTTTGTATTTTTTCTGGGGGTGGCAAATTTTCAACCAAGCTCTCATTGAAATTACAGCAAGATATGGATGAGTTTCAACTTCCTACGCCTTCCACTAGATGTCAACAGTCAATAGAACTTTGTCTGATGACTCTAATGTGAAGGGGGGTCGAATGAGACAGGAAATAGTCACCACTGCCACGAGTTGACCATGCATTCACTATGCGCGTTCACAGGGGAAGCACCTGCGTTCCACCGGTCATCTGAAGTCATTCTAATTCTCCGGTTGGAATGTTATTCAAGATATATGTAAACAACATTCTAAAGATTGATTCAGTAAATTGTTTGACATGTTTCTACTGACTGTTACGGAACTTTTGGACATTTCGTCACATTATAGTGGACGCGCTTTGTGACTTTGGAATTGTTTACCAAACGCGCTAACCAAAGTAGCTAATTGGACATAAATAACAGACATTTTCGAACAAATCAAGCATTTATTGTGGACCTGGGATTCCTAGGACTGCATTCTGATGAAGTTCATCAAAGGTAAGGAAACATTTATCATGTATTTCTGGTTTCTGTTGACTCCAACATGGCGGCTAATTTGGCTACTGTTCTGAGCTCCGTCTTAGATTATTGCATGGGTTGCTTTTTCCATAAACTTTTTTTGAAATCTGACACAGTGGTTGCATTAAGGAGAGGTATATCTATAATTCCATGTGTATAACTTGTATCATCATCTACATTTATGATGAGTATTTCTGTTGAAACGATGTGGCTATGCAAAATCACTTGATGTTTTTGGAACTAGTGAATCTAATACGCCAACGTAAACTCAGATTTGTTGATATAAATATTAACTTTATCAAACAAAACATGCATGTATTGTGTAACATGAAGTCCTATGAGTGTCATCTGATGAAGATAATTCAAGGTTAGTGATTAATTTTATCTCTATTTCTGCTTTTTGTGAATGCTATATTTCGCTGGAAAATGGCTGTGCTTATTGTGGTTTGGTGGAGACCTAACATAATCATTTGTAGTGCTTTTGCTGAACAGCATATTTGAAATCAGACACTGGTGGGAGTAACAACAAGATTAACTTTAAAATGATATCAGACACATGTATGTTTTAGGAATTGTAATTGTGAGATTTCTGTGGTTTGAACTTGGCGCCCTCTATTTTCACTGGTAGTTGTCATATCGATCCCGTTAGCGGGATTGCAGCCATAACAAGTTAATCCCACCACAGTGTCCGATTTCAAATAGGCTTTACAGCGAAAGCACCACAAACGATTATGTTAGGTCACCACCAAGCCACAGAAAAATACAGCCATTTTTACAGCCAAAGAGAGGAGTCACAAAAAACACAAATAGAGATAAAATTAATCACTAACCTTTGATGATCTTCATCAGATGACACTCATAGGACTTCATGTTACACAATACATGTATGTTTTGTTTGATAAAGTTCATATTTATATCAAAAAATCTGATTCTACATTGACGCGTTACATTCACTAGTTCCAAAAACATCAACATCAATTCATCAGAAATACTCATCATAAATGTAGATGCAAATACAAGTTATACACATAGATTTATAGATATACCTTTCCTTAATGCAACCGCTGTGTCAGATTTCAAAAAAACGTTATGGAAAAAGCAAACCATGCAATAATCTGAGACGGCGCTCAGAAAATAAATAAAATTATCCGCAATGTTGGAGTCAACAGAAACCAGAAATAACATTATGAATATTCCATTACCTTTGATGATCTTCATCAGAATGCACTCCCAGGAATCCTAGTTCCACAATAAATGCTTGATTTGTTCGATAATGTCCATTATTTATTTCCAAGTAGCTACTTTTGTTAGGGCTTAGGTATACAAATCCAAACGCTCATGCAGGTCCAGCATAACTTCAGACAAAAACTTCAAAAAGTTATATTACAGGTCTTAGAAACATGTCAAACTAAGTATAGAAACAAGGATGTTAGATACATAGATACTGGAGGCTGAGACAGGGGGAGTTGTGGACAGGGCCAACCAGGCAGGATATAACCCCACCCACTTTTCCAAAGCACAGCCCCCACACCACTAGAGGGATATCAACAGACCACCAACTTACAACCCTGAGACAAGGCTGAGTATACAGTAGCCCATGAAGATCTCCTCCACCGCACAAGCCCAAGGGGGTGTAAAACCAGAAAGGAAGATCACGTCAGTGACTCAACTCCTTCCAAGGGACGGCATGGAAGAGCACTAGTAAGCCAGTGACTCAGCCCCTGTAATAGGGTCAGAGGCAGAGAATCCGAGTGGATAGAGGGGAGCCGGCCAAGCAGAGAAAGCAAGGGTGGTTCGTCACTCCAGTGCCTTGCTGTTCACCTTCACACCCCTGGGCCAGACTACATTCAGTCATAAGACCTACTGAAATGATGAGTCTTCAGTAAAGACTTAAAAGTTGAGACGAAGTCTGCGTCTCTCACATGGATAGGCAGAACATTCCGTAAAAATGGAGCTCTATAGGAGAAAGCCCTGCCTCCAACTGTTTTCTTAGAAATTCTAGAGACGATAAGGAGGCCTGCGTCTTGTGACCATAGCGTACATGTAGGTATGTACGGCAGGACCAAATCGGAAAGATAGGTAGTAGCAAGTGGCGCAGCGGTCTAAGGCACTGCATCTCAGTGCAAGAGGCGTCACTACAGTCCCTGGTTTGATTCCAGGCTGTATCACATCCGGCAGTGATCGGCAGTCCCATAGGGCGGCGCACAATTGGTCCAGTGTCGTCCGGGTGTGGTCGGGGTAGGCCGTCATTGTAAATAAGAATCCATGTAATGCTTTGAAGGTCAGCAGATAAACATTGACCTCACTGACTATAGATGTTTCAACTTTCAGTTTTTATTCATTTGTAAAAAATATTTAAAAAAATAAAAAAGTAAAACATAATTTCACTTTTACATTATGGGGTATTGTGTGTAGACAAGTGACCCCCCCCATGGGAAAAGTCAAGGGGTGTGAATACTTTCTGAAGGCACTGTACAAGATGACATTTCATTCATGGCAGGGTAAATTATACCTAACTGTACCTACATCTCATCCTTCCATCTAGGTTGACAGCTTATGTTGCTAAGGTATTTGCCATGGCAAACCCTTTAATCGTTATTTCGGAAGATGTCCTGTGCAGTGCAGTCAAGTGGCTTGTCATGAAAAGACAGCGACCCAATGGCATTTTCGAGGAAACTGGCAAACTCCTACATCCCACCATGATGGTACTGTTTGTGTTGCTGGCAGAAATTTGATTAAATACATTTATTAAACTATTTCATATTTCATTTATTTAATTGTATTAATCATATTATTTTGCAAAACTGATTTCTCTAAGACTAATACATCGCACTCCTACCCGTGACAATATTTTCATTACCATTGCCTTACAGGAATGATCTCTTATGTTCAGAGTATCCATGTAAATGTAACAAGAATTATAAAAGAAATACTGAACAAAATAAACACAAATGCAAGAATTTAAAAGATTTGACTGAGTTAGGTTTCATATAAGGAATCAGTCAATTGAAATAAATAAATCAGGCCCTAATCTATGGATTTGACATGACTAGGAATGCAGATATGCGTCTGCATCTGGTCACAGATACCTTAAAATAAAAGTTAAGGGTGTGGATCAGAAAACCAGTCAGTATCTGGTGTGACCACTCTTTTCCTCACCGTGACATCTCCTTCACATAGAGTTGATCAGGCTGTTGATTGTGGCCTGTGGAATATTGTCCCACTCCTCATCCATGGCTGTGTGAAGTTGCTGGATATTGGCGGGAACTGGAACACGCTGCCATACACGTAGACCCAGAGCATCACAAACATGCTCAATGAGTGACATTTCTGGGATACAGGCCATGGAAGAACTGGGACATTTTCAGCTTTCAGGAGTTGTGTACAGAATCTTGCACCATGGGGCCGTGCTTTATCATGCTGAAACATAAGGTGATGGCGGCGGATGAAGGGCATGACAATGGGCCTCAGGATTTCATCACGGTATCTCTGTGCATTTAAATTTCCATTGATAAAATGCAATTGTGTTCGTTGTCCATAGCTTATGCCTGCCCGTACCATAACCACCATGGGGCACTCTGTTCACAATGTTGACATCAGCAAACCGCTCGCCCATATGACGCAATATACGTGGTCTGCGGTTGTGAGGCCTGTTGGATGTGCTGATAAATTCTCTAAAGCAAAGTTGGAGGCAGCTTATGGTAGAGAAATTAACATTCAATTCTCCGATGGACATTCCTGCAGTCAGCATGCCAATTGCATGCTCACTCAAAAAAAGATCTGTGGCATTGTGTTGTGTGACAAAACTGAACATTTTAGTGGCCTTATATTGTCCCCATCACAAGGTGCACCTGTGTAAGGATCATGCTGTTTAATCAGCTTCTTGATATGCCACGCCTGTCAGGTGGATTATCTTGGCGAAGGAGAAATGCTCACTAACAAGAATGTAAAATTTGCGCACAAAATTTGAGAAAAATAAGCTTTTTGTGTGTATGCAACATTTCAGGGATCTTTTATTTCAGCTCATGAAACATGGGACCAACACTTTACATGTTGCCTTTATATTTTTGTTCAGTGTATTTCTAAGTTGCATCTTGAGTTTTTGAGTCTGTAAAATATTGAGAACATAAATATTAAACAAAAAACCCAGATACCAACGTAGATATGGTTATTTCTGTCTGTGCCAATCTACAGGGAGATGTACTGGGGAAAGACGTGGATGACACCTTGACAGCATTTGTGCTCATAACCATGCAGGAAGCACACACAATTTGCATAAAGAACGATGGTATCAGGGTAAGTGGAATTTACACATTCTCATGTCCTCCTATTACTTCTCTCATACCCATGTTTTCTATGGCCATGCATATTCAAATAACAAAGGCATTGAGTAGTTTTTGAATGCCTTTTAGGATACTTAAAGAAGTTAGCAATTGCCTCTCTTCCTCTCCCTCCAGAACCTGCCAGAGAGCATTGAAAAGGCTAAGCAATACCTAGAATTTCGGAATCAACACCTGACCAACCCTTATTCAGTGGCTATGACCTCATACGCCCTGGCTAACGAGGGCAAGCTCAACCTGTCTATCCTATTCAAACACTCATCTACAGGTGACAGTATAAATCCTCCTTTATAGTAGGAAATATTGAGTAATTGAACCCTATGGACAGTATTATGTAGCCTAACCCATTTTTTACTTTTATAGCCCGATACTCTCTGCATCAAAAAGCTACATTTTGCCAGTGCAGCAGATGTTTTTGTACAGTTTGGTTTTTGTTAATAATAAATCATGTTTGTGTTTCCCCCACAGACCGGACCCACTGGCCTGTTTCAGAGAACCACCTTCTCACTCTGGAGGCCACAGCTTACGCCCTCTTGGCCCTGGTGAAGGCCGGTGCCTTCGAGGAAGCTGGTCCCATCGTTAGGTGGCTCAAAAGCCAGGGTTTTCAAAGAGGAGGTGACTCATCCACTCAGGTACAGCCAGACCCATGTAACACGTGACATCAAGCATCCAACAAGGGCAAACAGGCTGGTTAACCTTGGCTATGACGGGCTAATGTCCATACATCGTTTGAAACAGGCTGCTTCGGGGTCATGCAACATTATAATTCAATATAAGGAAATATGCCTTGTGGGGATGCATCATGTTATAGAAATCTGCATTTAGGATACAACAAACAACACTCAAGAGCCACATACAGTGAGGTCTAAAATGATGGACACCTTTGGTAAAGCTGAGCAATAATGACTGTAAAATAAATAATTAAAATACTGAGTAATATTGTATTTTCAAAATGTTTTGGAAATTACGTTATTTTATACTAATACAATTGCTCAGAGAAAGAGATTTTGTTTAAGTATACATTTTTTTCTCAAAAAGGTAAGGGTCCAAACGGGAGGTTAGCATGTCTTGAGGGTATGATCTTCGACCCTTTGTAACTTTCTCACTCATCGTCATTCATGATTCATCCAGGATTATCCGTAATCACGGTAGCATCCCCATTAATGTAGAAGTGTTTAGAAACATATTCTATTATTATTTACAATAAAAGTGACTCCAAAATAACACAATACAATTTACCATTCATTTCAATTAGGCACAAAAGAATCTGAAACACAACCAAAACTAACTGAACATGGTTCCAACAAGGTTGTAGTGTACTAGGAATATGGGACCAAATACTAAACTTTATTTATATGAATCTTTAGGGGTGTCAATAATTTTGACCCCTACCTTTTCAGAAAATAAAGTACTATTTGTAAAAATATATATCTTTCTCTGAGCAATTCTATTAGACTCCACGAAAAATATAAATGTAACATGCAACAATTTAAATGATTTTACTGAGTTACAGTTCACATAAGGAAATCAGTCAATTGAAATAAATTCATTTAGGCCTTTTAATCTATCGATTTTACATGACTGGGATTTTTTTGCAGGATACAATATAGCTCATTATTTGAATTATTTATTTTATACATCATTATTGCTAGTCTTTATCAAGGGTGTCATTAATTCCGGACCCAACTGTATACAGGCTTGGTACACATTCAACCCCCTCCTTCTGTTTCTTCCAAAACAGTCCACTATCATGGTGTTCCAGGCTGTGGCAGAGTACATGGCGAAAGCAGGAAAAGTAAAAGACATTGATCTGAATGTGGACATTGATATCTCAGGGAGAACTGAAGTCGTCAAGTGGTCATTTAGCAAGAGTACCGCCTTACTCACACGCACCGACAAGGTAAGGACGTATGCACACATAAGTCTCTTTGTAACACGTGAGAAGTGCAAACCTGTTGTCCATGAGCCTAGAACACAGTCGAGACAAACTTTTGAGTCACTCGAATCACATTTCTCAGTCAGAATGTTGTGGTGTGAACATGGTTCCCTGAGGAAAGGAACAAGGCAACCTGCATAACAGAGGGGGGAAGGAGAAATGTATGTTAGAGAAAGTGAATTAAGAGAATAGTTGATATTAGTGAGAGACGGAGGAAGTCTATTTTGTCTGTTAGGCAGGTCTTAAATGAACGTTTGTATTCTGTATAGGTCCAGCTGCATGATAACTTCACAGTAACTGCCAAAGGAACTGGTCTTGGGGAATTATTGGTAAGAAGGAAGGGGGGGTTCAATTGCACTGGATTTAAATTAGCCTAATTAGTGTGTGAAGACATTTGATTGATAACATAAAGATAAAATTAGTACCCGGGGATAACCAAGTAACACCAACCCTCTCCTTGCCTATCCATGTCAAGGTTACAACCATATACTATGCCACGCCCATAGAGAAGAACCAAGACTGCAAAAACTTTGTGCTTGATGTGGAACTAATAAAGCAGGCTAAAGGTAGGCTACTTGTCGTGGCTATTGTATTTTAACTTGTTCCCACTCAACAGTGATAACTGACGTTTTGTTTGTTTTGTTTTATTCATTGAAATGTGGAAAAGAGCTACTAGAGCTACTAGTTTGGTGGTTGTTGATATCTGCATGACTGAAGTGGACCCACTGTGTACAATGATGTCGTATTGCTAAATCTACTTTCAAAATGACATTTCTTGTCTTTAAAGTTGCACTCAACGGAGCCCAAGAGACATATATGCTCCACATTGATGTGTTGTAAGTAAAAGAAAAACCTGATTACTCGGGCAATACTATAATCACCATCATACTTTGTCTTAGGCCAATATTATTGTTAGATTGTATTCTTATCCAGTAAGAAAAGGAAACACAGTACATGCAAAAATGAAATCAGATAAAATCAAGTCTTTCTTAAGGACACTCCTGTTCTCTCCCAAGGTTTAAATCTGACAGAAATGCCACCATGACCATTTTAGACATCAGCTTGCTGACTGGCTTTGTAGTTGACGTTGAGGATCTGAAACAGGTGAGTTAACAAATGTTGATGTAGCAGATGGCTTATGGTGCATCGCTACTGCCTTTCTGAGACCTAGAAGTACTGTTGCCCAGGCATGGATCCAGAAAACAGTCAGGTACTGGGTCATTAGTATCGACTGTGCTTCTTGCAGATAGATTCGACTCCAGGTATTCTGGATTCATTGGATGTCAGAGAGGGATCACAGTGCTCCTTTTGGCTGGACAATTTCTGTTTCACATACATAGGAAAACAGCTTGCAGATATGCCATCTTAATTTGATCACTCCATTGTTGCAGAGAAATGCAAATTGTACTGTTTTTGAGGTTTAAAAAGGCTTCTAAAGTTTCCACATGTCAGACTTGATTTGCCCCAAAGAAAAATGTATCAAACCCCACAAATGTTCAGTAGTTATAATCCACATGATAATTCAAATTTCTTGTTGCTGCAGTACTATCTTCCTGCTGTGAGAAACATGGATAGCAGATCTGATAGCAGATCTTTATGTACTCTTATCCTTAATAGTCTTTCATTGGCCTAATTGTGATATTTCCCTGTAAAATTAATTAGGTCTATACTTGCAAACATTTTTTTTAAAGTTTTAGTTTAAAATTAAGCATCAGCCAATTAAATTGTTAATTCTTAGGGATAGCCCCCTTTTTTTCAATTTTTGCCTAAAATGACATCCACAAATCTAACTGCCTGTAGCTCAGGCCATGAAGCAAGGATATGCATATTCCTCATACCATTTGAAAGGAAACACTGAAGTTTGTGGAACTGTGAATTGAATGTAGGAGAAAATAACACAATAGATCTGTTAGAAGAAAATACAAAGAAAAAAAACAACCGTTTTTTGTGGGGGTTTTTTCTACCACCATCTTTGAAATGCAACAGAGGTCCCAAATCTAGACATCACTCCGGTTGTAATTCTGATGGTGTCCACAAGAGGGCAGCAGTGTATGTGCAAAGTTTCAGACTGATACTTGAAGTATGAGCAAGCTACATGACAATTAGTGTGAAGTCACCCAGGTACATTTGGGCAAATCGTGAAGGACACATTTACATTTTTCTGCAAGAATATTGTCAAATCTGTATACTTGGACTTTGATTTAGCTTTTCCAGTATTAGTAGCCATATTGTAAGTTCAACATTTGCAAAACACCCAGTTTTCATAACTTCATATCTCTCCATATTCTTGCAATTTTTGTCCAAAAGGAAAAGGTTTGCTGTCGCACAAGGTTAGCAGCAAAATTGTGCAACAGATACGGGGGTTCCCAGCTCATTGGCTATCTAGATAGCTTTGCTTGACCCCGATTGGTGCTTTTGACAAAGTTACAGTCAATCAAGTGAAGACCGCCCATGTCATCGGCACGCCATGAAGGTGTCGCTCTCTGACCAAATTTGGTGTCCTAGAGGATATACTACACTCCTAATGATATAATGAAGTCTGGTTACGTTCTAGGATCTCTAAGGAATAAATATGAATGTAATTTGACTGGCTGAAAAAAACGTTTAGGGTTAGATTTTCACAGATTCCTTTCTTTGCAAATCGAATGAGTGGAAATACAAAATCGATTGTGCATGCTATATGGACCTTTTTAGGATGTGAAAAAAGCTTTTATCTGACGAAACTTCATGTTATCTCTGGGGACCCTTATGATGATAAATCAGAGCAAGATTTCAGAATGTAAGTAGACATTTCACCGTCAGAGGTGATTTTATCAAACCTGTCGTGGTGAAAAAAGTGTTTGTTGTTTTGAGCTCTCCTCAAACAATAGCATGGCATTTTTTTCGCAGTAATAGCTACTGTAAATTGGACAGTGCAGTTATATTAACAAGAATTTAAGCTTTCAGTCGATATAAGACTGAATATGTTCCGATATTAGTTGTTTCTCTAAAATCTGAGATCATGACACACGGCGCTACATGATTTACAATTGTCCCGTTGATGGAACGCCTATCCCTAATTAACGTAGTTGCACTTGATCAAAGGCTACATTTAAGCTGTTTCCATTACATAACCTGGCAAATTTAGCCCTATGCTATCCTCACTATGTGAACATGATTATATCCGGTTAAAATTCCATATTAGGCCATTCAAATTGGCGATGTAGTTGGACGTGATAGAACACTTTTCCTTAACAGCAGTCAAACGGCAAAATCTAATCAGTTACTAAAACGAGCACCAACTTTTTGGACGATTAGCTCACCTGGTGAGGTTAGCATAGGGCTAACGTATACCAGGTTATCTGATGGGACCAGCTACAATGTAGCGTTCTATCATGTGACACTAAGTCAACAATTTTAATTGGCTGGTGCTTAAACTTAACCTTGAATTGAAACTTTTCTGAATGTTCTCAAGTATGGTCCTACATATTTCCATTTCACACAATATAAACATGTAGCTAGCTATACATACAGATGAGAGGAGGCTGGTGGGAGGAGCCATACTAGGATGGGTTCATTGTAATGGCTGGAATGGAGTCAATGGAACGGAGTCAAACACATCAAACATATGGAAACCACATGTTTGTCTCCGTTCCAATATTCCATTCCAGCCATTACAATGAACCCGTCCTCCTATAGCTCCTCCCACCAGCCTCCTCTGATACAGATAGAACCAACTGAGTGTGGCAGAATATGGACAAAATGCATACAACTGTTAAACATTACATTCAGTGTCACCAGATTATGTAAACCATTAAATTGTGTCTATACTCTTCTGCAACCATACTGTCTGCACTAAAGTCCCTTTTTAGCAGTTAAGTACCTTACTCTTTTAGTTTTCCATTAAAATAGGCAAAAATAAGAAAAAAGTGTAGTGTAAAAAAGTGCTTAGCAACAACAAAAAATTCCAGATAAATAATTTTGCTAGGACTGTCTGAGAGTGGTCTGAGTGAGGGTCCGAATAGAAGGGATATGTATCCTGAAAACTAGCTGTTATTGTTGGCTGAGAGGTCTTGCAAAACCTGATTACAAGGTCCTGTTTCAACCAGCAACAATCATGAATAACACAGATCAATTTATTTCACACGTTTACAATGTTAGTTTCATCAGCTGTTACGCAATAGAATACAAAAACACAGGCAAAAAAAGAATTGTGACTGCACTGGGCCTCACACGTGATTACACCTTTGGCGGAATTGATACTGAGGATATTATAAACATGTTATTTTTATATACATAATTTTACATACCTGTAGTAGTCAATAACTGGACACAAAAGTTACTGTGTTCGCAGTTCTGGTGTATTCTTTATTCTGAAGAATCTCAGACAGAACTTCTTCCATCACTACTACCGCCACAGAGTAACAGTGTCATCTATTGGATTGATAGTAGAACTACAGATACAGCTTGTAGGAGACAAATGCACATTAATTAGACAGCTTAACTTTTGGTTTAAAAAATATCAAAAGAATCTCTTTTTCTAGTGTCTAATTTTTCAACCCATTACAACTGCTTAAATGCCGCTCTGATGTAGTTATGGCAATACTCTTAAACCTTCCGGCTGCATGAACACACAGCATTGCCTAAGTACACAGTTTTTCTTCATTTTGCGATTTTTGTTTTGTGGATAATACCATAAACATTAATGGTTCAAAGTTCACTCTTGTGTTTCTGCTTGCAGTTGTCAACCGGGACGGAAAGGTACATTCAGAGGTTTGAAATGGACAAAAAGTTGTCTGAGAGGGGCTCCCTCATCATCTATCTTGGCCAGGTATCTGTTTGTGACATGCCACGCTGGTATTGAAATGGCTTTCTTCTTCTCAGTGACATGTATACAATGGCGAAACTTAATTGTATTATTCAATGTTCACTATGTCTCCGGTATCCTTTAAGGTTTCTAATAAACTAGCAGACAAGGTGGCGTTCAGAATACACAAGGTACAAGATGTAGGTCTGCTTCAACCCGTTGGGGTCACCGTTTATGAATACTATGCTCAAGGTATGCATTATTTTTTAGAGGGGATATGAACCAGACCTGGTTTAAATATAATTCACATTTCTTTAAAATACTTAACATGTGCTTGATTCAGCTTGTCTGGTGGAATGGAACAAATGGAATAGTCCCAAAAGTATAAACCCTGCCCATTTGGCATTCCAGGCAGGCTCAATCAAACACTCAAAGTATTTGAAAGAAAACATATACTATTAGAACCCAGGTCTGATGTAAGCACAGACACTCACATGTGCCTCATAGACTACAATGCATTCACTAGAAATGCCAACGCACGGACGGAAATTGTCTTGAATGGGGACTTTTGTCATTTTAGAGAACCGCTGTGTGAAGTTCTACCACCCAAATAAGAAGGACGGAACCCTGAACAGGCTTTGTCAGGAAGATGTGTGCCGTTGTGCTGAAGGTACCATGCCTCGGTGGCCAAATAGCTGCCAAAAAGTAGTTGCAGTTATAGGATCAGCTTACCCTACTCTGATTATTTTACCATCATCCATTCAATGTTGAGGAAAATCCAAAATATCATGTTCCATTTTCACATGGAATGATCATTTTGCCTGTACAATAATATGTTAATGTAGCCTGGGTAACAGTCTGTTTCTGCCATCATTCCACTCCAAGGAGTGGAATGTTTGCACAAAACAGGTTCTGAATTTCAGCTTAATGTTAATATACTGAATGCCAAAGTAATACTGTCCTCACTATATAGATTGGCTGGTTACTTTGACATGTTCATTCTCACACATTACCTTTCTTTCATAGAGAGCTGTAGCTTCCAGAAGAAACATGGAGACATGAGTAAAGTGAAATTGTTGGACAAAGCCTGCGAAGCTGGAATGGATTATGGTAAGTCTCTAGTCTTTTGAGACAGACAATTGTGTTCAATAGTATGGCACAATGATGCAAAGTGCTTTGCAATGGAATATTTGTATTTTCTCCCTACTGGACACAATTGTCTAATTAAAGTGAAAAAATTATAAACTCAGCAAAAAAAGAAACGGCCCTTTTTCAGGACCCTGTTTTTCAAAGATAATTCGTAAAAATCAAAATAACTTCACAGATCTTCATTGTAAAGGGTTTAAACACTGTTTCTCATGCTTGTTCAATGGACCATAAACAATTAATGAACATGCACTTTTGGAACAGTCATTAAGACACTAACAGCTTACAGATGGTAGGCAATTAAGGTCACAGTTACGAAAACGTACGACACTAAAGAGGCCTTTCTACTGACTCTGAAAAACACCAAAAGAAAGATGCCCAGGGTCTCTGCTCATCTGTGTGAACGTGCCTTAGGCATGCTTACAAGGAGGCATGAGGACTGCAGATGTGGCCAGGGCAATAAATTGCAATGTCTGTACTGTGAGACGCCTAAGACAGTGCTACAGGGAGACAGGTCGGACAGCTGATCGTCCTCGCAGTGGCAGACCACATGTAGCAACACCTGCACAGGACCGGTACATCCGAACATCACACCCGCAGGACAAGTACAGGATGGCGACAACAACTGCCCAAGTTACACCAGGAATGCACAATCCCTCCATCAGTGCTCAGACTGTCCACAATAGGCAGATAGAGGCTGGGCTGAGGGCTTGTAGGCCTGTTGTAAGGCAGACATCACTGGCAACAACTTCACCTATGGGCACAAATCCATCGTCGCTGGACCAGTCAGGACTGGCAAAAAGTGCTCTTCACTGATGGGTCGTGGTTTTGTCTCACCACTGGTGATGGTCGGATTTGCGTTTATCGAGGTGGAGGGTCCATCATGGTCTGGGGTGGTGTGTCACAGCATCATCGGACTGAGCTTGTTGTCATTGCAGGCATTCTCAACGCTGTGCGTTACAGGGAAGACATCCTCCTCCCTCATGTGGTACCCTTCCTGCAGGCTCATCCTGACATGACCCTCCAGCATGACAATGCCACCAGCCATCCTACTCGTTCTGTGCATGATTTCCTGCAAGATAGGAATGTCAGTGTTCTGCCATGGCCAGCGAAGAGCCAGGCTCTCAATCCCATTGAGCACGTCTGGGACCTGTTGGATTAGAGGGTGAGGGCTAGGGCCATTCCCCCCAGAAATGTCCAGCAACTTGCAGGTGCCTTGGTGGAAGAGTAGGGTAACATCTCACAGCAAGAACTGGCAAATCTGGTGCAGTCCATGAGGAGGAGATGCACTGCAGTACTTAATGCAACTGGTGGCCCACCAGATACTGACTGTTACTTTTGATTTTGACCCCCTCCCCCCTTTGTTCAGGGACACATTATTCTATTTCTGTTAGTCACATGTCTCTGGAACTTGTTCAGTTTATTCTCAGTTGTTGAATCTTGTTATGTTCATAAAAATATTTACACATGTTAAGTTTGCTGAAAAGAAACGCAGTTGACAGTGAGGACGTTTCTTTTTTTTTCTGAGTTTATGTTTACTTATTCATATGACTGTCTTTTTTCACAGTTTTCAAAGCCTCCTTGGTTAACGCAACACTGGAGTCCTACACCGATACATACCTAATGGAAATAAAAATGATTATCAAAGAAGGTAGGATAAGTCCTTAATGTTTAGTCTGGAGTTTCCAAACGATAATCATTCACTGCTGGATTATTTTGAGGATGACTATGTGTATCAACAGTGACAGTTGATATTTTGTTAACATTTTCAAATGCTCCTCTCACTTTAACACAAATGTGTCATTCCACGAATAGAGTGCCTATTGGGTAGTGTAATTCGTCCAAAATATATATTTAGAATTTTTCACCTAAATTTTCACATTCTGTTCAACTTCATAAAAAACGTGTTTCCCCATCTTAAGAGGTTTAATTAAGAGGAATTAATATAAAAGTGACAGGGTTGATCGTAACAGTGTTGACAATTTCATCTTGAATCAACCATAACTTCCCTTCTGACAGGGGAAATGGAAGCTTGTAGTGTGTAACAGGGAGGGGCAATTGAATGCAAGCTTGTTAAAATATTTCTAGCCTACCTATCGATTGGTAACAGGGTTGACTTATGTTCAATGTGCTCAGTTTTCCACCATTAAACACCAGAAAATGGAAAATGCTTTTACACTTTGATTTGACTATTAAATGTTCAATATTTAATTGGAAAAAATCTTAATTTTACCAGATTAAAACGAGACTTCAGGTTGACCTTAAAACTGAGGGACATATGTTAATGAATCCCTAATCACATGAAATAAGTAAACATCTTCAGAAATGACTTTACCAAAGCAACAAAGTAAATAGGGCTTCACAATGATGGTGAAAACTTGTGAAAATCTTGGGGTTATGTGGGATTACATTTTCCCAGAAGTTGACATGAAAGTTGCCAAAAATGGGGATTTTCAGAGAAAACAAATCCCTTACTTGAATAAAAACACACTCCTATTGGAATTATTACCATGGTTTAGTTAAAGCATAGATATTTGTGATCCAAATGGTAAATCAAGTGTTATCAACATTTACACACAATGTCTGAAGTACATAAATGGCAATGTATTCATGGAGTGACCCAAATATTCCCTAGAAACACAATATGGGTTTTACACACAAATGCAAAATGTTTTTGTTTTGTAAGCCGCTCTTTTTCAGAAAGTTTAAAACCAAGTTCTTTAGAAATGAGATCAACGTTAATGTTCAATTTCTCTTTAGGCACTGACCTTCTGTTGGACGGGGAAAAGCGCTTGTTCCTGGCCCACCCCTCCTGTAGAAAGGCACTGGATCTGGAAGAAGGCCAGAGCTACCTGCTCATGGGAGACAGTGCAGCTCTTATCCAGAATGGTGACAGGTAAGAAATGTCTCATCATTTCATTACGCTAGTTTCAAAAGAGTTTTGAAGAGAAATCTTGCCTACGACTCATATTTTTGCAAAGAGCAACTTTCATGATTTATTTTTTATTTTTACGAAAACCAGATGTTTTAGGCTCAGTTATAGTGAAACACGTCTATTCTGGTCTTCATTTGGACTGTTCGTTGCGAAAGTGATATATTTAGGTATTTTAGTAGTAAATCTAGCTCTTTTCGCCCCTAGCAGTACCATTGGAATCGTAATGTAAAGTGACTCCACGCCATCAAGGGAGGGGTTCCGTATGAAATACCCTCCCTTCTAGATGTGCTGGGTGGTACCATCTCAAGGGAGGGGTTCCGTATGAAATACCCTCCCTTCTAGATGTGCTGGGTGGTACCATCTCAAGGGAGGGGTTCCGTATGAAATACCCTCCCTTCTAGATGTGCTGGGTGGTACCATCTCAAGGGAGGGGTTCCGTATGAAATACCCTCCCTTCTAGATGTGCTGGGTGGTACCATCTCAAGGAGGGGTTCCATATGAAATACCCTTCCTTCTAGATGTGCTGGGTGGCACCATCTCAAGGGAGGGGTTCCGTATGAAATACCCTCCCTTCTAGATGTGCTGGGTGGTACCATCTCAAGGGAGGGGTTCCGTATGAAATACCCTCCCTTCTAGATGTGCTGGGTGGTACCATCTCAAGGGAGGGGTTCCGTATGAAATACCCTTCCTTCTAGATGTGCTGGGTGGTACCATCTCAAGGGAGGGGTTCCATATGAAATACCCTTCCTTCTAGATGTGCTGGGTGGCACCATCTCAAAGGAGGGGTTCCGTATGAAATACCCTTCCTTCTAGATGTGCTGGGTGGTACCACCTCAAGTCTTTCTATAAAAGCAGGTGAAAGCCTGCCTTATTTGGTAATGGTCTTGGTAATTGGAGTGGGCCAATATATTTTGCCCGATTCATCCTTGACTAGACTACTGAAGTTACACAAAATTCAAAAGGCAGTAAGGCACATTTCCCAATTTGAACAACAATTCAAAGTTTTTGCTTACCGTTTCATACACATCTATGTATGTTACAAAAAAAACATGTAAGCTATGAGGATTATACATTTATATTTGTAGCTACATCCTAAGAAGAAATAGATGCCAATGGTGGTCATGTCAACTTGTATTTTTTCCCCAACCAATGACAGATTGGTGGTGCAGTCTGCTAAAACAGTTGGCTCATACTGTAGTTGAATGGTTGTGAGCTCTAATCAATATGTATAACTTTTTTAATTTAACCTTTTATTTAACTAGGCAAGTCAGTTATGAACAGTGGGTTAACTGCCTTGTTCAGGGGCAGAACGACAGATTTTTACCTTGTCAGCTTGGAGATTTGATCTAGCAACCTTTCAGGTATTGGCCCTAATGCTCTAACTCTGCCACCCTGGCAGGTAGCCTATAAGAGGGGCACACTGTATTGAAGCCACCGCGCAGCCATCTTGGTACTACTCCTCATTTGTTAAAAAAATTTTTTAGGAAGCTATAGAAATACATTTATTACTGTCTACATTCCTTTTTGACACATGTACAGTATTATATTACAGACACCTTAATGCATACTTATAAATGATATTATGTGAGCTAAACTTAAAAATGAAAAAAAAAAATCCTTCAAGTATTTTTTGGAGTACTATTGTTACAACAAAAATACTTAAATACATGTAATTTTGTCCTTGAAACATTTAATTGAAATACTATAGAATTCCATTCATTCCTATGGTGGACTGCTCCTACTTGGGAGTGCCAATATGGCCGACCGGTGGCTTCAAAGCCTCTCAATGGCCAATACATAGCATCAGAAATCCAGGGTTTATATACGTTATTGGTTCTAATTCCACATAAGGCAGATATCCATATACAGCTCTGGAAAAAAATAAAAGAGACCACTGTAAAGGATCAGTTTCTCTGGTTTTACTATTTATAGGTATGTGTTTGGGTAAAATGAACATTTTAGTTTTATTCTATAAACTACTGACATTTCTCTCCACCAGTCTTTCACATTGATGATGGGTGAATTTATGCCACTCCTGGCACAAAAATTCAAGCAGCTTGGCTTTGTTTGATGGTTGTGACCATCCATCTTCCTCTTGATCACAATCCAGAGGTTTTCAATGGGGTTCAGGTCATGAGATTGGGTTGGCCATGACAGAGTCTTGATCTGGTGGTCCTCCATCCACACTTTGATTGACCTGGCTGTGTGGTACAGAGCATTGTCCTGCTGGAAAAACCAATCCTCAGAGTTGGGGAACATTGTCAGAGCAGAAGGAAGCAAGTTTTCTACCAGGACAACCTTGTACGTGGCTTAATTCAACCTTGTACGTGGCTTGATTCACTGAGACGAGTGCCTTCGACTGCTACGTCACTCAGCAGCCCCCACACCGCGCTGTTCACCTGGAATGCTTTTCCAACAGTCTTGAAGGAGTTCCCACATATGCTGAGCACTTGTTGGCTGCTTTTCCTTCGCTCTGCGGTTGAAGTCGGGGGAATGTGGAGGCCAGGTCATCCGATGCAGAAATCCATCAATCCCCTTCTTGGTAAAATAGCCCTTACACAGCCTGAATGTGTGTTGGGTCATTGTCCTGTTGAAAAACAAATGATAGTCCCACTAAGCCCAAACCAGATGGGATGGCGTATCGCAGCAGAATGCTGTGGTGGCCATGGTGACAGTGTCACCAGCAAAGCACTCCCACACCATCTTCACGCAGTCATCAGATATCTATTTTTAGCATATTGCCTTACCTTTTCTCATTGCTGTTCAAAATAGAAAGAAAACATATAGGTTTTCATAACACTTCCTCCTCCATCCTTTACGGTAGGAAATACACATGCGGAGATCATCCGTTCACCCACTCCGCGTCTCACAGACATGAAGTTGGAACCAAAAATCTCAAACTTGGACTCCAGACCACAGGATACATTTCCACCAGTCTAATGTCCATTGCTTGTGTTTCTTGAACCAAGCAAGTCTCTTCTTCTTATTGGTGTCCTTTAGTAGTGGTTTCTTTGCAGCAATTCGACCATGAAGGCCTGATTCACACAATCTCGTCTAAACAGTTGATGTTGAGATATGTCTGTTTTATTTGGGCTGCAATTTCTGAGGCTGGTAAGTCTAATGAACGTATCCTCTGCAGCAGAGGTAACTCTGTGTCTTCCATTGCTGTGGCGGTCCTCATGAGAGCCAGTTTCATCATAGTACTTGATAGGTTTTGGGACAGCACTTGAAGAAACTTTAAAAGTTCTTGAAATGTTCAGGGTTGGCTGACCTTCATGTCTTAAAGTAATGATGGACTGTCATTTCTCTTTGCTTATTTGAGCTGTTCTTGCCATAAAATGGACTTGGTCTTTTACCAAATAGGGCTACCTTCTGTATACCCCCCTACCTTGTCACAAAACAACTGACTGGCTTAAGAAGGAAAGAAATTCCATAAATTTACTTTTAAGAAGACACACCTGTTAATTGAAATGCATTCCAGGTGACTACCTCATGAAGCTGGTTGAGAGAATAACAAGAGTGTGCAAAGCTATCGTTAAGCCAAAGGGTGGCTACAAGGAAGAATCTCAAATAAACAAATCCAAATATATTTTATAACATTTTTTGGTTACTACATGATTCCATATGTGTTATTTCATAGTTGATGTCTGCACTATTATTCTACAATGTAGAAAAATAGTAAAAAAGTATGTATTTACAATATTCATCCTGTGCCCACACACTTCTAATTATGAAAATATACCTGTGAGAGGGGTCGTAGTAGTTGAAGGTTTTTATAAAGAGCCACTGTGTAAATACTGCAATGCGGGATTGAATTGAACCCCTAGTCTTCATTTTCAAGGTGATAATTGCACTTTTCTTCCCAACATAATCCCGCAATAAATGTGAGTCCACATTTCACTGTGAGCTAACTGTTCAGAGCTGTATTTGCTTGTGATGCACATCATTTTATTATCAGTGTGCCACACTGGTAAGTGTGAGCAATTCCCCCCATCCACAACTTCTCATTTGAATGCATTCTTTTAAGGGGTTGGGCAAGCCTGAAATTGAGCTTGAAAGTTACACCCTGATGTTAAATCTGACTTCGGAATCAGATTCCTGATTAACCCTTCAAGTGTAGATCAGATGAAACAAACAATGGCATGCAGCATCCACTTTCAAGGAGTAGTTCAGTATTTTACTACTTGCTGTTAGATGGTTCTTCACCCGTAAAGCAGTCTATGGGCCAGGAAAAACTGTAATCCATGGTTCTGTTTTCGTTAAACAGCCATTACTAACTTCAACTAACTTTAGCCACCGCTAGCTAACAATCAATGGAAGTGATATGGGGGATGTGAGCATGTTATTTTTTGAATGACCAAATCACCTTTAAGTAACATCAAGCCGAATATGGAGTTGATTTTAACTTATTTCAGGTGATTTGGAGAAACAAAAAATGTTTACATGCTCTCATCAATTTCAATGATTTTTTTATGCGAGCAGTGGCTAAAGTTTGTAGTGGCTGTTTAAAGAAAACTGAACCATGGATTCGTTTCTCCTGACCCATAGACTACTTTCATCTAACATCAAGTTGTCAAAGCTATAAATTAGCTATTTCATTAACTGTAACTACATTTCTGTCACGCTACTAGACCGCAAAACCCTGCTAAGAGCTATGTCTTTGTGTCTAGATTCGAGTACGTATTGGGTGAGCGGACATGGATCGAATCCTGGCCCACAAGTGATGAGTGCAATATCCAGGGTCCGACCAGGGAAAGATGTTTGGAAATCAATGACTTTGTTCACGTAATGGAAAACGAAGGATGTGTAAACTAGAGTGAACATGTGTTATTCTGTTTTCATTGTCACAGTTACATTTTTTCCTTGCAAAAGAATGTCTGCTCCAACTGTAGCCTAAATTAGCGCTGTACTTGTCAATTAAAATGCTTTGTTTGTTGTGCTGGAAGATAATTGCAAAGAAAAAAAAACATGAATAAAGATGTTATTCCAATTTTCTGGTTTGACACCAGTCTCAGTCAGGGGGTTAAACCAGGGTCATCCATGTCCCATGCAGTCCTGTGTGGCTCAGTAGGTAAAGCAATTGACTTACACCGTCTGGGCATACCCATATGAAAATGTATGCATGTACCAGTTAAGAGTAAAGACATATATCCATGAAGGTAAATCTACAAAGAAATTATGGCCTGGCTGGTTGGTGTTGTAATGCAATGCAGTTCTTTTTCAAACCAACTTTTAAATAGATCCAAAAAACAAACTCTACCAGTAGGTGGCCCACTTCATGAAATCACTTGTTCTAACGAGTCTGCACACATTTGAATGGTGTCTCTGAACTGCTCAGTGGATGTTTACATGCTGACCAGACCGGACGTTGATTTTGTTCACCCACACCAGAAGCAATCAGAACACGCAGGTTGAAATATCAAAACAAACTCTGAACCGATTATATTACTTTGGGGACAGGTTGAAAAGCATCAATCGTTTATGGCAATTTAGCTAGCTATTTTGTCCTGGGATATAAACATTGGGTTGTTATTTTACCTGAAATGCACAAGGTCCTCTACTCCGACAATTAATCCACAGATAAAAGGGTAAACTGAATTCCTTTCTCGTCATCTCTCCTCCTTCCTCAGGCTTCTTTTTCACTTCTTTGGACATTATATGGCGGTTGGCAACCAACTTTACAGTGTATTACTACAACAATTGGAGTGTGGACGTCAGTTCATCTTTCAATCACCCACGTATATGCTGCTAAACACCAATGAGATGGCACATGGGTATATGCTCTTAAAAACCAATGAGATGGGAGAGGCCAGAAGAGACTAAAAGAAACTATTTCTAAAAGAAACTATTTTTATTTTAGCATCTGGCAACGCAGACGCTCGCATGGAGTTGGAGCAATGATTGAATAAATTTATTTTACAAAACTCACTCACGTGATGCGACCGGTGTGGTCAGCATGTTAGGAGAAATTCCTTTTTTTTTTTTAAATCACATTTGTACATTGTACTTGAGCTTGTGTCCTCAAAAGTGAGTACACCTCAACAATTTATAAAACATTTTTACCAGAAAGGTGAGTTCGACATTTCTAAAACTATGCAACATTAGCAGTTGTTTATGGCCATCTCATGATAAAATAATTACATTTGGGTATGCCTGTTTAGGCGGAAATCAACATTTTGCCCAATCATATAAGACAATAACTGGCCAACTGTTGTTAGTGTTTGCTCTGAGATTGGAAGTTTAGGGGTTCAATCCCCTGTCGAGTCATACCAAAGACGTACAAAATGGGACCGATGCCCCTGCTTGGCACTCAGCATTAAGGAGATGGATTTATGGTATGGCCCTTTGATAGACTAGCGTTCTGTCCATGGGTGTACTTGTACGTCAAGCTGCCTCAGTCTACAGAGGCGGGAGATGGGCATCTGCCCGATTGGTTGTTCTGGCTCGGACAGGGCTTACGTATATAGGCCATGACCAGAGATTTTGCGTTCGCCACAGTTCATTTTGAGATCTATTAGAAATATAATGCATTTACAAATGACAATGTGTATTTTCACAAACCACAAACTGGTATTATAGTTACTGTATGCTTTAAAAAAAAAGACAAATATCTTCCTGATAACAAACATGTTACTGGACTAACAAGAAAAAAGACCATGTACACCAAACTTGTAAAAATGTTAATAGGACAGCTGCACATAATGTAAATGTTCTTGTTTTTTCTCAGTCACCGCACAGCTGCACACACAGTACACGCATTAACCTTATGTAACACTCCTATGGTGGGCTGTCAACCCTCTCAAGGGGAGAATGAGGTCATCAAAAGGCGATGGGCCAACTTCTCTCCAGATAGGCTTGTGGCAGCCAAACACCGACAACCTGGCGTTATGCCCAACAATCTGTACACCTTCACAGTAATAATCAACTATAACTGGTCATCAAGAGCACCAATGGAAACGTGTACTTCAGATAATACGTCTATATTTCAGGTATTTATTTACAATACAAAAAAATACAATGTGACCTTTTATCAAATGGATCAGAAAATAATGGCAAAATAATTTGGGAGGTTTCAAATACACACCGTAACAGTAACAAGATCAAAGGACGAGATAGGTGTAAGCAATAGGATAGCATCTCCACCTAACTAACCAGAGAACTACAGTAGAGATCGCTATCATATCCTTACAAACGACCCAATCCTCTCAGATCTGCCAGAGGGGATTCAACAATAAACTGAGCAGTAGAGGCCTAGCGATCTGAATGGATTTGGGCCACACAGTAACCCCCACCTGGAGGCAGTTTATCATTATTCCTCTACAGAGGAAGTTGGAAGGTACACGTGTCACAAACCCTTTGTGCAGTTAGGAGGAGAATCTACTATTCTCTCTTCACTCCTCACAAGTTCCTCTCCACACAGCTTCCGTCCACCACGTCTGGGCACCGGCAGGTGAAGCCGCCGCGGCGGGGTAGACAAAGGTGTGAACAGCCTCCGTTGTTCGAGCAGTAGTTATACGCTGCGGG
This sequence comes from Oncorhynchus tshawytscha, assembly GCF_018296145.1. NCBI lineage: Eukaryota > Metazoa > Chordata > Actinopteri > Salmoniformes > Salmonidae > Oncorhynchus > Oncorhynchus tshawytscha. Next base: position 61,254,041 of record NC_056430.1, read on the forward strand.
AGACATTCGGATAACATTACCATCACATGTAGGAGTTTCTAGTTACTTGGCACAATTGTACTTTAAATTGTACTTTGAAATCAAATGCACACTACATGTGTGGTGAATAAGAATAAGAGCAAACCCTACCAAAAGCAGCAGTAGGTACATTTGAAGTCGGAAGTTTACATACACCTTAGCCAAATACATTTAAACTCAGTTTTTCACAATTCCTGACATTTAATACTTGTAAAAAAGTACCTGTCTTAGGTCAGTTAGTATCACCAATGTATTTTAAGAATGTGAAATGTCAGAATAATAGTAGAGAAAATTATTTATTTCGGCTTTTATTTCTTTCATCACATCCCAGTGGTTCAGAAGTTTACATACACTCAATTAGGATTTGGTAGCACAGCCTTTAAATTGTTTAACTTGGGTCAAACATTTCAGGTACCCTTCCACAAGCTTCCCACAATAAGTTGTGTGAATTTCGGCCCATTCCTCCTGACAGGGCTGGTGTAACTGAGTCAGGTATGTGTGCCTCCGTGCTCGCACACGCTTTTTCAGTTCTGCCCACATTTTTTTTAACGGGATTGAGGTCAGGGCTTTGTGATGGCCACTCCAATACCTTGACTTTGTTGTCCTTAAACCATTTTGCCACAACTTTGGAAGTATGCTTGGGGTCATTGTCCATTTGGAAGACCCATTTGCGACCAAGCTTTAACTTCCTGAATGATGTCTTGAGATTTTGCTTCAATATATCCACATAATTGTCCTTTCCTCATGATGCCATCTATTTTGTGAAGTGCACCAGTCCCTCCTGCAGGAAAGCACCCCCACAACACGATGCTGCCACCCCCGTGCTTCACGGTTGGGATGGTGTTCTTCGGCTTGCAGGCCTCCCCCTTTTTCCTCCAAACATAATGATGGTCATTATGGCCAAACAGTTCTATTTTTATTTCATCAGACCAGAGGACATGTCTCCAAAAAGTATGATCTTTGTCCCCATGTGCAGTTGCAAACCGTAGTCTGGCTTCTTTATGGCGGTTTTGGAGCAGTGGCTTCTTCCTTGCTGAGCGGCCTTTCAGGTTATGTCGATAGGTAGGACTCGTTTTACTGTGGAAATAGATACTTTTGTACCCGTTTCCTCCAGCATCTTCACAAAGTCCTTTGCTGTTGTTCTGGGATTGATTTGCACTTTTCGCACCAAAGTATGTTCATCTCTAGGAGACAGAACTTCCTGAGCGGTATGTCGGCTGCGTGGTCCCATGGTGTTTATACTTGCGTACTATTGTTTGTAAAGATGAACGTTGTACCTTCAGGCGTTTGGAAATTGCTTCCAAGGATGAACCAGATTTCTGGAGGTTTACAATGTTTTTTTTCTGAGGACTTGGCTGATTTCTTTTGATTTTCCTGTGATGTCAATCAAAGTGGCACTGAGTTTGAAGCTAGGCCTTGAAATATATCCACAGGTACACCTCCAATTGACACAAATTATGTCAATTAGCCTACCAGAAGCTTCTAAAGCCATGACATAATTATCTGGAATTTTCCAGGCTGTTTAAAGTCACAGTCAACTTAGTGTATGTAAACTTCTGACCCACTGGAATTGTGATACAGTGAATTTTAAGTGAAATAATCTGTCTGTAAACATTTGTTGGAAAAAATTACTTGTGTCATGCACAAAGTAGATGTCCTAACCGACTTGCCAAAACTATAGTTTGTTAACAAGACATTTGTTGAGTGGTTGAAAAAGGAGTTTTAATGACTCCAACCTAAGTGTATGTAAACTGTAGCCAATATGCTGTGATAATGTATTAGGCCTACAGCACAAACCTCATTCCTACAGAACAGTTATTAGATTGTTACATTTTTTAAAGTCATGTTTTTTACCTGACAGGTCGATCTCGGCTTACTTTTTGACTACGAAAGTGATCCTGACTCAGAAAAGGTTGGTGACCACTGACCTCGACTATCCCCAAATGGCACCCTATTAGAGTGCCAATCGGGTGCCATTTGGGATGCAAACCAAGGCTATTGAGAGAGTGAGGAAGTGTGAGGAGGCTTACCTTGTGTGCATTGAGTTGGGGTCGTGGCAATGCCGTACACTCGCGAACGCTTCTGTGGCAGAAACTCATCCGTCTCTCTGTCTGTTGTGCGGTCCACGGCTACCACCGCCTCCCTGGCAACAGCAAACAACATTATCAAAACATTTCCGAAGCAGTCGCTGCTGCCCCCCTCCCCCGCCCGGAACCACACAACAATGTTTCAGCCACGTCAAATAATCATTGGCATTAAACAAACTTAAGACATTTATGAGACACTTGCGTTTTTAAATAAACAGTACTGTTTCAAATGGCTATGAAAAAACACCTCGTACTCATAACTATGAAGTCTACTATCATTCTTTTGAAGGCTCTTACTCTTTTGACAACTGACAATTAGCAAATTAGAACTCAAATTATTGATCATGAATTTATTTTTATATGATTTAAATATATAGGGATATGTAGCCTATAGGTCTAGACCTACAGTATTTATATTTTAATGCAGTCATCTCTGTTTTAAAGTTGAAGCATCTTTTAATCCTTCGCTTGTTTGTAACAATTGCAAAGACATTGGCGACTTTGTATTTGTAGTCAACTTCGTTCTGCAGTTATCGTCAGTCACACAGAATAAAGATGTTTAATCTGAAAACAAGACTCCCTAAATTTTATCAGCATATCGATTGCGCAACCAGGGGTGGAAAGACCTTGGATCATTGTTACTCTAACTTCCGCGACGCATATAAGGCCCTGCCCCGCCCCCCTTTCGGAAAAGCTGACCACGACTCCATTTTGTTGATCCCTGCCTACAGACAGAAACTAAAACAAAGGCTCCCACGCTGAGGTCTGTCCAACGCTGGTCCGACCAAGCTGACTCCACACTCCAAGACTGCTTCCATCACGTGGACTGGGACATGTTTCGTATTGCGTCAGATAACAATATTGACGAATACGCTGATTCGGTGTGCGAGTTCATTAGAACGTGCGTTGAAGATGTCATTCCCATAGCAACGATTAAAACATTCCCTAACCAGAAATTGATGGCGTGGATTGATGGCAGCATTCGTGTGAAACTGAAAGCCCGAACCACTGCTTTAAATCAGGGCAAGGTGTCTGGTAACATGACTGAATACAAACAGTGCAGCTATTCCCTCCGCAAGGCTATCAAACAAGCTAAGCGTCAGTACAGAGACAAAGTAGAATCTCAATTCAACGGCTCAGACAAAGGAGGCATGTGGCAGGGTCTACAGTCAATCAGGGACTACAGGAAGAAATCCAGCCCAGTCACGGACCAGGATGTCTTGCTCCCAAGCAGACTAAATAACTTTTTTGCCCGCTTTGAGGACAATACAGTGCCACTGACACGGCCTGCAATGAAAACATGCGGTCTCTCCTTCACTGCAGCCGAGGTGAGTAAGACATTTAAACGTGTTAACCCTCGCAAGGCTGCAGGCCCAGACGGCATCCCCAGCCGCGCCCTCAGAGCATGCGCAGACCAGCTGGCCGGTGTGTTTACGGACATATTCAATCAATCCCTATACCAGTCTGCTGTTCCCACATGCTTCAAGAGGGCCACCATTGTTCCTGTTCCCAAGAAAGCTAAGGTAACTTGAGCTAAACGACTACCGCCCCGTAGCACTCACATCCGTCATCATGAAGTGCTTTGAGAGACTAGTCAAGGACCATATCACCTCCAACCTACCTGACACCCTAGACCCACTCCAATTTGCTTACCGCCCAAATAGGTCCACAGATGATGCAATCTCAACCACACTGCACACTGCCCTAACCCATCTGGACAAGAGGAATACCTATGTGAGAATGCTGTTCATCGACTACAGCTCGGCATTCAACACCATAGTACCCTCCAAGCTCGTCATCAAGCTCGAGACCCTGGGTCTCGACCCTGCCCTGTGCAACTGGGTACTGGACTTCCTGACGGGCCGCCCCCAGGTGGTGAGGGTAGGCAACAACATCTCCTCCCCGCTGATCCTCAACACTGGGGCCCCACAAGGGTGCGTTCTGAGCCCTCTCCTGTACTCCCTGTTCACCCACGACTGCGTGGCCACGCACGCCTCCAACTCAATCATCAAGTTTGCGGACGACACAACAGTGGTAGGCTTGATTACCAACAACGACGAGACTGCCTACAGGGAGGAGGTGAGGGCCCTCGGAGTGTGGTGTCAGGAAAATAACCTCACACTCAACGTCAACAAAACTAAGGAGATGATTGTGGACTTCAGGAAACAGCAGAGGGAACACCCCCCTATCCACATCAATGGAACAGTAGTGGAGAGGGTAGCAAGTTTTAAGTTCCTCGGCATACACATCCCAGACAAACTGAATTGGTCCACTCACACAGACAGCATCGTGAAGAAGGCGCAGCAGCGCCTCTTCAACCTCAGGAGGCTGAAGAAATTCGGCTTGTCACCAAAAGCACTCACAAACTTCTACAGATGCACAATCGAGAGCATCCTGGCGGGCTGTATCACCGCCTGGTACGGCAACTGCTCCGCCCTCAACCGTAAGGCTCTCCAGAGGGTAGTGAGGTCTGCACAACGCATCACCGGGGCAAACTACCTGCCCTCCAGGACACCTACACCACCCGATGTTACAGGAAGGCCATAAAGATCATCAAGGACATCAACCACCCGAGCCACTGCCTGTTCACCCCGCTATCATCCAGAAGGCGAGGTCAGTACAGGTGCATCAAAGCTAGGACCGAGAGACTGAAAAACAGCTTCTATCTCAAGGCCATCAGACTGTTAAACAGCCACCACTAACATTGAGTGGCTGCTGCCAACACACTGACAATGACACTGACTCAACTCCAGCCACTTTAAATGATGTAAATATATAAACAATGCTACCTTGTATAATGTTACTTACCCTACATTATTCATCTCATATGCATACGTATATACTGTACTCTATATCATCGACTGCATCCTTATGTAATACATGTATCACTAGCCACTTTAACTATGCCACTTTGTTTACATACTCATCTCATATGTATATACTGTACTCGATATCAGCTACTGTATCTTGCCTATGCTGCTCTGTACCATCACTCATTCATATATCCTTATGTACATATTCTTTATCCCCTTACACTGTGTATAAGACAGTAGTTTTGGAATTGTTAGTTAGATTACTTGTTGGTTATTACTGCATTGTCGGAACTAGAAGCACAAGCATTTCGCTACACTCGCATTAACATCTGCTAACCATGTGTATGTGACAAATAAAATTTGATTTGATTTGATTTTTAGGCCTATCTGTCTCTATGTATAGCAGAGATTTTATGTGTATAGTAGGAGAATCTAAAGAAGGGCAGTCAGTAAATAACAAGCATTTTCAAGTGCAACTTTAGTAACAATAGTTTTAGGAAACAGCTTGGAGATTTAACGATGCTCCTACGAAGGTTCAAACAATGAACATAGCCTTAAGATGCTTTTGGGAAACCGGACCCAGGTGATCATACCTTCTCCAGTCAGTGTAGTAAAGGTTCCTCCCATGGGATACGATGGCGAAAGGATACTGAATCCCCTCCACAATAGTCCTACGGTTCCTACCGTTGGGGTCCATACACTGTACCTTACGAGTACCTGTAAAGGTCAAAGAAAACATGCAGCAGTCAAACCAACATCCCTGTTGCTAGCAACATGCTTCAACTAACTAAGTCATCTGAACTGCCTCAGTAGAGTGGGATTTTCCCATGGATTGCTACATAGCATGTTTAGTGTAGCGTCTTTACCAGAAACGATAGGGTTAGCATGTTTAGCATATTTTATTACCAGCACCACTAGTGTTAGCATTTTTAGCATACCTTCTCACCAACATCAATAGTGTAAGCACGTTTAGCATAGCTTTTTACAGATAGTGTTAGCATGTTTTTCGTAACTTCTTACCAGCATCGATAGTGTTATGTTTAGCATAGCCTCTTACCAGCATCGGCCCAGCACAGCTGCTGGCTCTCAGGGTCGTATGTCAGGCCGTTGGGCAGCCCCAGGTCGTCCTTAACCAAGACTGTCCGGTCGGTTCCGTCCATGTTAGACATCTCGATTTTGGGCCCGTCTCTATTCCAGTCTGCCCAGTAGAGTCGTCTGGACAACAAGCCAGAGAAAACATGTTCCTGGCACGATGCTTAGAACCATATTTTTAAACCAACAGCTTTAAAAGGAACACAGCACTGGTGATTTGTGTTGTCAACCTACATTATGCTATCGAAATCATGAAACGGCTAACCTGCCAGATTCGCTAGCGAAATCATTCCAGGCCTTAGCGGTTAAGGATAATATATATTCAGCACAAAGAACTAACTGCTTATTTAATCACACATTTTCATCAAAGGAATCACTCAGACATTGTCCAAAAACACGTACCCATAGGAGGGGTCAGCGACGATGGGCCGAGGGTTGACCAGGTCGGTGTCGAAGAGGACACGGCGCTGACTTCCGTCCAGTTTGGCCACCTCAATCCTGTCCTTCATGGAGTCCGTCCAGAACATTAGTCGGGCCAGGTAGTCGATAGCCAAACCCTCTGGACTCTCCAGGTCTAAGGAAAAGAGGAGGAGGACATCATTACGCCTAGATCAGACAGAAACGGCTGATTTTCTATGGGAGTCATCAGGGATGGAACTTAAGGAGTTGGGGCACTGGCCAGCTGGGGTAGTAGACTGCAATTCCTACAAGCCCGGGTCCAAAATCTTTCAGAAGAGAAAATTTCAATAGACAGCAAGCTAGTTGGTCATATTTTCTACAAGCCCAGGGAAAAAAATACTATCCTTAGGCAAGCAATATTTCCATCCCTGGGGGACACGACATTGTCAAAAGTATGTGGACACCTGCTTGTTGAACATCTCATTCCAAAATCATGGGCATTAATATGGTGCTGGTCCCTCCTTTGCTGCTATAAAGCCTCCACTCTTCTGGGAAGGCTATCCACTAGATTTTGGAACATTGCTGCAGAGACTTGCTTCCATTCAGCCACAAGAGCATTAGTGAGGTCGGGCACTGATGTTGGGCAATTAGAGCTGGCTCAGTCAGTGGTCCAATTCATCTCAAAGATGTTCGATGGGGTTGAGGTCAGGGCTCTGTGTCAGGCCAGTCTTCCACACAGATCTCAACATATAATTTTTGCTCTTGCTCTGTGTATGGAGGCATTGTCATGCTGAAACAGGAAAAGGCCTTCCCCAAACTGTTGCCACAAAGTTGGAAGCACAGAATCATCTAGCATGTCATTGTATGTTGTAGCGTTAAGATTTCCCTTCACTGGAACTAAGGGGCCTAGCCCGAACCATGAAAAATAGCCCCAGACCATTATTCCTCATCCACCAAACTTTACAGTGGGCACTATGCATTCGGGCAGGTATTTGTCCGTCGGACTGCCAGATGGTGAAGCGTGATTCATCACTCCAGAAAACACGTTTCCACTGCTCCAGAGTCCAATGGCGGAGAGCTTTACACCAATCCAGTCGACGCTTGGCATTGTGCATGGTGATCTTAGGCTTGTGTGCATCTGCTTGGCTATGGAAACCCATTTCATGAAGCTCCCGACGAACAGTTCTTGTGAAGACGTTGCTTCCAGAGGCAGTTTGGAACTCGCTAGTGAGTGTTACGTGCTACGTGCCTCAGCACTCGGCAGTCCTATTCTGTGAGCTTGTGTGGCCTACCACTTTGCGGCTGAGTCGTTGTTGCTACTAGAGCTAACCGGGGCAGCTCTAGCAGGGCAGAAATTTGACAAACGTACTTGTTGGAATGGTGACATCCTATAACGGTGCCACATTGAAAGTCACTGAGCTCTTCTGTAAGGCCATTCCACTGCCAATGTTTGTCAATGGAGATTACTTGGCCTTGTGCTCGATTTTATACACCTGTCAGCAAAGTGTGTGGCAGAAATAGCCGAATCCACAAATTTGAATGGGTGTCCTCATACTTTTGGATATATAGTGAACATTGAAAGACTACCAAGACAATGGATGGCAATCTGCCATTTGTCCGTGTTGTTTCACACATGTCAAAAGATGAAATTAATGGAACATTTGATGGATAGACAGATCGCCGATGTGTTTTTGTTTACTCATTATACCCACATGTAAAGCCTTTATAAAGAGAAATTAAGAGAAACAAAACATGATAAATGAAAAGTTAACTATTACCATTCTTGATGCATTTCATGGACCATGCTAGCTAGGTTTGAAATGATCTCAGACCAGTGTACCGCTCACCTGTTGTGAGGAGAGAGTGTGTCTCCTTCCTCCAGACTGGCCTGAGACCTGTGTACTAAAGCTGTTGTGACGAGAGAGATGGTTTTTCCTCCCTACAGGCTGACCTCAGACCTGTGAACAGCTCACCTGTTGTGATGAGAAAGATGGTGTCTCCTTCCTCCAGGCTGACCTGAGACCTGTGTACTGCTCACCTGTTGTGACAAGAGAGATGGTGTCTCTTCTCTCCAGACTGACCTGAGACCTGTGTACTGCTCACCTGTTGTGACGAGAGAAATGATGTCTCCTCCTTCCAGGCTGGCCTTGCTGATGGAGGGCCCAGTGATGTCCGTCCAGTACACCATCTTCTCCACACAGTCGTAGGCCACGGCGATCACCACTCTGTCCTGGGAGCAACACATAAAGACAGAGGGTTTTATTGATTAATGGTTTATTTAGATCGGGACAGATACAAACACATTGTCACATTGAAAAGACCACTCATCCGATGCACTTTGCACCGTAGTAGCGTGTGTAGCTGGCCTGGCACTAATACAAATAAAATGCCCTTCTTTTTTCCCTTCTTAACTGCTAATTGGAAACCATGCAAGTGTCAGAATATAGGATGTCACACACACTCAATAGAGCCCCTGTTCACAGGAAGAGAACAATTTATTATGTAAAAAATTGTTTAACTAGACTGTCACATTTGCGTTGCAAGCAGAACAGGAACTACTTTAACAGTGATAATATCTCACCCCATTCATTTCACAGATGGTGTACAACCAAATGACTTATTGAAGTACATAATGTTACATTACATTTCAAAATGGCAGAATGCGGCTCGCCAAACAATTGAAGCTTTTATGGGGAAGAATCCCTCTGTATGTCCAGTTACACGTTCTGCCAGACCATTCCACGCCAGTGAGAAGAAAGATGACAAGCCTGAGGACGAGTATGGATGGTTGACTCACAAAATCGGGAGATTGTTCAAGTGACATTTGGGACATTACAGAGAGTGGGTGCGTGGACCCACAACACCCATCAACGCACTCTCAGTCCGGTTAAAGGAAACATCTGATATGCGAGCAAGAGGTTAGCAAAACCCCCTCTTTTCATTCAACCTAAGACTGGGGGTCTGAGAAGACAGCTATGGCCATCTGGTGAGCGGCCATCTTAACAAAGTGTGGTATGCCGGTGTAACAGTATAACTTTAGTCCGTCCCCTCGGCCCTACCCGGGCTCGAACCAGGGACCCTCTGCACACAGACAACAGTCACCCATGAAGCATCGTTACGCACCACCGCTAACTAGCTAGCCATTTCACATCGGTTACACCGGGGCTTACAGAGGAGTGACTTATTGACTGAGTGAATCTCTCACTCGGGAAGAGAGTGAGTGAGTTAACATTTGTGAGTCAATAAGTAACTTCCCACAGTGCTTTTAGCGAGTGATGTGCAGTGCTTGACTGAATGAGTAGCTATCTGACTGTCTGTTTGAGATAATGTGAGGTGAGTTGAGGTGCGTCTATGTGGAGTCTCACAGGCAGGTGCAGCAGGGCTTTGGCCTCCCCTTTGTTCATGCTGTATCCGTCCAGAGGGATGTGCTCGATCTTCCCGCTCTGGGCAAACAGCAGGTGGGTCCCTGGGGCCACAGGAGAGACATCCGGCCTGGTGGTGGGTCCGATCGGGGGAGGAATCACTCCTTGGTCAATACCTGTCAAGGAAGGACAACTGAAGTTACATTTCCCACTGGACACAGACGCCCTATCAACATCTAGTTTTGGTTTATATTCGATTGAGTTTTCAACTAACCTGATTTAAATGCGAAATCAACAAAACGTTCAACCATGCCATTGAATTTAGGTTAAAAGTTACTTTACTTTGATTACTTTTTGAAAATCCAATCAGTTTTTCACGTTGATTTAATGTCATCACATATATTTCTTTTGTTGAAATGACGTGGAAACAATGTTAATTCAACCAGTATGTGCCCAGTGGGTTCCTACTGTATTTTTATTCAGCAAACGGGTACAAATGTTGAGTGTAATGGAATAGACATGAGTGCTATGAATGGATGAATATGTTGAATATGAATATTAAGGTAAAAGCCAAGGATGACCAAATCGGCCCCACCACCTTTTGAGGCAGTCACTCACACAAAGGTCTTTGGCCGGGGCCAGTTCTAGTGTTGGGGACCTCCTGACCATTGCCGTCCACACACCAGCACTGCCCAATGCTACCGTGGCACTGGGTGGGCTCGTAGGCACCATGCTGGTCACAGGTAGGAACGTACTGACTGACGGCGGGGCGTGGGCGGAAGAAGGAAAACGAGCCTGTGTCGGAAGAGACCTGGATGCTTTCTCTGTCTCGCTCGCACTGCGTCTTCTCAAGCTCTGGAATGAAACAGAAAGATGACATGAGAGAAGTAATAAAAGAAATAGAGGAAATTAAGAAAATAAAAATGATCCTACATGTCTTTTAGAAAGGTTTTTAAAGAAATTGCTTTCTTTTTAAAGCGCTGTATAGCTTTGGTTTAAATATAATTGCCTTACTGTACTACATGGCACATGGCAGTTCAAAACTAAAGTTAATTGCCTGCTACTAATATGGAAAACATGGAATAAGGAGAGAGCCGATGAGCATATGATTCAATGTAGAATATTTTTGCAGTCCTGTAAATCTGACATAGGGGACACGGTGACATCTGGAATACAGTGTCTCATCCCCAGGGTATCTGTCTGGTTAACCACAGACTAGTCATAACAATCTCAAACAGCCGGAACATACAATCTGCGCTATGCACAACGTCTGGCCGCAACAATCAACAAAAGCCACCACATAAAGACAACTAGTCACAACGATGGAAACAGTTAACAGTTTTTGTCAGACGGTCGTCAACCGTCGAGACGAGCGGAAGACAACCAGGTCAACTCTCACAGGGTCCAGACACTACAGTGTGTACTACAAGTATAAGTTCATACAAAGGAGGACAAAATTAATCCCCTTTGCAGAAGGCTTGTACAAAATATGACAAAGCTGGAGGCAGAGGAGAAGGAGGTATAATTAGCGTGGTGGAGTACATACATGCAGTTGACACCTGGATTGGACTTGAACAAAGAGGTAACATCTGAGAAAGATGCCAACTCACAAACACCCAAGGCCAGCCTATAGAAAAATAATGGAACACTTGAATACACATACCCTATATTCCCAAATATACAGTGGTGAGTTGAATCAAAGAGAAAATGGACGTCAATAGGTGCAGTTGTTGTTGTTTATTAAATGTTTAAATTCCTGTTTGTAACTCCAGGGCATCTTTACCTTTTATGTTCAACTAAATTGGACTATTGGCCCTGGCCAAAAGTATTGCACTATATAGGCCATTAGGGACGCAGCTCAGGAGTCTGTATTCGGGAGTGTGGGACCATTGGCTCTATTCCAGCACATCCTTGTGACATGTTCCAGGCCTTTGGCCCTATTTGTATGGAGAATGAGCAGCTATGTTGGTCTTTCCTAACGGGGATCGTATGTTATGTATCAACACCAACCTCCCTTTCCATTCCTTTATCCTCCCTACATAACATCTGTGTGTTGTTATACCCATCCCCGCACAGGAAGGATGCAGTGTCAAATGTCAACCTTTAAATGTCATTCAGGGGGAGGGAAGAGGGGGACATGTGGTCAAGGCACACCAGAAACCAACGGACACTCAGTTCAGAGTGAGTTTCAGAACCCCGAAGCACACGCACACACACCCTTCATCCATCCTCCCTCCCCCTAACAGTTCCATATTTTAGCAGTCTCATATAGTCTTATATCAGTCTTGTTGAAGTACACACTGTTCCGGCCTTTGCCTCAATCCACTTTCTGCCATGCTGGGAGCGTGCCAGGCGATGACGCAACACTGATAGACTTGTTTAACTTAGCGAACAGACCTCCGTTAATAAAATGCACTGTATATAATGTTTAGTCCACTATGGCTTGTGTGGACTTTCAATATAAACAGTTTGTCTCTGGTATATTATGCTTTCCTTTGATAACAAATCTGTCTTGCTCCCCCCCCTCCCTCTAAACCAAACTATACTGTTAGGAGCTTCACATGTTCCAGCTGTTGGCACTAAGACAGAAAAGTAAAACTACGCAAATCCTAATGTTTTGAGGGGAAGAAAATGTCTGATGAGAGCTCGAGCTATACCCATGCAATGTACACTATTTAGATACTTCCGGACATAGCCATACAATTTAGAGGTTCCTTCTGAATGCATGTCTCTTGACTTCCCTTGCACATTTTGGACTATACTGCCTCTGGCTGCTGTTTAACTTATAAGTATCAGTAGCCTTGTCTGAGACAAAATGGCCCATAGGGTAGGAGCCTATATCCTGTTTCTGCAGCATGAGGCAGCTTGGTGTACAGCCCCTGTCCATTTCCTTAAAGGGCCAATCTGCACATCAATAACCATGTAGAATGGTTACATTTCTCCAGCCCCATCCCGTAGCTATTTACCAAAACACTGGCCGGGTGACAACGTTGTTAGTGTTTGAACTGCAGATTCACCCATTTTTAGAGTCATTGGTATGACTTGACCGGGGATCAAACTTCTGTTTGGTTCCAAATGACCATGACCCTGAGAAGAACTCCTCTCACACAACTTGGGGTTTGAAAAGGGGGATTTATTTACACCAAAAAGCACAGGGGTTACCTACCTGGGGAGCCAGGGGCACACTGGAAGCCATCGCCATGGAAACCAGGGCGGCACTGACAGGTGAAGGAGCCCTGAGCGTTATAACAGACGGCGTCCTGGTGACAGCGACCTTGCTCGCACTCGTCAATGTCTGTGTGTGAGGAACAACAGTCAAGGAGAAACAATAAGGACACAGATGCTAAATTCAACTGAAAATAAGGTTTCAAAATATTGTAATATACAGCTGAAATATACACAGTCAATTGGAATGTGAATATTAAATCCTGCTATGGAAATACAAAAATGCAAAAAGTATTGGTATTGCACTACTATAAAAAGTATCTAAATATGAAACATACATTCATGACATGTCACATACTGTGTTATGTAATGGTGTTAGATGGGGAAAGAAACATCATTCTTTAGAAAAGTACAGTCAATAAAACATTGTATCTGCATAACTAAAGTACTTTGTACACGTGTTGAAGCAAAGCGTTCGATAAGGTCAGGGATACCATTCTTTGGATGCAACTTGGATGCAACACACCCAGCTCACTACCTCAACCTCTAAAGTCTACTCTAAGGTCAACAAATGAAAAAGGAGTTCTACAAATCCACAAATTTCACAAGGACATATGTAAATTCCTACTGCTTTCGTTTGGTGGTGGGCCATGTTGCATTGGATGAGGGACAATAAGAAATACAGGAATGGATGGATGAATAAAACGCATGATCAACGGGCTCCCCAGCTGTAGGGCCGGGTTGTTTGCATTTCCTGTCCAGGTGGACACATTTCCTCTCGCAGGGGCCTCGGTGTGGGTGTATTACAACGAGAAGGACTCAGAGGGTCCAATGTAGAGAGACCCAGTGGAGAGTTTAGAGAGAAGACATGGACTGTTTTTTTTATATGAAGGGTTTGTGTGTTTCTGTGGTGTCTGGGGGATCCAAGAAAAGCAAAATACAACTTTATTTTGCATGATGGACAGTAACGTATACTATTCTAATATGGCCTAGTAACTAGACAAGGGCTACAAATGCAAGTCGAGACACATCTGCAGTAACTCATGGAGGGGGGGGTCACACTCGGACAATCAGAGAGGGGGCATATTATTGTGGACCTGGTGGTACAAAATAATCAAAGGTCTGACTGCACAGAGATGCTTGGGGAAATGGTCACAATTGGAGACCAGCGAGTGTGTGTTTTCAGGGGAAGGGGGTATATCTAATCTCCATCACCTAGAACTTGACCAAGTTAATCAAATCTCCTGATTTTTGCTCAATTTTGCATGCCTGTTCTGTCGGTGGCACTGTGTGCTCTTTTCGAAGGATGGGTCCCGGTCTTTCGGGATCTCTGGGATCCGGGGTGACGGGGGTGGTCTGCCGGTCACTGGGATGACAACCCATCTTGGGACAGGGAGGGGTTTTATTGGGTGGAATAGTGGGGAACAATTGGAGGTTTACTTAGTAGCAATGGAAATATCATGGTATAGCTATGGACACTCAATCATTATGGTACTTTTTAATGGTGAGTTTACACACATATTATGATAAATAAACAAAATTATATATTATTTTATGATAAATAAAAAAATGTCCTCTCACTGTCAACTGTGTTTATTTTCAGCAAACTTAACATGTGTAAATATTTGTATGAACATAAGATTCAACAAACTGAGAGATAAACTGAACAAGCTCCCCAGACATGTTGAATAATGTGTCCCTGAACAAAGGAGGGGGTGGGGGGTCAAAATCAAAAGTAACAGTCAGTATCTGGAGTGGCCACCAGCTGCATTAAGTACGGCAGTGCATCTCCTCCTCATAGACTGCACCAGATTTGCCCGTTCTTGCTGTTACCCCACTCTTCCACCAAGGGACCTGAAAGTTCCAGGACATTTCTGGGGGGTAATGGCCCTAGCCCTCACCCTCCGATCCAACAGGTCCCAGACGTGCTCAATGGGATTGAGATCCGGGCTCTTCGCTGGCCATGGCAGAACACTGACATTTCTGTCTTGCAGAAAATCATGCACAGAATCATGCACAGGATGGCTGGTGGCATTGTCATGCTGGAGGGACATGTCAGGATGAGCCTGCAGGAAGGGTACCACATGAGGGAGGAGGATGTCTTCCCTGTAACGCACAGCGTTGAGAATGCCTGCAATGACAACAAGCTCAGTCCGATGATGCTGTGACACACCACCCCAGACCATGACGGACCTCCACCTCGATAAACACAAATCCGACCATCACCAGTGGTGAGACAAAACCGTGACTCATCAGTGAAGAGCACTTTTTGACAGTCCTGTCTGGTCCAACGACTTTTTCCACATTTTGTCACGTTACAGCCTGCCTTACAACAGGCTTACAAGTCCTCAGTCCAGCCTCTCTCAACCTGTTGCGTACAGTCTGAGCACTGATGGAGGGATTGTGCGTTCCTAGTGTAACTTTGGCAGTTGTTGTTGCCATCCTGTACCCGTCCTGCAGGTGTGATGTTTGGATGTATCGATCCTGTGCAGGTGTTGTTACACGTGGTCTGCCACTGCGAGGACGATCAGTTGTCCGTCCTGTCTCCCTGTAGCGCTGTCAGCCTCTCACAGTACGGACATTGCAATTTATTGCCCTGGCCACATATGTGGTCCTCATGCCTCCTTGCAGCATGCCTAATGCACATTCACACAGATGAGCAGGGACCCTGGGCATCTTTGTTTTGGTGTTTTTCAGAGTCAGTAGAAAGGCCTCTTTAGTGTCCTAAGTTTTCATAACTGCGACCTTAATTGCCTACCTTCTGTAAGCTGTTAGTTTCTTAACGACCGTTCCACAGGTGCATGTACATTAATTGTTTATGGTTCATTGAACAAGCATGGGAAACAGTGTTTAAACCCTTTACAATGAAGATCTGTGAAGTTACTTGGATTTTTACGAATTGTTTTTGAAAGACAGGGTCCTGAAAAGGGGACATTTCTTTTTTTGCTGAGTTTAGATTTGAAACTTGTATCTCATTATGGTAAATTGTGAAATAAGAATAGCCAGTTATAATTGTAATGGTGTAACAGATAATAATAAGAAATAATCAGAGGAAATATAATATCTAGTGTTTACAGGAAACTCATTCAACAATTTTAGATGAAGTTGTGTGGAAAAAGGACTGGGGCGGAAAAATATATTTCACCCATGGGCAAAGAAATTTAAAAGGGTGTGATATTAATTAACAGTAATTTTGATCCCAATGTGCAAATTGTCCAAACAGATCCTCTAGGTACATGGATGATTTTAAATGTGTTATTGAACCATAAACATATATACAGTGCCTTGCGAAAGTATTCGGCCCCCTTGAACTTTGCGACCTTTTGCCACATTTCAGGCTTCAAACATAAAGATATAAAACTGTATTTTTTTGTGAAGAATCAACAACAAGTGGGACACAATCATGAAGTGGAACGACATTTATTGGATATTTCAAACTTTTTTAACAAATCAAAAACTGAAAAATTGGGCGTGCAAAATTATTGGCCATCACAAAGTCCTGACCTCAATCCTACAGAAGATTTGTGGGCAAAACTGAAAAAACGTGTGCGAGAAAGGAGGCCTACAAACCTGACTCAGTTCCATCAGCTCTGTCAGGAGGAATGGGCCAAAATTGACCCAACAAGCTTGTGGGAAGCTTGTGTAAGGCTACCTGAAATGTTTGACCCAGTTAAACAATTTAAAGGCAATGCTACCAAATACTAATTGTGTATGTAAACTTCTGACCCACTGGGAATGTGATGAAAGAAATAAAAGCTTAAATAAATCCTTCTCTCAACCTTTATGACATTTCACATTCTTCAAATAAAGTGGTGATCCTAACTGACCTAAAACAGGGAATTATTACTAGGATTAAATGTCAGGAATTGTGAAAAACTGAGTTTAAATGTATTTGCCTAAGGTGTATGCAACCTTCCGGCTTCAACTGTATATGGGTCATTCAACCTTCCCAGCTCTGCAGATTTTGCTGGGAAGAGACCGTCATTAGATCATTTATTTTGGTACTGTCCATACAGTGCATTCGGAAAGTATACCAAACCCTTTACTTTTTCCACATTATTACTTTACAGCCTTATTCTTAAATGGAGTGAATAGATATTTCCCTCATCAATCTGATGACAAAGTGAAAACAGGTTTTTAGAAATGTTTACAAATTTGTAAAAACTAAAAAACTAAAATATCAAATGTACATAAGAATTCAGACCCTTTACTCAGTACTGTGCTGAAGCACCTTTGGCAGAGATTACAGCCTCGAGTCTTCTTGGGTACGAAGCTACAAGCTTGGCACACCTGTATTTGGTGAGTTTCTCCCATTCATCTCTGCAAATCCTCTCAAGCTCTCAAGGCTGGATAGGGAGTGTTGCTGCACAGCCATTTTCAGGTCTCTCCAAAGATGTTTGATCGGGTTCAAGTCCGGGCTCTGGCTGGGCCACTCAAGGACAGTCTCCCAGTCCCTGCCCCTGAAAAACATCCCCACAGCATGACTCTGCCACCACCAAGCTTCACCGTAGGGATGCTGCCAGGTGTCCTCCAGACGTGACACTTGACATTCAGGACAAATAGTTCAATCTTGGTTTCATCAGACCAGAGAATCTTGTTTCTGAGAGTCTTTAGGTGCCTTTTGGAAAGCTCCAAGCAGGCTGTCATGTGTCTTTTACGGAGGAGTGGCTTCCATCTGGCCACTCTACCATAAAGGCCTGATTGGTGGAGTGCTGCAGAGATTGTTGTCCTTCTGGAAGATTCTCCCATCTCCACAGAGGAATTCCAGAGCCCTGTCAGCGTGACCATCGGGTTCTTGGTCACATCCCTGACCAAGGCCCTTCTCCCCTGATTGCTCAGTTTGGCCAGAGGGCCAACTCTTGGAAGAGTCTTGGTGGTTCCAAACTTCTTCCATTTAAGAATGATGGAGGCCACTGTGTCCTTGGGGACCTTCAATACTGCAGAAATGTTTTGGTACCATTCCCTAGATCTGTGCATCGACACAATCCTGTCTAGGAGCTCTACAGACAATTCCTTCGACCTCATGGCTTGGTTTTTGCTCTGACATGCACTAACAACTGTGGGACCTTACATAGACAGGTGTGTGCTTTTCCAAATCATGTCCAATCAATTGAATTTACCACAGGTAAACTCCAAACAAGTTGTAGAAACATCTCAAGGATGAAAACAGGGTAGACCTGAGCTTGATACCAAGAATACCAAGAGTGTGCAAAGCTGTCATCAAGGCAATGTCACACCCTGATCTGTTTCACCTGTCTTTGTGATTGTCTCTACCCCCCTCCAGGTGTTGCCCATCTTCCCCATTATCCCCTGTGTATTTATACAGGTGTTCTCGGTTCGTCTGTTGCCAGTTCGCCTTGTTTGTCAAGCCAACAAGAGTTTTTGTGTCAGCTCCTGCAATTCCCCATTCTCTCTTTTCTCGTCTTCCTGGTTTTTGACCCTTGCCTGTCCTGACCCTGTACCCACCCACCTGACCACTCTGCCTGCCCCTGAGCCTGCCTGCCTGGGGGAGCCTGCCTGTCTGTACCTTTGCCCCACCTCTGGATTACAGACCTCTGCCAGACCTGAGCCTGCCTGCTGTCCTGTTCTGATGCCGCTGTTGCTGTAGTAAACATTGTTACTTCGACACGGTCTGCATCTGGGTCTTACCTTGATACCTGATAGGCAAAGGGTCGATACTTTGAAGAATCTCCAATAAAAAATGTTTCATTTGTTTAACACTTTTTTTGTTACTGATGCCATATGTGCCTTTTCATAGTTTTGAAGTCTTCACTATTATTCTACATTGTAGAAAATAGTAAAAATAAAGAAAAACCCTTGAATAAATAGGTGTCCAAACGTTTGACTTGTACTGTACATATAGTTACAAAAAATATATATTGGGGGTTGGAAATGATGCAGACAATTACATTGATGGACGCTACAATCTACCTGCAATATTAAAGCTGATCTACCCCCTAATAACAAATAAAACATTTAAAAAAAGGTTAAGACCTAATAACAAATAAAACATTTAAAAAAAGGTTAAGACCTAATGACAAATAAATATTGTTCCCGTGAGTGAGTTCAGATCATTTAAGTCAAATGAATCATTTTATTAGTAAAAAAGAAGTGCTTCAACCTCAGAAAACAGGCTGCCACCAAGCACGCACGAGCACACACAGCACGCACGCATACAAAGCACACACACACACTTGTACAGCTAATCTTGTGGGGACACACAATTCAGTCCCATTCAAAATCCTATTTTCCCTAACCCCTAACCCTAAACTTAACCCGTACTCTAACTCTAACCCTAGCTCCTAACCCTAACCCTAATTCTAACCTTAACCCTAAACCCCCTAGAAATAGCATTTGACCTTGTGAGGACCAACAAAATGTCCCCAGTTGGTCCAATTTTTCTTTTTGGGCTTCTTCTCCCCACACGAATAATTAAACAT
The DNA here is from genome assembly GCF_018296145.1 of Oncorhynchus tshawytscha. Classification (NCBI taxonomy): domain Eukaryota; kingdom Metazoa; phylum Chordata; class Actinopteri; order Salmoniformes; family Salmonidae; genus Oncorhynchus; species Oncorhynchus tshawytscha. The sequence continues at coordinate 61,273,417 of NC_056430.1, forward strand.
GCACCCTCAAACACACACACAACTGTTTAAGTGTCACCCTACCCTGGCAAGTATGACCATCACCCACGAATCCGGACAGACAGGAACAAATATAGGCGGACGCCCCCGTGTAGCTACAACGTGCCCGCTCTGGGATGTCGCAGTTATTGGTACCCCTCTGGCAGTGGTCTATGGGACGGTCCATTTCTACAAAGGATAGGGGGGAAAGGGAGGCAGATTTTAGACTTGGTGGAGACAGAAATCCCCTGAATCATTAGTTTGATTAAACTAAAACCATAAAAATGAGTAGCAAATGTGAGAAAGTTCTCAGTAGACGGTTTGATAAACTAATGAAAACAACAGATTACTTGACTGATATGGCATAGAAACTCTTAAATTGGAGCTGAAGATGAATTTAGACGCTATGAAAAAATCTGTGAAAGGTTAGTGTATATAAGTGTGTATTAAGTTGTGTGAACTACAACAGTTATTTTGGGGGCCATCCAAACAAAGACCAAACCAGCTGCAAACACACTTTTTCAGCACTACATACCGACACAGGTCTTGCCATTGCTGGCGAACTGGAAACCGTCCACACACTCGCAGCGGAATGTTCCCGGTTGGTTGTTGCATACGGTGTGAGAACCACAGATCTCGGGTGTCTCTCTGCACTCGTCAATGTCTACAAAATGAGCACATTCAATTCAATTCAACTTAACTCAATCCAATTCAAAACAACTTTATTTGTCCCGAGGGCAATTCTGTTGCACCAGATTCATGTTTACCGCAAGTCATATCAACAGCCATAATAATAATTACATTATTTCATTGCATATTTGTAATACATGATTTAATGTGATAATTTGTGTCATTTGTAGTTTATGTAGCAATATATTGTACATTACAGTATATTAATAATATGAATTATTAGTGATGGGGCATTCCTGATGACATTGCTTGTTTTCCTGTGCTACAGTCTCTCAGTCCTGTAATACTTGTTTCTCTCTTTGTGCGGTCTTGCCCTTTACTGATGTAAAGCGTCTGAGTTCTTAGAAAGTACAAAATAAGCTAAATGTAATATCATGACCACTGCTATGAAGATGCAATCTTACCAATATTACCTATTTTATGAAGATCAGTCATATGAAATGTAATGAGCTGTTTTCAGCCCAATCTTCCCCCAATCCTTAGTGGGGAAATTGCTAAACTGACCGAAGATCAATATCTAGGGCAACTTCACTTTCAGTCCTATTGCAGCTAGTATTTACTCAAAAGAATTGCTACAATTGGTATGCTTTGCTATTGAAATCATTTAAGGAAATTGGTCACCACTAAATGGTGCCAAGTAGTCTTTAGTTCAAAGAATCCCCATGAAACCGCTAAGTTTATTAGATAATAACAATGTAATAAAGTTATTACCATGCATTCTTTAATTAATTACCAGGTAAATAGGTAAAATAAAGTATAACCCAAACTTCAAGACTATTCCCCATGTCCCTTATGCATCAGCTGGCGTAGGTTTAAGCTGATATGTATAGTGTGCAGGGCCCCTACCATAGCATTGACGTCCGTCCCCAGTGAAACCAGTGGAACACTTGCAGGTGAACTGGACGCCTTCTCCGGGTCTGCAGGCGGCATTGGTGTCGCAGCCGTGTCTGCCGGTGAAACATGGGTTCTGCTCTGGTGGGCCACCTGTCAATCAAAACAAACGTCCGTTCTCTTGAGGGGCAGCAGTGGGTTCCGTGTTAGTGGATGATGCCATCAATGCCTAGTTCAGGGATCGTTCTGATGTTATAGCTAGAATTTAAGTGAAATAGTTGCAGTAAACATGGAATGGACTAATTGGTTGCAATTCACTTATAGGCTACATATAGTCCTTCAGTAAGGCTTTTGTGTGGCTGTTTTCAGATGATGGATTTTGTAAAACAAGGGATCAGGGGAGTTCTACTTTGGAGTTACTTCAGTCTTTGGATACTTCAGTCTGAAAAGCCACAATATAGTACTACAACCTGAAATTAATCGATTCCCAGTAACCCACACGTTAGTTATTGTTGTAAATGGCTTACGCCGTGGAATAGCTGGACAAGATGTAGTGACATCAAACACACACACACGTCTCAGTTTTGTACACACAGGCATGTAAGACACCTCTCCTGGCTGTTAGATGCGCCGACTGCTTATCAGACAGCTGCTTATTGGGGAGGGGGTGCACGTTTGAAGTCCCTGCTCCTCCAGACCCCATTGCGTCCTCACAGGAAACTCGGCACAGATGTTCCACTTTTGCCAATAAACTCCAGCTGAGTCAAGTTTGCTTGCATAACCTACCCCCGGCCCCCTGATCACCACCCCCGGCCATCCCCTATGTACCTTTACCCCTCTCCCGGTTTCTTTACCCCCCCCCCTCTCCCCTTCTTCTTACACCTCCTACCTGCAGTAAATAATCTTGTGTGAACTGAAGGATGGCCCCTTGTTTACCTTATCCGCTAACCTTTACCCTGTCAAGGATTTGGGTGTCTTAGAAAGGTCAGCTGAGGAAATACAACAACACTAGGTTTTTGGTTTACCTACGGATGATGTTACACTACAGATAATTACTATTCATTTGGCTCGACATTCCATACTGTGTATAGTCAGGAATTCAAACGCTCTTGAAGCTAAATGTATGTAATACGATGGTCCATTGAGACAACAAATGAGTGGTAACAACATCCCCCAGATATCTAAAGAAGACACACGTATTGAGTAGAGACAGAAGAATCTGTTGGGAAAATGTATACTGTTACAATCACAGGTCCTGATCCGAATCTCTTAGAATCAGCTGTTCTGGAAACACCAGCAAGAATCTCACAACATTAGGAACCACCGGTGTCTTTGGTTTTCTCGTTTTACGTCAATATGTTTCATAATAATATTGTGATTCATAGATGCTACTGAATGCAAGTTTAAATGTAATCCTTTAGCTACATATGTGGACTTTTTAGAGATCCATCACTCCACTCCGTTCAATAAATTGAACAGTCGTCATTATCATCAGATGGGCTTCACATATGTCCTTGCCCCCGTCTAGTCTATTGAAATGAGCTAAACTAAACATTTGCCGTGTTACAATCTATCTGCCCGTAAAGGGTTAGCTAATTAATGTACAGTGCGTGGCTTTCGGACTTATTCATAAAATGAATAAAGTCCCCTTGATACGGAGTTTCGTCCGATTCTCTTATGGTTTCCTCCGGGTTCTCAAGAACTTGTTTTTGAATTTCCATTGTCATTCCCCACACCACACTCACACACAGCAGCATCCACCAGTCACAAAACAAAATACACTTTCGTAAACTTTGCTCTTCTCACTAACATCAGTAAGCTGACCAGACCACTAAGTCCTTACTGTACTAGAGCTTTGTTTACAATTGCTTTCTCGGAGCAGTTCTTGATAACCTGATGCCAAGGGCACATCTTATCTTTATCTTTAACTTGACTGCCAGATGTGCTCGGGAGGGAGATGCTACAGCTATTTAGGTCAGAGGCGTTGTGCTGTGATGTGCTGCTTAATGTGTTTGTTTTTTTAAACTACTGTTGCTTGATTGAGTGATTTGAGACGGCAGGGAGTTCCATGCTATCATTGACATTCATCTTTTGGGGCTTTAGGGACTATGAAGATACCTTAAGTTGCATGCCTTGTGGCATATGAATGTCTGTCAGATCTGTGAGTCAGTGGATTGAATAGACAGTTTGGAGTTTTTAACACCTTAATATTTCTAACAAAATTGAGAAGCGATGCAGACAATGTCTCCTGTACTTCGGGCCAGGAAAGGCCAACATGAATTTAGTTGACATTAGATATCTTGGAACATTGCAGGGCAAGACGTGCTGTTCTGTTTTGAGCCAGATTTAGCTTTATTACGTCTTTCTTTGCAGCACCTGACCATATTACTAGGAAGTAGACAAGATATGATCCAACTACAGCCCGTATGACTTTTTCGGCCAGTTGTGGTGTTAGGAATGCTGAGCATCTCCTTTCCCCAGCTCCCCGTCTTGTCAACAATTGAATCAATATACCTCGACCATGACCATTCACAGTCTACGGTGACACCAGGAAGTTTAGTTTCCTCAACATGTTCTATAGTCACATTTTTCATAACCAGTTCCATCTTAGGTCTAGAGCTTAAAGGGATACTTCGGGATTTCGGCAATGAGGCCCTTAATCTACTTCCCCCAGAGTCAGAGTTGCAGTGATTTCGCTAGCTGTGGCCGCTGATGTGTATAGGGTTGAATACTCATCATACCTAGACACACAGGCTTTGTTTGAGGCTAGAAAACAGTAACGGGGCTTGTGGAATTTCACACTTTACATGTATTACGTTAGAGAGGCTTCCATTGAAGAAATCCCTCTGTGTTCTATTAGATAAATAGCTTTTAATTCATGATATGCGTGTAAATCCATAACACATACATTTTTCCGCTAACAGATTAGGGTCAATATCAAAAGGCTGCACTGCAATCTAACAGTACAGCTCCCACCATCTGTGCATTATCCATTTCTTTCAGTCATTTGTATTAGTGCAGTGTGTGCAGAATGCCCTTCTCTCTGGGCATGCTTAAAGTCTGTTGTTCATTTGTTCATGAAGTAATAACATTGTATCTGGTCAAACACAATTCTTTCCAAACGTTTTCTCAAGCCAGCAGTAGACTTATTGATCTGCTATTAGAACCAGAAAAGAGCGCTTTACCATTCTTGGGTAGCGTAATGACTTTAGCTTCCCTTCAGGTCTGAGATTTTTGAGTTTTTTTGATTTCTCCAAGCTCATACCGAAGATATGAGACATAGGAGCGGCAAACATATTCCGTTACTATCCCCAGGAGCTTTCCATCCAAGTTGTCAATAACAGGTGGTTTCTCCATTTTTTCACCTCTTCCACACTAACTTTATGACGTTTAAATGAACCTTGCTTTTCTTTCATCATTCGGTATTTTATGCTTGAATATGATGGCTCACAGTTTGTTTTTGGAGTTTAATGCCTGAATTTGCCCACTTTGCCAATGCAGTAGTTGTTGAAATAATTGGCCACATCACAGGGTTTCGTGACGAATGAGCGATCTGATTCAATCTGATTCAATAAAAGACGGTGTTGAATTAGTCTTTCTGCCCATAATTGAATCTAATGCTAATGCTTTTTTCCATCATATTTTATATATTTTATCATAGTTTCATAGAGTTTCTTCTTCTTTTTGTTTAGTTTAGTCACACCATTTCTCAATTTACAGTAGGTTTGCCAATCAGGTGTGCAGCAACTCATTAGCCACTCCACTCTTTTTTCACTTCCTCATCGATCCACGGCGTCTCAGCAGTTCTAACACCGTTTCTTAATAGGTGCATGTTTATCAATAACTGGAAGGAGCAATTTCAGAAATGTATTACAGCGTGTGGATGCTCCCCACTACACACATTTGACCAATCAATCTTCTTTACATCTTCAGCATAGGAATCACTACAAAAATTGTTGTATGATCTCTTAAACACTATTTTAGGCCCTGCCTTTGGAACCTTGGCTTTTCTGGATGCAGCTATTATATTGTGGTCACTACATCCAATGGGTGTGGATGCACCTATAGAACAAAGTTCTGCAGCATTACAAAAAATATAATCAATACACGTGGATGATATACAGTAGTTCCTGTACTGTTTGTAAAGACCCTGGTAGCTTGATTAATAACCTGAATGTTACGGTTTTCTAGTGGTGATGAAGGAGAGTCGGACCAAACTGCAGCGTGTCGATTGAGATTCATGTTTAATCAAATAAAGAAACACGAACACTACACAAAACAATAAACGTAATCAAAACCGAAACAGCCTATCTAGTGCAAACTAACCGAGAGTACACATAGGACACTAAGGACAATCACCCACGACAAACTCAAAGAATATGGCTGCCTAAATATGGTTCCCAATCAGAGACAACGATAAGCACCTGCCTCTGATTGAGAACCATTCCAGACAGCCATAGACTTTGCTAGATAACCCACTAAGCTACAATCCCAATACCACCACCAAAACAAACACACCACAATTACAAAAACCCCATGCCACACCCTGGCCTGACCAAATACATAAAGATGAACACAAAATACTTTGACCAGGGCGTGACAGAACCCCCCCCCCTAAGGTGCGGACTCCCGAACGCACAACCTAAACCTGTAGGGGAGGGTCTGGGTGGGCATCTGTCCGCGGTGGCGGCTCTGGTGCTGGACGTGGACCCCACTCCATAATTGTCTTAGTACACCTCCTTAGTGTCCCTTGAGTGGCGACCCTCGCCGCTAACCTTGGCCTAGGAAACCTAACAACGGGCCCCACTGGACTGAGGTAGCTCGGGACCGAGGGGAAGCTCGGGACCGAGGGGAAGCTCGGGACCGAGGGGAAGCTCGGGACCGAGGGGAAGCTCGGGACCGAGGGGAAGCTCGGGAGTGAGAGGAAGCTCAGGCAGGTTGATGGATCTACCAGATCCTGGCTGGCTGGTGGTTCCGGCAGATCCTGGCTGACTGGCACTTCTGGCGGATCCTGGCAGACTGGCGGATCCTGGCAGACTGGCGGATCCTGGCAGACTGGCGGATCCTGGCAGACTGGCGGATCCTGGCAGACTGGCGGATCCTGGCTGAATGGCGGATCTAACTGATCCTGGCAGACTGGCGGATCCTGGCTGACTGGCAGATCCTGGATGACTGGTGGATCCTGGCAGACTGGCGGATCCTGGCTGACTGGCACTTCTGGCGGATCCTGGCTGACTGGTGGATCCTGGCGGATCCTGGCAGACTGGTGGATCCTGGCTGACTGGCGGATCCTGGATGACTGGTGGATCCTGGCAGACTGGCGGATCCTGGCTGACTGGCACTTCTGGCGGATCCTGGCTGACTGGTGGATCCTGGCGGATCCTGGCAGACTGGTGGATCCTGGCTGACTGGCGGATCCTGGCAGACTGGCGGATCCTGGCTGAATGGCGGATCTAACTGATCCTGGCAGACTGGCGGATCCTGGCAGACTGGCGGATCCTGGCCGACTGGCAGATCCTGGCCGACTGGCAGATCCTGGCCGACTGGCAGTTCTGGCGGATCCTGGCCGACTGGCGGATCCTGGCCGACTGGCAGTTCTGGCAGATCCTGGCCGACTGGCAGTTCTGGCGGATCCTGGCCGACTGGCAGTTCTGGCGGATCCTGGCCGACTGGCGGATCCTGGCCGACTGCCGGATCTGGAAGAGTCTGATTGACTGGCAGATCTGGAAGAGTCTGGTTGACTGGCAGATCTGGAAGAGTCTGGTTGACTGGTAGATCTGGAAGAGTCTGGTTGACTGGTAGATCTGGAAGAGTCTGGTTGACTGGCAGATCTGGAAGAGTCTGGTTGACTGGCAGATCTGGAAGAGTCTGGTTGACTGGCAGATCTGGAAGAGTCTGGTTGACTGGCAGATCTGGAAGAGTCTGGTTGACTGGCAGATCTGGAAGAGTCTGGTTGACTGGCAGATCTGGAAGAGTCTGGCTGACTGGCAGATCTGGCGACGCTGGGCAGACTGGCGACGCTGGGCAGACTGGCGACGCTGGGCAGACTGGCGGCGCTGGGCAGACTGGCGGCGCTGGGCAGACTGGCGGCGCTGGGCAGACTGGCGGCGCTGGGCAGACTGGCGGCGCTGGGCAGACTGGCGGCGCTGGGCAGACTGGCGACGCTGGGCAGACTGGCGGTGCTGGGCAGACTGGCGGTGCTGGGCAGACTGGCGGTGCTGGGCAGACTGGCGGTGCTGGGCAGACTGGCGATGCTGGGCAGACTGGCGGCGCTGGGCAGACTGGTGACGCTGGGCAGACTGGAGGCACTGGCGGCGCTGGGCAGACTGGCGGCACTAGCTGCTCCATATAGGCTGACAGCTCTGGCGGCTTCTTACAGACTGACAGCTCTGGCGGCTCCGTGCTGACTAGCTGCTCCTTGCAGCCTGGCAGCTCCTTGCAGACTGACAGCTCCTTGCAGACTGACAGCTCCTTGCAGACTGACAGCTCCGTGCAGACTGACAGCTCCGTGCAGACTGACAGCTCCGTGCAGACTGACAGCTCCTTGCAGACTGGCTGCTCTATGCAGACTGACATCTCTGGCTGCTCCATGCAGACTGACAGCTCTGGCTGCTCCTTGCAGACTGGCTGCTCCATGCAGACTGACAGCTCTGGCTGCTCCATGCAGACTGACAGCTCTGGCTGCTCCATGCAGACTGACATCTCTGGCTGCTAAATGCAGACTGACAGCTCTGGCTGCTCCATGCAGACTGACAGCTCTGGCTGCTCCATGCAGACTGACAGCTCTGGCTGCTCCATGTAGACTGACAGCTCTGGCTGCTCCATGCGGACTGGCAGCTCTGGCTGCGCTGAACAGGCGGGAGACTCCGGCAGCGCAGGAGAGGAGAAAAGCTCTGGCTGCGCTAAACAGGCGGGAGGCTCCGGCAGCGCTGTAGAGGAGAAAAGCGCTGGCTGCGCTGAACAGGCGAGGCACACTGAAGGCCTGGTGCGTGGTGCTGGAACTGGTGGTACTGGATCGAGGACACGCACAGGAAGCCTGGTGCGGGGTGCTGCTACCGGAGGACTGGAGTGTGGAGGTGGCACAGGATGGGCTAGACCGTGAAGGCGTACTGGAGATCTTGAGAGCAGTGTTGGCACAGGACGTGCAAGGCTAGGGATGTGCACAGGAGGCCTGGTGCGTGAGGCTGGCACCAACTTCACCAGCCGACTAACACGCACCTCAGGACGAGTATGGAGCGCTAACCCAGGTGCCATCAAATCCCCAACACGTTCCGTCGGGCGAATTCCATGCAAAAAGCACCAACACAGCAACTCCCTCATTTCTCTCTCCTCCAATTTCCCCATTAACTCCTTCACAGTCTCTGTTTCGCTCACCTCCAACACCGGCTCTGGTTCTGGTCTCCTCCTTGGCTCCTCACGATAAACAGGGAGAGTTGGCTCAGGTCTGACTCCTGACTCTGCCACACTCTCCCTGAGCCCCCAAGAAATTTTTGGGGCTGATTCTCAGGCTTCCATCCGCTACGCCGTGCTGCCTCCTCATATCTGCGCCTCTCAGCTTTCGCCGCCTCCAGTTCTTCCTTGGGGCGGCGATATTCTCCAGGCTGAGCCCAGGGTCCTTTACCGTCCAGTTCTTCCTCCCATGTCCATTTCTCCAGGTGGTGCAGCCTCTCCCACTGCAGCTGCTGCTGCTCCTGCTGCCTGTTAACACGCTGCTTGGTCCGTTGGTGGTGGGTGATTCTGTTACGGTTTTCTAGTGGTGATGAAGGAGAGTCGGACCAAACTGCAGCGTGTCGATTGAGATTCATGTTTAATCAAATAAAGAAACACGAACACTACACAAAACAATAAACGTAATCAAAACCGAAACAGCCTATCTAGTGCAAACTAACCGAGAGTACACATAGGACACTAAGGACAATCACCCACGACAAACTCAAAGAATATGGCTGCCTAAATATGGTTCCCAATCAGAGACAACGATAAGCACCTGCCTCTGATTGAGAACCATTCCAGACAGCCATAGACTTTGCTAGATAACCCACTAAGCTACAATCCCAATACCACCACCAAAACCCCAAGACAAACACACCACAATTACAAAAACCCCATGCCACACCCTGGCCTGACCAAATACATAAAGATAAACACAAAATACTTTGACCAGGGCGTGACACTGAAGCAGATTACAGGCATTGGTTACAGTAAGCACTTTCTTCTTGAGCAGGACAACTTGACGAAAACCTATATTTTTAGGTCACCCGGAAAATAGACCTCTCTGTTAACATCATATACACTATCAAGCATTGCACATATATTATCCGGATAATGAATGTTAGCACTTGGTGGCCAGTAGCAGCACCACAAAAGAAGGCTTTAGATGAGGCAGATGAACCTGAAACCACAACACTGGAACATCCTTTGGCAAGGTATCATCTCTGAGCTTCACTGGAATTTGGCTCTGAACATACAGTGCATTCGGAAAGTATTCAGATCCCTTGACTTTCCACATTTTGTTACGTTACAGCCTTATTATAGAAAATATTTTTTGGTTTTATCCCTCATCAGTCTAACCACAATACCCCATAATGACAAAGCAAAAAGAGGTTTTTAGATTTTTTTTGTACAAATGCATTAAAAATGAACATCTGAAATATCACATTTACATAAGTATTCAGACCCTTTACTCAGTACTTTGTTGAAGCACCCTTCTCAGAGATTACAGCCTTGAGACTTCTTGGGTATGGCGCTACAAGCTTGGCACACCTATATTTGGGGAGTTTATCCCATTCCTCTCTGCAGATCCCTCAAGCTCGGTCAGGTTGGATGACTGCAGTTATTTTCAGGTCTCTCCAGTGATATTTGATCAGGTTTAAGTCCGGACTCTGGCTGGGCCACTCAAACACATTCAGAGATTTGTCCTGAAGCCACTCCTGCATTGTCTTGGCTGTGTGCTTAGGGTCATTGTTATGTTGGAAGGTGAACATTCACCCCAGTCTGAGGTCCTGAGTGCTTGGAGCAGGTTTTCATCAAGGATCTCTCTGTACTTGGCTCCGTTCATCTTTCCCTCGATCCTGACTAGTTGCTTAGTCCCTGCCGCTGAAAAACATCCCCACAGCACGATGCTACCACCATCGTGCTTCACCGTAAGGATGGTGCCAGGTTTCCTCCAGGCTTGACGCTTGGCATTCAGGCCAAAGAGTTCAATCTTGGTTTCATCAGACCTGGGAATCTTGTTTCTCATGGTCCGAAAGTCCTTTAGGTCCCTTTTGGCAAGCTCCAAGCGGCCTGTCATGTGCCTTTTACTGAGAAGTGGCTTCCATCTGGCCACTATGAAATAAAGGCCTGATTGGTCTGAGTGCTGCGGAGATGGTTGTCCTTCTGGAAGGTTCTCCCATCTCCACAAATCATAGGCAATCTCAAGGATAATCAATGGAAACAGAATGCACCTGAGCTCAATTTTGAGTCTCATAGCAAAGGGTCTGTAAATAGTTCTGTAAGGTATGTAAGGTATTTCTGTTTTGGTGTTTCAATACATTTAAACATTTCTAAAAACCTGTTTTCACTTCGTCATTATTGGGTATTGTATGTAGATTGATGAGGGGGAAAATGTATTTTAATCTATTTTAGAATAACGCTGTAATGTAAGAAAACGTGAAAAAGGGGAAGAGGTCTGAATACTTTCCGAATGCATTGTATACAGAGACACCTCCCCCGGATTTATTCCTGTCTTTTTTGGGATGTTATATCCCTGTATTGCTACTGCTGTGTTGTCAAATTAATTATCTAAGTGAGTCTCAGTGATGGCTAACATACACTATATATACAAAAGTATGTGGACACCCCTTCAAATTAGTTGATTCGGCTATTTCAGCAAAACCAAACTTTCAATGTGGCACCGTCAAAGGATAGCACCTTTCCAACAAGTCAGTTTGTCAAATTTCTGCCCTGCTAGAGCTGCCCCAGTGAACTGTAAGTGCTGTTATTGTGAAGAGTAAACGTCTAGGATTAACAACGCCTCAGTTGTGAAGTGGTAGGCCACACAAGCTCACAGAATGGGACCGCCGAGTGCTGAAGCGGGTACTGCTTAAAAATCGCCTGTCCTCGGTTGCAACACTCACTACCAAGTTCCAAACTGCCTCTGGAAGCAACGTCAGAACAATAACTGTTCGTCGGGAGCTTCATGAAATGGATTTCCATGGCCGAGCAGCCGCACACAAGCCTAAGATCACCATGCACTATGCCAGGCATCGGCTAGAGTGGTGGAAAACTCGCCGCCATTGGTCTCTGGAGCTATGGAAATGCGTTATCTGGAGTGATGAATCATGCTTCACCATCTGGCAGTCCGACAGACAAATCTGTGTCAGGAGAAGGAGAACGCTACCTGCCTGAATGGATAGTGCCAACTGTACATTTTGGTGGAGGAGAAATAATGGTCAGGGGCTGTTTTTCATGGTTCGGGTTAGGCCCCTTAGTTCCAGTGAAGGGAAATATTAATGCTACCACATACAATGACCGAGACAATTCTGTACTTCCAACTTTGTGGCAGCAGTTTGCGGAAGGCCCTTTCCTGTTTCAGCATAACAATGCCCTCTTGCACAAAGCGAGGTCCATACAGAAATGTTTTGTCGGTGTGGAAGAACTTGACACCTCAATCTTCTTATGATCTAGCTGCAGCTTTTCAGCGATCATTTTTCTCACTTTCTCCTCAGATTCCGTCCAGGTCTTGTGGAGACTGGGATTCCATCCACAACAATGTTATTTTGCCTTTATTGTCCTTCTTGATACTCCTGTTTGCCTGTCATTATTAACATCGATCATATGATCTTGTTGCAAATCCACGCAGGGTTTCCACCACCATTTAAATTTAAGCATCAGGTGTCTGTCTTACAGCCACATCCAGCCAAACATAGCGGATAAGCAAGATGTAGCAGGAAAGTTAGCAGAAATATAGCAGAACATAAGCCCAACGTAAACTGAAGATTATCAGTATTTACATGACAGGCTATACTCACTGAGGATGGACCCAATCCTGTTAGTAGATGGTTAGCAGAATATTAGCAAAATATTAACAGAAGTTTAACACAACTAGCAGAACATTAGTGGAACATTAGAAGAATGTGAACACAACTAGCAGAGCGTAAGCACAAGGTTAGAATAACATTATAGTTAGCTGTAACACAAGGGCCCCTGTCTCACCGTGAATGGAGCCGATCTTGTTGCTCATAGCGTAGCGGATCAGCTGGTTGCCCGAGTCGTACATGACGAAGATCTGGTCGACGCTGAGCTGCTGGGTAGGTTGCACGGCCCTGACCGCCTCGTCATTGGGACAGCTCTGGTAGGTGATGGTCTGACGCCACTGGTAGGTCTTGGTCTGGACGCTGCCGTCCAGTAGGCTCACGGTGTAGTCGCGGTTGGAGGAGGAGGTGATCCCTGAAGAGAATTTGAAGAAGTGGAACGTTGCTACATTGAACATCCATATACAGTTGGTATCATAAGTATTCATCCCCTTGGCTTTTTTCCCCCACATTTTGTTGCGTTATGAAGTTGGATTGGATTTTGATTGGATTTTGATTTGATTGAAATAGATTTCATTTCGATTTTTTTGTCATTGGTCTAGACAAAATAGTCTATAATGTCAAAGTGAGAAAAAAAAAAGGTTACTTTTTTTTGTGCAAATTTCGCTTAACAAATCACATTGTGTGAAATAATAAGGGTTGACATTAATATTTTATGACTACCCCTTCCTCTCTCCCCCATATATACAATATCTGTAAGGTCCCTCAGTCAAGTGTTGAATTTCAACCACAAAGAGCTTTTCCATTGGTAGATTGGTAACAACAACAAGTCAGACAATGAATATCTCTTTAAGCATTGGCTAGTAATAAGTATGCTGTGGATGATGTATTGAACCACCCAGGCACATCAAAGATACAGTTGTTCTTCTGAACTGAGCTGCAGGACAGGAAGGAAACTGCTCAGTGATTTCACCATGAGGCCATTGGTGATTTTAAATGGCTGTGATGGGAGAGAACTGAGGATGGAGCAACAACATTGTAGTGACTCCACAATAATGACCTAAATTAAGAATAAAAATGTGCAGAATATATACAGAATAGTCCAAAACATGTATTCTGTATGCAACCAGGCAAGAAAATACTACTGCACTAAAAGCACGCAAAGGAATATAGTTTTTGGCCTAAATGGAAAGTCTTGTGTTTGGGGCTAATCCAACACAACACATCCCTGAGTAATTGCCTCCTTATTGTCAGGCATAGTGGTGGCTGCATCATGGTATGGGTATTCTCGAGGCAAGGACTGGGAAGTTTTCAGGATAAATAGAAACAGGATGGAGCTAATCACAGGCAAAATCCTAGAGGCAAACCTGGTTCATTCTGCTTTCCAACAAACACTGGGAGAGGAATTCCCCTTTCAGAAGGACAACCTAAAACTCAAGGCCAAGTCTACACTGGAGTTGCTTTACCAAGTTACAGTTTTGACTTAAATCTGCTTGAAAATCTATGGCAAGACTTGAATATGACACCTTGAAAGAGCTTGAAGATTTTTTAAAAGAATAATGGGCAAATATTGCGCAATCCAGGTGTGCAGAGCTCTTAGAGAATTTACCCAAGAAGACTCACAGCTGTAATTGCTGCCAAAAGTGTTTAAGACTATGTGTCTCATGAAAATAATAAGATAGTAGTCTATCTGGTCAACCAATAACAACATTGGGATTAATGCTGACCTTTCTTATGTGATTAGATGTATTACAAATTGTGACAGTGTTGAGTTCCAGGTTTGTGGTTACTCAATTCAGGATATCAAAATCATTTTTGTGAATTGACTCAATTGAAATGGAATTGACTGCATTCCATGTTATATTGGTGTGGTCATGACTTACGGTTACTGCCATACTGGTAGAGCTCCTTGTATGGGTCGATCTGGACAGTGGAGCCGTGTGGGACCTCAGGGAGACGGCCCTCCAGCTCGGTGCTCACCACCAGGTGGTCGTGCTCATCGACACCCTTGAACTCCTGCTTGATGGTCAGCCTCTCGTTGCCCGGTAAGAAGGTCACCTCAGCCAGCCTGGAGAACACGCCACCTGGGGAAGGGGGGGAACGGTTGAGGATGGTTATGGGGTTGAAGGGTGTTTGTGTGCGCGTGAGCAGAGATGGTGGTGGGAGAAGGAAAGTGAGAGATAACCAAGTCTCATAGGTTCTCTTCAGCTCCTGAGCACAAATGTAGGATTGTCTTGCCTTGCCCAAAAGCTCAACCATTATGTGATGAAACACAAAACCTAGCCGTACTGAAGATCAGCATTTAGGGGCAACTTAATTCTGCATCCTCACCCATACCCTTGAGTGTATCCCCCGACTTTTGGTTCTCCCTGGAGCCAACAACATTACACATCAAAGGGGAACATTTTGAAAGAAGTGAAGTCAGCTGGAAGCAATGAGCTGGAGCAACATTTTGAGGCCCGAAAAGCAGAAAAATGCACCAAAAATGGGAACACAGAACAAATTCCCCATAATTTTACCCATCATCGTTCTACCAACAAATCATGGGCTCCCGAGTGGTGCAGTGGTCTAAGGCACTGCATCTGGCCATGATTCGGGAGTCCCATAGGGCGGCGCACAATTGGCCCATCGTCGTCCAGGTTTGGCCGGGGTAGGCTGTCATTGTTAATAAGAATTTGTTCTTAACTGACATGCCTTGTTAAATAGAGGTTACATTATTTTTAAACGTCCAAGTGGAAGACTAAAGTGGAGTTCAACTTGTTGAGGAATGTATCAAAAAGAGAAAGATAGTCCTAATCACTTGGCACAATTCACTCAAACTTCCACGTATACCACTCAAATGGCCAGTAGAGCATGTACTTTCCCTGAGCAAGGAGATTGGCAGTGTCCGAATACCCTTACTTGCGTTCTAAACAGTAGGGGGGGGAAATAATGTATAGAACATATGTGAAATGTCCAAAATGTTGTATGCTTTAAATGCCAGGACGTCATACTCATTTCGGCTTTTAATCTTGTAGAATTCGCTACACACTAGTGAGGAATAGAATCGTCTTTCGAGACCAACGTGTGTTTGACAATAGCTGATAATCACCTGAGGGGACGTGCTGTACCAAAATGAACAAATGGCAGGAATCAACGCAATTGTGCATTAGATGACACATTCTCAGTATGGATGAGCCTAGTATGCTGATATCTGTTGCTTACTGCATTCGTTTTTACTAAACAGTACATTCTTAACAGTGTGTACTACTATTAGTACACAGTATGCAATTTAGGTAAATAGTATGTGAGCCAGATTTTGGACATACACAAAAAAATCTGTCATTCAAAGAGAGCAAATAAATCAAACTAATCAAACTTAACTTGAATAAATGTTGACCTAAGCAGCAATCCCACAGCGGTCATTCACACCTGTCTTTGAAAGACATCTCATTAGACCACAGCAAACAAAGTTCCAAGCCCCAGGTGCCTTTGCAACAATGGAAGGAGAAGCAAAACCAAATGCGACCCTATTCACATTAGAAAAGCCTAATGTATTCAAATCACCTGCTGCCTTTTTAATGACACTATGGCACTTTCTCAACTGTTTTTCCTTGATGATTCGTCGCCTCTTTCTCCAAACGCATTGAAGCAGAAGATCAGAGTTCCCTTCTCATGGACATTCTCCAGGGCAAGGAAGTCTTGAGAAAGACGCTATGAATCAAGGAAGCGAGGAATCACTTTCGTGATTCACCCAATGTTAGCTCTTACCTTAAAACAACTCTTAATGACACAACAATGTGCAAGATAATAGGCGAACCAGTTCTTACCGATGATGCTGAAGCCGTTCTCATAGCCAGGCTGCTCTAGAGCGAAGGCCCAGCCGATGACCCCTCCCAGGGAAGAGAGGGGCTGCAGGGAGGGTCCCAAGCCGGCCGGGATGGTGCTGATGGCCACGTAGGCGCGCCCATCGTTGGCCACCACATACGAGTGCAGGTCATTGTTGTAAAACTCCAGTGGCGAGGGCGAGTTGCCCACGAACACCCGGCCGCTCACTTTGCCGTTCATCCGCTGGGGCTTACCTGGGTGTGGAATGTAAGGAAATTAACTTAATTGAATTCGATTTTAATTAATATAAGTTCAAATGTAACTGATGTGGGACTGTGTGTCAAGCATTCAGGTTTTCAATTTCATTATGAAATTTTGAATAATTCTAAAACTTTATTTCACATGTTTCATTAACGAAAGGTAGCAGGATTGCCCTAACCCTTATTACACAAATACTGTATGTACTTTGGGTATGGGGTTACTCCTACCTTCAGCCACACAATCCTTGCCGTTGCCATAGAAACCAGGCCTACAGTGGCAGCAGTAGCCATTGGTGTAGTCCTTGCAGTCAGCGAAGGACGAGCACTTCTGCCTGTTACTGGCGCATGTCTCAGAACTGTACGCAAACACTGCAGAAAAGAAGACAAACCACATTCTTAGAAAAAATACAATTTTAGAAAAAAAAGGTCCTGTCTAGAACCTAAAAGGGTTATCCAGCTGTCCCCATAGGAGAAACCATTGAAGAACCCTACATGGAACCCAAAAGGGTTCTACCTGGAACCAAAAATAGTTTACCTAGAATCAATAAGGCTTCTCCTATGGGGACAGTGAAATAACCATTTTGGAACCCTTTTTTTCTAAGATTGTAATTTCATTGGAGCTCTTGTTTGCTAAAAAATACTTTAGTAGGCCGGTTAAACAAAGAAGCATGGCCAAAGACTAAGGAGCACAAAACAAAGCAGCATGCCTTGCCCTAACCGCACACACAGAACTAACATCAACAACATGCATGATAGTCTATCATGGATGAGGGTTGAGGAGAAACGTACTTCTTCTCTTCTAGTCTTTTTAAGAAACGTGTGTGTTGAAAATGCCTAACCAATTGTATAATCTATTTGCTTACACTTCAAACAGTACATTCGGAAAGTATTCAGACCCCTTGACTTTTTCCATATTTTGTTACGTTACAGCATTATTCTAAAATTGATTATATGCAAATCAATCTACACGCAATACCCCATAACAACAAAGCAAAAACAGGTTTTCAGAAATTTGTGCAAATTTATAAAAACAAAACACAAATACCTTATTTACATAAGCATTCAGACCCTTTGCTATGAGACTAGAAATTGAGCTCAGGTGCATCCTGTTTCCATTGATCATCCTTGAGATGTTTCTAAAACTTGATTGAAGTACACCTGTGGTAAATTAAATTGATTGGATAGGATTTGGAAAGGCACACAACTGTCTATATATATATTTTTCACCTTTATTTAACCAGGTAGGCCAGTTGAGAACAAGTTCTCATTTACAACTGCGACCTAGCCAAGATAAAGCAAAGCAGTGCAACACAAACAACACAGAGTTACACATCGGATAAACAAACGTACAGTCAATAACACAATAGAAAGGTCTATACACAGTGTGTGCAAATATAGTAAGATTACAGAGGGAAGGCAATAAATAGGCCATAGTGGCGAAATAATTACAATTTAGCAATTAAACACTGGAGTGATAGATGTGCAGAGGATGAATCTGCAAGTAGAGATACTGGGGTGCAAAGGCAAAATAATAAATAACAATATGGGGATGAGGTAGTTGAGTGGGCTATTTACAGATGGGCTGTGTACAGGTGCAATGATCGGTAAGCTGCTGTGACAGCTGATGCTTAAAGTTAGTGAGGGAGATATAAGACTCCAGCTTCAGTGATTTTTGCAATTCGTTGCAGTCATTAGCAGCAGAGAACTGGAAAGGCGGCCAAAGAAGGAGTTGGCTTTGGGGATGTATAGTGAAATATACCTGCTGGAGCGCGTGATACGGGTGGGTGCTGCTATGGTGACCAGTGAGCTGAGATAAGGCGGGGTTTAACCTAGCAAAGACTTATAGACGACCTGGAGCCAGTGGGTTTGGCGATGAATATGAAGTGAGGGCCAGCCAACGAGAGCATACAGGTCGCAGTGGTGGGTAGTGTATTGAGCTCTGGTGACGAAACGGATGGCACTGTGATAAACTACATCCAATTTGCTGCATAGAGTGTTGGAGGCTATTTTGTAAATGACATCGCCGAAGTCAAGGATCAGCAGGATTTACGAGGGTATGTTTGGCAGCATGAGTGAAGGATGCTTTGTTGCGAAATAGGAAGCCAATTCTAGATTTAATTTTGTATTGGAGATGCTTAATGTGAGTCTGGAACGAGAGTTTACAGTCTAACCAGACACATAGGTATTTGTAGTTGTCCACATATTCTAAGTCAGAACTGTCCAGAGTAGTGATGCCAGACGGGCGGGCGGGTGCAGGCAGCAATTGGTTGAAGAGCATGCACTTAGTTTTACTTGCATTTAAGAGCAGTTGGAGGCCACGGAAGTGGAGTGTTGTATGGCATTGAAGCTCGTCTGAAGGGTTGTTAACACAGTGTCAAAAGAAGGGCCAGAAGTATACAGAATGGTGTTGTCTGCGTAGAGGTGGATCAGAGAATCACCAGCAGCAAGAGCAACATCATTGATGTATACAGAGAAAAGACTTGACCCGAGAATTGAACCCTGTGGCACCCCCATAGAGACTGCCAGAGGTCCAGACAACATGCCCTCCAATTTGACACACTGAACTCTATATGAGACGTAGTCGGTGAACCAGGCGAGGCAGTCATTTGAGAAACCAAGGCTGTTGAGTCTGACGATAAGAATATGGTGACTGACAGAGTGGAAAGCCTTGGCCAGGTCGATGAAGACGGCTGCACAGTATCGTCTTTTATCGATGGCAGTTATGATATTGTTTAGGACCTTGAGTGTGGCTGAGGTGCACCCATGACCAGCTCGGAAACCAGATTGCATAGCGGAGAAGGTACGGTCGGATTCGAAATGGTCAGTGATCTGTTTGTTAACTTAGCTTTTGAAGACTTTAGAAAGGCAGGGTAGGATATATGTAGGTCTGTAAACATTTTGGGAGTGTCTCCCCCTTTGAAGAAGGGGATGACCGCGGCAGCTTTCCAATCTTTAGGGATCTCAGACGATACGAAAGAGAGGTTGAACAGTCTAGTAATAGGGGTTTCAACAAATGCGGCGGAATGTTTTAGAAAGAGAAGGTCCAGATTGTCTAGCCCAGCTGATTTGAAGGGGTCCAGATTTTGCAGCTCTTTCAGAACATCAGCTATCTGGAGTTGGGTGAAGGAGAAATGGGGGAGTTGCTGTGGGGGGTGCAGAGCTGTTGACCGGGGTAGGGGTAGCCAGGTGTAAAACATGGCCAGCCATAGAAAAATCCTTATTGAAATTCTCGATTATCGTGGATTTATCGGTGGTGACAGTGTTTCCCAGCCTCAGTGCAGTGGGCAGCTGGGAGTAGGTGCTCTTATTCTCCATGGACTTTACAGTGTCCCAGAACTTTTTGGAGTTTGTGCTACAGGATGCAAATTTCCTTTGAAAAAGCTAGCTTTGCTTTCCTAACTTCCTGTGTATATTGGTTCCTAACTTCCCTCAAAAGTTGCATATCGGGGGGCTATTCAATGCTAATGCAGTACGCCACAGGATGTTTTTGTGCTGGTCAAGGGCAGTCAAGTCTGAAGTGAACCAAGGGCTGTTCTTAGTTCTACATTTTTTGAATGGGGCATGCTTATTTAAGACGGTGAGGAAAGCACTTTTAAAGAATAACCAGCGATCCTCTACTGATGGAATGAGGTCAATATCCTTCCAGGATACCCGGGCCAGGTCGATTAGAATGGCCTGCTCGCTGAAGTGTTTTAGGGAGCGTTTGACAGCGATGAGGGGTGGTCGTTTGACCGCAGATCCATTACAGACGCAGGCAATGAGGCAGTAATCGCTGAGATCCTGGTACAATACTGCAGAGGTGTATTTAGTGGGCAGGTTGGTCAGGATGATATCTATGACGGTGCCCATGTTTACGGATTTAGGGTTGTACCTGGTAGGTTCCATGATCATTTGTGTGAGAATGAGGACATCTAGTTTAGATTGTAGGACGGCCGAGGTGTTAAGCATATCCCAGTTTAGGTCACCTAACAGTACAAACTCTGAAGATAAATGGGGGGCAATTAATTCATATATGGTGCCAGGGCACCGCTGTGGGCTGAGGGGGGTCTATAACAAGCAGTAAGAGACTTATTTCTGGAAAGGTGGATTTTTAAAAGTAGAATCTCAAACAGTTTAGGCACAGACCTGAATAGCATGACAGAACTCTGCAGGCTATCTCTACAGTAGATTGCAACTCCACCATCTTCGGCAGTTCTATCTTGGTGGAAAATGTGGTAATTGGTCAGAATTTTTGGTGGCCTTCCTAAGCTAGGATTCAGACACAGCTAGGACATCAGGGATGGCAGAATGTGCTAAAGCAGTGAATAAAACAAACTTAGGGAGGAGGCTTCTGATGTTAACATTGAAGTTCCAAGAACATAGAGACCTCCATCATTCTTAAATGGAAGACGTTTGGAACCAACAAGACTCATCATAGAGCTGGCCAAACTGGTCACTCTGCCAGACAGAAGCCACTCCTCAGTAAAAGGCACATGACAGCCCTCTTGAAGATTACCGAAGGGCACCTACAGGACTTTCAGACCATGAGAAACAAGATTCTCTGGTCTGATGGAACCAAGATTGAACTCTTTGGCCTGAATGCCAAGAAGGAATGTCTGAAGGAAACCTGGCACCATCCCTATGGTGAAGCATGGTGGTAGCAGCATCATGCTTTGGGGATGTTTTTCAACGGCAGGGACTGAGGTAAAGATGAACGGAGCAAAGTACTGAGAAATCCTTGATGAAAACCTTGCTGCAGAGTCCCCAGGACCTCAGACTGGGGCGAAGGTTCACCTTCCAACAGGACAATGACACTAAGCACACAGCCAAGACAACGGAGAAGTGGCTTTGGGACAAGTCTTTGAACATCTTTGAATGAATATCTCTGGAGAGACCGGAAAATAGCTGTCCAGCGATGCTCCCCATTCAACCTGACAGAGCTTGAGAGGATCTGCAGAGAAGAATGGGAGAAACTCCCCAAATAAAGGTGTGCCAAGCTTGTAGTGTCATACCCAAGAAGACTTGAGTCTGTAATTACTGCCAAAGGTGCTTCATTAAACTACTGAGTAAAGGGTCTGAAAACTTATGTGATATTTCAGTTTTATATTTTAAATAAATGTGCAAAAATGTCTAAAAACATGTTTTTGCTTTGTCATTATGGTATAGTGTGTGTAGATTGATGAGGGTAAAAAAAACTATTTCATCAATTTTAGAATAAGGCTGTAATGTAACAAAATATGCAAAAAGTCAAGGGGTCTGAATACTTTCCGAATGCACTGTACATACCCCACCAGAGTTTCTTCGCGGTACCCACACCAAAAACAGATTTAATGCGTCGCTCAGAATGCTCTGCCTCCAGAGGTTACTCAGGCAAAACCTGAGCTGTAAAAAACTTTTAAAAATGTATCACAGTGCCTCTCCTCTTTTTAAACATCTAATTTAACTGTACTGTATGAATGTGAATAGTGTGTAAATAGCATTTTTGTTGTCTCTTGGTGTCTTTCCTATATATAACTTATTTTTTTAATTTAATGTAATATCTTATGTTGTTCTTGTCTATACCTGTTTGGTACTTTGTCACGTATTTGTATGTTTTATGTGGACCCCAGGAAGCGTAGCTGCTATATGTGCAGTAGCTATCGGGGATCCTAATAAACTAAACTAAACCAATGTTTATGTCATGGCAGTCTTGACTGTTTCTATTTCAGATTCAATTGGTGTTGTTTCTTTCATGGGTTACCATCAACATCAAGGGCATCATCTTCATCCACGACCACCACCTGTGGGGTTTGAGGCTGGTAGCGGGGTGGCTGCAGCTGGGCAGGCTGGACCGGCACAGAGTATCTGGTCTGGACTGTCTCAGGGTAGCTGGTCTGGACCGGCTCAGGGTAGCTGGTCTGGACCGGCTCAGGGTAGCTGGTCTGGACCGGCTCAGGGTAGCTGGTCTGGACCGGCTCAGGGTAGCTGGTCTGGACCGGCTCAGGGTAGCTGGGCTGGGGCGACTCAGGGACAACAGGGTATCTGGGCTGGTACTGGACCGGGTAGATAGTTGGGGGCAGCTCCGGCTCAGGTGTCTCCTCTTCTTCCTCGTGCTCATAGGGAGGGAATTCAATCTCCTGTTGTTCTCCATTGTTTCTGGGTGGAGACTCTGACACCGGCTCCACCTGCCCAACTGCCACGCCCTCCTCCGGGGACAGGTTGGTGACCAGGCCTGGGGTGATGGAGGAGAAGAACGGGGAGGTGCCGATCTCGTACACCCACACACCACGCCTGCCTGAGTTGGTCTCTCTAGCGGGAGACAGAATGCATCATTATGAGACCTGCCTCTATGAAGAAGCTTTATGCATATGTCAGGGTATATGTAATCATTACATAATTACGATAATGCAATGTAACTATGCAAATACCAGTTCAAAACATAATGACAGAAACCTAACCAAGTTTTCTATGAACAACACTTACTAAGCCTATGTAAAGTTCTTGGAGCATCTGGAAGCGTACTACAGAAATGCAATCAATCATCCAATCAACCAACCCAACCAACCCACCCACCCACCCACCCACCCACCCACCAACCAATCAACTTACTCGGAGAGCTGTCTGACAGACGCCTCGTCGTCGGTGGTGATGCGGTAGTAGGGCCCCTGGCTGCTGCTCCAGCTGAACCAGGCCTGAACCAGGCCCTGGCTGAAACCGGCGTGAACTGGTACGCTCTGGCCCGCCACAGGCGTGGAGATATACTGCAGCCCCTCCCTGGGGTAGAACAAGATGGCATAGGAGGCGGATGCCATAGACGCCACCACCAGCTGGAACGTGTTTCTCTACATGGTAGAAAGAAAAGATAGAAGTGGGACACTGAGTCCTAGCACCCTATTACTTATTTTGTGCACTACCTTTGAGTTTGGCTTGAGAGTGAACTAAATATGTAACAAAAAAAATCTATGTAGCCCACCATAAAAACTGCAAACACAGTTGGAAGGACTATGTAGCCATGTGTAACAATACTCTAACTATACTGTACCTGCAACTACATTGTACAATGTATGGGTTTTAGGCAACTTCATATTAGGTGGATAGAAAATATGGTGTCAAATTATAATTTCAAATGCTATCCATATCAACGTTGCATTAAAACAAGTTTATCAACAGTTCAGTTCAACATGACATATTTTAAAAGACATAAAAATGAATATGACCCTATCTAGGCCAATCTATGAGGGTTCTCCTTACCTTTCTGTCCAGCCCATCTCCTCGACCATGCTCGCCGTGCGCCACCACGTTCTCCCATGTGATGATTAAGGCGTGGGTGGGCTTGATCTCATCGTCCTGAGGGAATGCCTGGCTGATGTGGTCAATGGTGCGGAGAAGCACGGAGGGCCTGCTGTCCTGCCGGTAGTACACCTTCCCCACTCTGTCGCTGTTGTCCAGATCTCCGAGGAAAATCGCTATCATTCCGAAGCTGGCAGGCATCTTTCCCAGGTACTCGGACTCCACCTTAGGTTCTTCTACTGCCAGAAAGCCATTGGTGTTGATCTGGGATTGGAATATTACAAATGTGTTATCATCAGCAAAGACATGAATGATAATTTTTCGGCAGAATTTTCTGCAACTTCAAGATTTTCTCATAACGCCAAAGTTAAATATAGCCTACAGTTCAAATAGGTTTTTGGATAATGATGGTTATGAACCACAATGTGGTTGAAGTCACAATTGTCAATGTCCATGATACAATCAGAGATCCTGTCACTTTCTACCCCAAAACTGCTGGGAATGACCGGCTGTTGGGTTCAGAAAGTACATTTTATCATGATGACTTCTTCTAGAATTGAAATCGTAGGAATTTTGACAATGTGAAGCAATTGTAGCTATGAAAACATGCTCAAGTGAACCCTCTCCTGCTGCAAACTCGGTTAAGTAAATATCTGGTTTTCCAGCACGGTCAGGGTCCTCGTGAAAATAGTTGCCCAGTAAATCTTAACATGCCATGACACCTCCTTCACATTAGTTAAGCCTTTCTCCCCTCCCCCCAGGGAACATGGAGTATCTTTCTCCCCCTGTTGTGAAAGATGTCTGAGGTTCCCCTACTGATCTAGGATCAGTTTATTCTAGAGCAGACATTAAATGTGATATGGTTCACCTACTGATCTAGGTGCAGTTCAACCTGGACAAGGCCTGACTGCTTTATTTATACACTACATGACCAAAAGTATGTGGACACCTGCTTGTCGAACATCTCATTTCAAAATCATAGGCATTAATATTGAGTTGGTCCCCCCTTTGCTGCTATAACAGCCTCCAATCTTCTAGAAAGGCTTTCTACTAGATGTTGGAACATTGCTGCAGTTTCCAGTCAGTCATAAGAGCATTAGTGAGGTCGGGTACTGATATTGGGCGATTAGGCCGGGCTCACAGTCAGTGTTCCAATTCATCCCAAAGGTGTTCGATGGGGTTGAGGTCAAGGCTCGTTGCAGCCCAGTCAAGTTCTTCCACACCGATCTCGACAAAACATTTCTGTATGGACCTCGCTTTGTGCACGAGGGCATTGTCATGCTGAAACAGGAAAGGGCCTTCCCCAAACTATTGCCACAAAGTTGGAAGCACAGAATCATTTAGAATGTCATTGTATGCTGTAGCATTAAGATTTCTCTTCACTGGAACTAAGGGGCCTAGCCAGATCCATGAAAAACATCCCCAGACCATTATTCCTCCTCCACCAAACTTTACATTTTGGTGCTGGCATCCACCAAACCCAGATTCGTCCGTTGGACTGCCAGATGGTGATGCGTGATTAATTACTGCAGAGAATGCGTTTCCACTGCTCCAGAGTCAAATGGCGGCGAGCTTTACACCACTCCAGCCAATGCTTGGCATTGGGCATGGTGATCTTAGGCTTGTGTGTGGCTGCTCGGCCATGGAAACCCATTTCATGAAGTGACCAACTAACAGTTCTTGTGCTAACGTTGCTTCCAGAGGCAGTTTGGAACTTGGTAGTGAGTGTTGCAACCGAAGACAGTCGATTTTACACGCTGCATCATTCGACGGTCCTGTTCTGTGAACTTGTGTGGCCTATCACTTCACGGCTGAGCCATTGTTGCTCCTAGCCATTCCACTCCACAATAACAGCACTTACAGTTGACCGGGGCAGCTCTGGCAGAAATTTGACGAACTGACTTGTTGGAAAGTTGGCATCCTATGATGGTGCCACGTTGAAAGTCACTGAGCTCTTCAGTAAGGCCATTCTATTGCCGATGTTTGTCTATGGCAGTGGTTCTCAATCCTGGTCCTGGGGGCCCAAAGGGGTGCACATTTGTATTTTTGCTTTAGCACTACAAACCTGATTCAAATCATCAAATCCTCATGATGAGTTGATAACTTGAATCAGCTGTGTAGTGCTAGGGCAAAAACAAAAATGTCCCCAGGACCAGGTTTGAGAACCAGTGGTCTATGGAGATTGCATGGCTCTGTGCTCGATTGTATACACCTGTCAGCAACGGGTGTGGCTGAAATAGCCAAATCAACTAATTTGAAGGGTTTTCCACATACTTTTGTACATACAGTGGGGCAAAAAGGTATTTAGTCAGCCACCAATTGTACAAGTTCTCCCACTTAAAAAGATGAGAGAGGCCTGTAATTTTCATCATAGGTACACTTCAACTATGACAGACAAAATGAGAAAAAAAATCCAGAAAATCACATTGTAGGATTTTTAATGAATTTATTTGCAAATTATGGTGGAAAATAAGTATTTGGTCACCTACAAACAAGCAAGATTTCTGGCTCTCACATACCTGTAACTTCTTCTTTAGAGGCTCCTCTGTCCTCCACTCGTTACCTGTATTAATGGCACCTGTTTGAACTTGTTATCAGTATAAAAGACACCTGTCCACAACCTCAAATAGTCACACTCCAAACTCCACTATGGCCAAGACCAAAGAGCTGTCAAAGGACACCAGAAACAAAATTGTAGACCTGCACCAGGCTGGGAAGACAATCTGCAATAGGTAAGCAGCTTGGTTTGAAGAAATCTACTGTGGGAGCAATTATTAGGAAGTGGAAGACATACAAGACCACTGATAATCTCCCTCGATCTGGGGCTCCACGGAAGATCTCATCCCGTGGGGTCAAAATGATCACAAGAACGGTGAGCAAAAATCCCAGAACCACAGGGGGGACCTAGTGAATGACCTGCAGAGAGCTGGGACCAAAGTAACAAAGCCTACCATCAGTAACACACTACGGTGCCAGGGACTCAAATCCTGCAGTGCCAGACATGTCCCCCTGCTTAAGTCAGTACATGTCTAGGCCTGTCTGAAGTTTGCTAGAGAGCATTTGGATGATCCAGAAGAAGATTGGGAGAATGTCTTATGGTCAGATGAAACCAAAATATAACTTTTTGGTAAAATCTCAACTCGTCGTGTTTGGAGGACAAAGAATGCTGAGTTGCATCCAAAGAACACCATACCTACTGTGAAGCATGGGGTTGGAAACATCATGCTTTGAGGCTGTTTTTCTGCAAAGGGACCAGGATGACTGATCCGTGTAACGGAAAGAATGAATGGGGCCATGTATCGTGAGATTTTGAGTGAAAACCTCCTTCCATCAGCAAGGGCATTGAAGATGAAACGTGGCTGGGTCTTTCAGCATGACAATGATCCCAAACACACCGCCCGGGCAACGAAGGAGTGGCTTCGTAAGAAGCATTTCAAGGTCCTGGAGTGGCCTAGCCAGTCTCCAGATCTCAACCCCATAAAAAATCTTTGGAGGGAGTTGAAAGTCCGTGTTGCCCAGCAACAGCCCCAAAACATCACTGCTCTAGAAGAGATCTGCATGGAGGAATGGGCCAAAATACCAGCAACAGTGTGTGAAAACCTTGTGAAGACTTACAGAAAATGTTTGACCTCTGTCATTGCCAACAAAGGGTATGTAACAAAGTATTGAGATAAACCAAATACTTATTTTCCACCATAATTTGCAAATAAATTCATAAAAAATCCTACAATATGATTTTCTGGATTTTTTTTCTCATTTTGTCTGTCATAGTTGAAGTGTACCTATGATGAAAATTACAGGCCTCTCTCATCTTTTTAAGTGGGAGAACTTGCACAATTGGTGGCTGACTAAATACTTTTTTGCCCCACTGTACAATGATTTCGGAAGGTATTCAGACCCCTTCGGTTTTTCGACATTTTGATCCAAATCAAATGAAATTTTATTTGTCAAATGCACCGAATACAACAGGTGTTGACCTCACTGTGAAATGCTTACTTACAAGCCCTTAACCAACAATGTAGTTAAGAAAAATAAGAAATAAAAGTAACAAATACGTTACAGCCTTTTTCTAAAATTGATTGAATAAAAAAATCCTCAATCTATAAACAAAACCCCATAATGACAACGCAAAAACAGAATTTTAGATATTTTTACAAATGTATAAAAAATGTACAACAGAAATACCTTATTTACAAAAGTATTCAGACCCTTTGCTATGAGACTCGAAATTGAGGTCAGGTGCATCTAGTTTGCATTGATCAACCTTGAGATGTTTCTACAACTTGATTGGTCCCACAGTTGACAATGCATGTCAGAGCAAAAACCAAGCCATGAGGTTGAAGGAATTGTCCGTAGAGCTTCGAGACAGGGTTGTGGGGAGGCACAGATCTGGAGAAGGGTACAAAAAAATGTATGCAGTATTGAAAGTCCCCAAGCACACAGTGGCCTCCATCATTCTTAAATGGAAGAAGTTAGGAACTACCAAGACTACAGAGCTGGCCACCCGGCCAAACTGAGCCATGAGGGTAGAAGGGCCTTGGTCAGGGAGGCGACCAAGATGGTCAATCTGACAGATCTCCAGAGTTCCTCTGTGGAGGTGGGAGAACCTTCCAGAAGGACAACCATCTCTGCAGCACTCCACCAATCAGGCCTGTATGGTAGTGGCCAGACAGAAGCCACTCCTCAGTAAAAGGCACATGACAGCCCACTTGGAGCTTGCTAAAAGTCACCTAAACAAGACTCTCTGGTCTGATGAAACCCAGATTGAACTCTTTGGCATGAATGCCAAATGTCAAACGTCTGGAAGAAACCTGGCACCATCCTTACCGTGAAGCGTAATGGTGGCAGCATCATGCTGTGGGGATGTTTTTCAATGGCAGGGACTAGGTAACTAGTCAGGATCGAGGGAAATATTAAACAGAGAAAAGTACAGAGAGATCCTTGATGAAAACCTGCTCCAGTGCGCTCAGGACCTCAGACTGGAGCGAAGGTTCACCTTCCAACAGGACAACAACCCTAAGTACACAGCCAAGACAATGCAGGAGGAGCTTCGGGACAAGTCTCTGAATGTCGTTGATTGTCCCAGCCAGAGCCTGGACTTGAACCCGATCAAACATCTCTGGAGAGACCTGAAAATAGATGTGCAGCGACGCTCCCATCCAACCTGACAGAGCTTGAGATGATCTGCAGAGAGGAATCGAAGAAACTCCCCAAATACAGGTGTGCCAAGCTTGTAGCAACATACCCAAGAAGACTTGAGGCTATAATTGCTGCCAAAGGTGCTTCAACAAAGTACTGAGTAAAGGGTCTGAATACTTAAGTAAATGTGATATTTCCGTTGTTTTTTTAATACATTTGCAAAAATGTCTAAAAAACAGTTTTTGCTTTGTCATTATGATGTACTGTAACGTAACAAAATGTGGAAAAAGTCAAGGGGTCTAAATACTTTCCGAATACATTGTAGTGTAGTCAAATAATAAAGAACAGAGAAGAAAAACTGGTCTAAGGCCAGTGCTTGGGAATTTCCTCCTATACTGTGAAATATGGATATGACTCGCTGACCTATATTGTGATACACAGAGTATACCAAACATTAGAAACACCTTCTTACTATTGATTTGTACTGCAAAAACACTACAGTACATACTGTAGTATTTATTGTCGTATACTGTAGTATTTACAGTTAACTATAGTCCCCCAAAAATTTATACTATAGTAATTCATGTAGTGTTTTTACAGACTGTAGTATACTGTAGTATTTACTATTGTGTTTTTGCGTAAATTACTGTAGTACAGTGTCTTCAGAAAATATTCACACCCCTTGACTTTTTACAGTTGTGTTACAGCCTGTATTTAAAATAGATTGTGTCACTGGCCTACACACAATACTCCATAATGTCAAAGTGTAATTATGTTTCAATCGATTTTTACAAATGTAATTTAAAATAAAACCTGAAATGTCTTGAGTCAATAAGTATTCAACCCCTTTATTATTGCAAACATAAAACACATTCAGGAGTAAAAATTAGCTTAACAAGTCACATAATAAGTTGCACGGACTCACTGTGTAAAATAATAGTGTTTAACATGATTTTTGAATGACTACCTTATCTCTGTACCCCACACATACAATTATCTACTGGAGAAATACTACAAGAGCACAATTCCCATAACCTGTAGGTAAGACTGGGGTCTGAATAGATAGTTCAGAGCCTCTGCTCTTTTCAGTAACCTTTAGGGAACACAATATATGGTCTATACTTTATACTAGCTACCAGACAACAAAGCCATACGCCTCAGGTGCCTTTGCCACAACGGAAGAAGCAATGTGACGCAAATCACATCTGACAAGTCTCATGTATTTAAATCAACTGTGTTTAGCCTAAAGAAAAATTGTTCAAATAGAATTTGAAATCTTTCAAATAGTTTAGCTGTGCTTGACTGAACTTGCCTGGCACAATGGAACTAATTGATACGTCTCAAAAGTGCACCTGGCAGGTGCAAGCAAACACACATAGTTCTTGGCAGATTTTGAATATGTGAGCCTAGGTCTAGCTGGAATTACTTGTGAATTTAATTTGCTCTCTAGACGAAAAAAGAAGAAAACGGCGGATAACAACTACATACGGCACAAGGAGAAATAGCGGAACTAAACCAATGTTATGTCCATTCTCCCATCCGGTTGAATGAATTTGAAAAACCGGAGGGATTTAGCTGGCTAAACTATTTGAAAGATTTCAAATAATATTTGAAATATTTGTCTTTAGGCTAAACACCATTGATTTAAATACATGAGACTTGTATCCACACATGACAGAAAGTCGCTTTTGGATAAAAGTGTCTGCTAAATACCATATATTATTATTTTATTATTATTAGCTGGCGATAGCCTTTGGCTTGGACCAAAGGGGAATCTAGACTACAGTACTACATCTGTTGCAGGCTCAGGCTCAGCCTTTGGCTTGGACCAAAGGGGAATCTAGACTACAGTTCTACATCTGTCTCTCGTCTCTAAACGACACTTCATCCAAAGGAACGCATGAATGACAAAAGCATCTGGGTGAATAGCTGCCCTCACAGCAGGTATTTGACTTGAAGAAAATGCCTGTAGTGCAGGAGTCGCTTGGTTGCAATGTGACAAGAATGTGGCTTAAAGTCCTCCAGGGGTTGAGAAGACAGGAAGCCCTTCTCTTTGTTTCGGATATGGTCTTGGACATCAAACTAAAGCCGCCCATAGGCATTACCAATATCACTTTAAGAGACCCTTTCCATGTACCCAAATTAAGCCACTCCTGGATTTTGAAAGCCTGCTCAATAGAGAATCTGACATTCTCCACTGAGCAGGCTTTCAGAATCCAGGAGTGGGCTTAATCTGGATACGTGGGCTTAAAAAATGACTTTTTAGTCCAGGAATATAGGGGGTCTGGGTCTGGAAAAGCACACCCAAGAGAAAACTGTAAAGTTATGCAAGGCTGTAAAGCTTTCCTGAGAGGTACGAACAGGAACAGCATCTTGGTTACATCATACAGACACTTGGGATCATAATTATCAGTTGAGGGGAAAGACGAGAGAGAGAGATGAACCAACTACTTGTTTTCTAAGACAGAAAGAGAGAGAGAAAACAAACCAAGCAGTCTTGCCTCCTCTCCTGTCCAGCTTTACAGATGTGTTAGTCTAATAATGGCATTGTTTGTGGGTAAATCCTTAAGATTCCCACTGAAAAATGATTACCTGGGTCATTCCACGAATAGAGTGCCTTTTGCATCCATTTGATATTTTAAGTAGAAATTGTGCACCAATATTGCATTTTAAAAGCCTGGTATATTAAATAAGGTGCACTTAAATATACACTGAGTGTACAAAACATTAAGAACACCTCCTCTTTCCATGACATAGACTGACCAGGTGGATCCAGGTGAAGGCTATGATCCCTTATTGATGTCACTTGTTAAATCCACTTAAATCAGTGTAGATTAAGGTGAGGAGACAGGTTAAAGCCTTGAGACAATTGAGACATGGATTGTGTATGTGTGCCATTCAGAGGGGTATAGTAGTAGGTGCCAGGCACATCGGTTTGTGTCAAGGACTGCAACACTGCTGGATTTTCCATGCTCAACAGTTTCCCATGTGTATCAAGAATGGTCCACCACCCGAAGGACATCCATTGGGAGTCAACATG
Source organism: Oncorhynchus tshawytscha (assembly GCF_018296145.1). Lineage (NCBI taxonomy): Eukaryota > Metazoa > Chordata > Actinopteri > Salmoniformes > Salmonidae > Oncorhynchus > Oncorhynchus tshawytscha. The sequence goes on from NC_056430.1 coordinate 61,305,444, forward strand.
GGCCAGCATCCCTGTGGAACACTTACAACACTTTATAGAGTCCACGCCCTGACAAAATTAGGCTGTCCTGAGGGCAAAATAGAGGGGTGAAACTCAATATTAGGAAAGTGTCAAAATCACATTTTATTGTTCAGTATAGCGAAATGCTTGCCATTATATAGTTAGTCAGAAGTACACTGAGTTAAAGAATCAACATTGACCATCTCAATGCACTTTAACACCCAAAATATAACAAGTCGCAAAACTTCTTCCTGAACAAACATACCCTTCTCCCACTCCTACAGAGCACTGAAAGAATAAAACTCCCCAACTCCCCCATACATATCCACCCTCTACCCCTCTGCCAACCTCTAAACATTCCCTCCTGGAGGTAGGTGTGTGTGTGTGTGTGTGTCTGTGTGTGTCGGGGGGCAATTTCAAAGACAGCTGCTGGGACAGCTGGAAAGGCACTGACTAGAGCAACATAGCCTCGACCTGTGCATCAGAGGAGGGGGAGAGGGAAAGAAGGAAGAAACCGAGGGAGAGAGGGACCAACGGATGGAGGGAGGGGTAGCTCTCGGCATTCGCTGAAGCTCGACTGACCGCGATTGAGAGTGAAGGTGAAATCCCACATGCACAAGGGGGTGTGGGAGCAGAGTTTGGTGGGAGGAAAGCAAATCTTAGAACTCGTTGCTGAAGCTTACAGATGACACGCAACAGACCACGACGGTGAAGGACAAGCAGGAAAACGTCACTCTGATTTATCTTAAACAAACTCACACCAGTGACCATACAACACGATTTTCATCTTCCGTTTGCTGTCACGCATTGAAACATTCTGGGCTTTTTGTGGGTTTTTTTTTTTTAAGGAAATGAGATCAAAACTGAACAGAAAAAACATGCAATGCATGATTCCATTGCAATCAACAAAATAATAATATATACACTGCCGTTCAAAAGTTTGAGGTCACTCGGAAAATTTCCTTTTTAAACATTTTTTAAGCACATCTTTTGTCCATTTAAAATAACATCAAATTGATCACACCTAAGTCATTCAAGGGTTTTTCTTTATTTTACTATTTTCTACATTGTAGAACAATAGTGAAGACATCACTTTTAAATAACACACATGGAATCATGTAGTAACCCAAAAAGTGTTAAACAAATCAAAATATATTTTATATTTGAGATTCTTCAAAGTACCCACCCTTTGCCTTAATGACAGCTTTGCACACTCTTGGCATTCTCTCATCCAGCTTTTTTGTCCATATGTCCAGGAATGAGCCAGTCACATTTCATATGCAATGTAGGCTATGGGATGGTAGCTAGCTAAGTGCATAGACGCAATGCATACAACACTAAATACTTCCTCCAAGCTAGCTAACCACTGTAGCTAGTATTGACATTATAACTAAATCACAATGTATTAGCTAGTTTCCATGAAACAGCTGCCTGTGTTAGCTGCCAAGTTAGTGCAGTTCACTTGGAAAACTCCAGACCTGGATGGAACCAGTGGAAGTATACAAAACGTTTTTTGATATACTCAGAGGACCTTTATTAGCATGTTTTAACCACTCCTATATAAATGGTAGATTATCAGACAAGCAACAAGAAGATCTGATATCATTATTACTGAAACAGGACCCAAGTAGTATATATAAAGATCCAGTCCATTAAAACAATTGGAGACCTCTTACACTTCAGTGTTGTGATGCAAAAATCCTAGCCAAATGCTTAGCAAAATGCTTGGCACATAGAATTAAAAAAGTATTGTCAGATATTTTCATCCTAATCAGACATGTTTTTTACATGGTCAATACATTGGAGTTAATATAAGACAAGTACTGGAAACAATAGAATAATATGACATTTCGGGGACACTAGGCCTGGTATGAGTTTATATATAAATGCCTAGAATATTTCAATTTTGGGGAATCTCTTATAAAATGGGTTAAAGTTATGTATAGTAACCCTAGGTGTAAAATAGTAAATAATGGCTACGTCTCAGAAAGTTTTAAACTATCTAGATGAGTAAAACAAGGTTGTCCACTATCGGCATATCTATTTATTATTGCCATCAAAATGTTAGCTGTAAAAAATTATATCAACCAATAATATTAAGGGATTAGAAATCCGTGGCTTAAAAACGAAGGTGTCAATGTACGCTGATGATTCATGTTTTCTTTTAAAATTACAATTAGAATCTCTCCACGGCCTCATTGAGGATCTAGATACTTTTGCTATCCTCTCTGGATTAAAACTAAATTATGATAAGTGTACTATATTACGTATTGGATCAATAAAAAATGCAAATTTACATTACCGTGTAGTTTACCAATTAAATGGTCTGACAGATATGTGGACATACTCGGTATACAAATCCCAAAATAAAAAATATTCTCACTCCAATAGATTTTTATGGAAAGTTAGCAAAAATAGATAAGATCTTGCTACCATGGAAAGGAAAATACCTGTCTATTTGTGGTAAAATCACCCTGATTAACTCTTTAGTCATATCACAGTTGACCTATTTGCTTATGGTTTTGCCTACACCTAGTGACCTGCTTTTTAAATTATATGAACAAAATATATTCAAATGTATTTAGAACGGCAAGCCAGACAAAATTAAAAGGGCCTATTTATATAACGAATATGAATCCGGAGGGCAGAAATGATTAAATATTAAAGCATTAGACCTCTCACTAAAGGCATCAGTCATACATATACTTAAATCCAAACTGGTTCTCTAGTAAATTGGTAGGAATGTCTCATCCTCTGTTCAAGAATGGCCTTTTTCCCTTTATTCAGATTACACCTGCTCACTTTCGGTTGTTTGAAAAGGAAATAATCTCCAAAATATCATTATTTAAAAAAAATAAGCCTTATAGTTGGGAAGAGATTTTCGATGTACCCATTCCATGGCACATGGTTAATGAATTGATATGCAAAACAACACTGGATTCAAAACTTCAAATTATTCAATTTAAATTCATATATAAAAGTCTTGCAACCAATAGAATGTTATATATATGGGGGGATACAATATTCCCAGCTCTGTAGATTTTTCTGTGAGGAGGCAGAGTCATTAGATCATTTATTTTGGTGTTGTCCATATGTAGATCGTTTTTGGTCACAGGTCCAGGAATGGCTGAAGAATTGCAACATTTGCCTAGAACTAACGCTGCAGATAGCAATACTGGGTGATTTGAAAAGCCATAGTTAATCAATCAATAGTATAATAATTATTTTAGCAAAAAAAAGTATTTTTAATTTACAATCTGTAGAAGCTATGAGAATAGAAAGGTTCAGTACTTTTGTGAAGCATCACAGCACAGTTGAAAAATATATGGCAAATAGAAATCCAAAATGGATGATGTTGAGAGATAGATGGGAGAGGTTGAATGGAGCTGGAAGCTGGGACCAATAACAAGATAACCAATGTAAAACATACAGGGTCTGTAAAATGTATATAGGTTCAGAAATTTTGTGAAATAGCAGTTACAAATAGAAATCAAACTGGATGGACATCAGAAATAGAGGAAGGACTAAAAACAAACATAATATAACTATTGTAAAATAGATTGTGTCTGTAAAATGTGTATAAGATGTATAAACTGAAGGTAGAAGCCTAAGTGTTTATTAGTTTACTTCAATTGTGGGAAGGGTGGTAGGCTTTGCGGGGAATAATAAAGGTATATTCTTAAAAAAGTATGTATATCAATATAGGTATGTGTATGTATATATGTGTATATTTATGCATACGTGTATGTACAGTGGGGAGAACAAGTATTTGATAACCTGCCGATTTTGCAGGTTTTCCTACTTACAAAGCATGAGGAGGTCTGTAATTTTTTTATCATAGGTACACATAGGTACACAACTGTGAGAGAGAATCGAAAACAAAAATCCAGAAAATCACATTGTATGATTTTTAAGTAATATACAGTTGGGCAAAAAAGTATTTAGTCAGCCACCAATTGTGCAAGTTCTCCCACTTAAAAATATGAGAGGCCTGTAATTTTCACTTCAACTATGATAGACAAAATGAGGGGGGAAAAAAATCTAGAAAATCACATTGTAGGATTTCTTATTAATTTATTTGCAAATTATGGTGGAAAATAAGTATTTGGTCACCTACAAACAAGCAAGATTTCTGGCTCTCACGGACCTGTAACTTCTTCTTTAAGAGGCTCCTCTGTCCTCCACTCGTTACCTGTATTAATGGCACCTGTTTGAACTTGTTATCAGTATAAAATACACCTGTCCACAACCTCAAACAGTCACACTCCAATCTCCACTATGGCTTAGTGAATGACCTGCAGAGAGCTGGGACCAAAGTAGCAAAGCCTACCATCAGTAACACACTACGCCACCAGGGACTCAAATCATGCAGTGACAGACGTGTCCCCCTGCTTAAGCCAGTACATGTCCAGGCCCGTCTGAAGTTTGCTAGAGAGCATTTGGATGATCCAGAAGAAGATTGGGAGAATGTCATATGGTCAGATGAAACCAAAATATAATTTTTTGGTAAAAACTCAAATCGTCGTGTTGAGGAGGACAAAGAATGCTGAGTTGCATCCAAAGAACACCATACCTACTGTGAAGCATGGGGGTGTAAACATCATGCTCTGGGGCTGTTTTTCCTGCAAAGGGACCAGGACGACTGATCCATGTAAAGGAAAGAATGAATGGGGCCATGTATCGTGACATTTTGAGTGAAAACCTCCTTCCATCAGCAAGGGCATTGAAGATGAAACGTGGCTGGGTCTTTCAGCATGACAATGATCCCAAACACACCGCCCGGGCAACGAAGGAGTGGCTTCGTAAGAAGCATTTCAAGGTCCTGGAGTGGCCTAGCCAGTCTCCAGATCTCAACCCCATAGAAAATCTTTGGAGGGAGTTGAAAGTCCATGTTGCCCAGCAACAGCCCCAAAACATCACTGCTCTAGAGGAGATCTGCATGGAGGAATGGGCCAAAATACCAGCAACAGTGTGTGAAAACCTTGTGAAGACTTACAGAAAACGTTTGACCTCTGTCATTGCCAACAAAGGGTATATAACAAAGTATTGAGATAAACTTTTGTTATTGACCAAATACTTATTTTCCACCATAATTTGCTAATAAATTCATTAAAAATCCTACAATGTGATTTTCTGGATTTTTTTTCTTCTCATTTTGTCTGTCATAATTGAAGTGAACCTATGATGAAAATTACAGGCCTCTCTCATCTTTTTAAGTGGGAGAACTTGCACAATTGCTGGCTGGCTAAATACTTTTTTGCCCCACCGTATATATATATATATATATATATATATATATATATATTTACCCCCAAAAATATATGGGGGATTGGAAATGATGCAGACAATTACATTGATGGAAGCAACAGTCTTTCTGCAATATTAAGCTGATCCACCCCTTAAAACCTCTTCGGGCTAGGGGGCAGTATTTTCACGCCCGGATGAAAAGCGTGCCCAAAGTCAACTGCCTGCTACTCAGGCCCAGAAGCTAGGATATGCATATAATTGGTAGATTTAGATAGAAAACACTCGAGAGTTTCTAAAACTGTTAAAATAATGTATGTGAGTATAACAGAACTAATATGGTAGGGGAAAACCTGAGAAAATCCATCCAGGGAAAAAACTATTGAGGTAACAGTGTTTTCAATGAGTGGATCTAGATTTCTAAGGCACTTGCTTGCAGTTCCTATCGCTTCCATTAGATGTCAACAGTCTTTTGCATTTAGTTGATGTTTTTCCTTTGAGAAATGAAGAAGTAGGGCAGTTCAGAACGAGGGTCGAGTGTAGTGTACTGTTTGTTAGGGGCGCACGATCTGAAAGCTCACTCCACTTTGTTTTCATCCGGTATTGAACACCATTTATCCTGTCTTAAATTTGATTGATTATTTACGTAAAAAAATACCCAAAGTTGTATTAGGAAAGTTGTTTGAAATGTTTGGAACAAGTTTACAGGTGACTTATTAGATATTTTGTATTCATGTTGCACGAGTTGGAACCGGTGTTTTTCTGGATCAAGCGCCCCAAAGAAATTGACATTTTGGAGATATATCGACGGAATTTATCAAACTAAAGTACCATTTGTGATGTTTATGGGACATTTTGGAGTGCCAAGAAAACAAGATCTTCAAAAGTAAGGCATGAATTATATCGTTATTTCTGGGTTTTGTGTCGCACCTGGCGGGTTGAAATATGAACGTCATGTGTTTGTTTGGTGGGGTGCTATCTTCATATAATCGCATGGTTTGCTTTAGCCGTAAAGCCTTTTGAAATCTGACACGTTGTTTGGATTAACAACAAGTGTAGCTTTATTTCGGTGTATTGCATTTCTGATTTCATGAAAGTTTAATATTTATATAAATTTAATTTGAATTTGTCGCTCTGCCATTTCACCGGATGTTGTTGAGGGGTTCCGCTAGCGGAACGTCTAGCTGTAACAGGTAAACATTTTTTTAAAGAAGTTAGTGCAGTGTCCTTAGCTAGCTAGCTTGTACTAGCTAGCGTATATGCTAATGTTATCTAGGTAGCTAAACATTTTGCTATGGGCTGGCACTGGCAGTATGCAATTATGGAGAGTGAATTAAATAGTTTCTTCGTCATCTTGCTAGTTATCTAGCAAAATTAGCGCAGATACATTAGCTTCAAATCTAAGCCATAAGCAATACACATGGATATGCATTGCCAAACAACGCTACTGCCACCTTCTGGTTTGGAGTACTTCCGGCGCCGACAGAGATGGCCGCCTCGCTTCGTGTTCCTAGGAAACTATGCAGTGTTTTGTTTTTTTACGTGTTATTTCTTACATTAGTACCCCAGGTCATCTTAGGTTTCATTACATACAGTCGAGAAGAACTACTGAATATAAGATCAGCGTCAACTCACCATCAGTACGTCCAAGAATATGTTTTTCGGGACGCGGATCCTGTGTTCTGCCTTTCAACCAGGACAACGGAATGGATCCTATGCGGCGACCCAAAAAAACGACTCCGAAAAAGAGGGAAACGAGGCGGTCTTCTGGTCAGACTCCGGAGACGGGCACATCGTGCACCACTCCCTAGCATTCTTCTCGCCAATGTCCAGTCTCTTGACAACAAGGTTGATGAAATCCGAGCAAGGGTAGCATTCCAGAGGGACATCAGAGACTGTAACGTTCTTTGCTTCACGGAAACATGGCTCACTGGAGAGACGCTATCGGAGGCGGTGCAGCCAGCGGGTTTCTCCACGCATCGCGCCGACAGAAACAAACATCTTTCTGGTAAGAAGAGGGGCGGGGGCGTATGCCTTATGGCTAACGAGACATGGTGTGATGAAAGAAACATACAGGAACTCAAATCCTTCTGTTCTCCTGATTTAGAATTCCTCACAATCAAATGTAGACCGCATTATCTACCAAGAGAATTCTCTTCGATTATAATCACAGCCGTATATATCCCCCACCAAGCAGACACATCGATGGGTCTGAACGAACTTTATTTGACTCTTTGCAAACTGGAATCCATTTATCCGGAGGCTGCATTCATTGTAGCTGGGGATTTTAACAAGGCTAATCTGAAAACAAGACTCCCTAAATTTTATCAGCATATCGATTGCGCAACCAAGGGTGGAAAAACCTGGGATCATTCTTTCTCTAACTTCTGTGACGCATATAAGGCCCTGCCCCGCCCTCCTTTCGGAAAAGCTGACCACGACTCCATTTTGTTGATCCCTGCCTACAGACAGAAACTAAAACAAGAGGCTCCCACGCTGAGGTCTGTCCAACGCTGGTCTGACCAAGCTGACTCCACACTCCAAGACTGCTTCCATCACGTGGACTGGGACATGTTTCGTATTGCGTCAGATAACAATATTGACGAATACGCTGATTCGGTGTGCGAGTTCATTAGAACGTGCGTTGAAGATGTCGTTCCCATAGCAACGATTAAAACATTCCCTAACCAGAAACCGTGGATTGATGGCAGCATTCGCGTGAAACTGAAAGCGCGAACCACTGCTTTTAATCAGGGCAAGGTGACTGGTAACATGACCGAACACAAACAGTGCAGCTATTCCCTCCGCAAGGCTATCAAACAAGCTAAGCGTCAGTACAGAGACAAAGTAGAATCTCAATTCAACGGCTCAGACACAAGAGGCATGTGGCAGGGTCTACAGTCAATCATGGACTACAAGAAGAAATCCAGCCCAGTCACGGACCAGGATGTCTTGCTCCCAGGCAGACTAAATACATTTTTTGAGGACAATACAGTGCCACTGACACGGCCTGCAACGAAAACATGCGGACTCTCCTTCACTGCAGCCGAGGTGAGTAAGACATTTAAACGTGTTAACCCTCGCAAGGCTGCAGGCCCAGACGGCATCCCCAGCCGCGCCCTCAGAGCATGCGCAGACCAGCTGGCCGGTGTGTTTATGGACATATTCAATCAATCTCTATACCAGTCTGCTGTTCCCACATGCTTCAAGAGGGCCACCATTGTTCCTGTTCCCAAGAAAGCTACGGTAACTGAGCTAATCAAATCAAATCAAATTTTATTTGTCACATACACATGGTTAGCAGATGTTAATGCGAGTGTAGCGAAATGCTTGTGCTTCTAGTTCCGACAATGCAGTAATAACCAACAAGTAATCTAACTAACAATTCCAAAACTACTGTCTTATACACAGTGTAAGGGGATAAAGAATATGTACATAAGGATATATGAATGAGTGATGGTACAGAGCAGCATAGGCAAGATACAGTAGATGGTATCGAGTACAGTATTTACATATGAGATGAGTATGTAAACAAAGTGGCATAGTTAAAGTGGCTAGTGATACATGTATTACATAAGGATACAGTCGATGATATAGAGTACAGTATATACGTATGCATATGAGATGAATAATGTAGGGTAAGTAACATTATGTAAGGTAGCATTGTTTAAAGTGGCTAGTGATATATTTACATCATTTCCCATCAATTCCCATTATTAAAGTGGCTGGAGTTGAGTCAGTGTCAGTGTGTTGGCAGCAGCCACTCAATGTTAGTGGTGGCTGTTTAACAGTCTGATGGCCTTGAGATAGAAGCTGTTTTTCAGTCTCTCGGTCCCAGCTTTGATGCACCTGTACTGACCTCGCCTTCTGGATGATAGCGGGGTGAACAGGCAGTGGCTTGGGTGGTTGATGTCCTTGATGATCTTTATGGCCTTCCTGTAACATCGGGTGGTGTATGTGTCCTGGAGGGCAGGCAGTTTGCCCCCGGTGATGCGTTGTGCAGACCTCACTACCCTCTGGAGAGCCTTACGGTTGAGGGCGGAGCAGTTGCCGTACCAGGCGGTGATACAGCCCGCCAGGATGCTCTCGATTGTGCATCTGTAGAAGTTTGTGAGTGCTTTTGGTGACAAGCCGAATTTCTTCAGCCTCCTGAGGTTGAAGAGGCGCTGCTGCGCCTTCTTCACGATGCTGTCTGTGTGAGTGGACCAATTCAGTTTGTCTGTGATGTGTATGCCGAGGAACTTAAAACTTGCTACCCTCTCCACTACTGTTCCATCGATGTGGATAGGGGGGTGTTCCCTCTGCTGTTTCCTGAAGTCCACAATCATCTCCTTAGTTTTGTTGACGTTGAGTGTGAGGTTATTTTCCTGACACCACACTCCGAGGGCCCTCACCTCCTCCCTGTAGGCCGTCTCGTCATTGTTGGTAATCAAGCCTACCACTGTTGTGTCGTCCACAAACTTGATGATTGAGTTGGAGGCGTGCGTGGCCACGCAGACGTGGGTGAACAGGGAGTACAGGAGAGGGCTCAGAACGCACCCTTGTGGGGCCCCAGTGTTAAGGATCAGCGGGGAGGAGATGTTGTTGCCTACCCTCACCACCTGGGGGCGGCCCGTCAGGAAGTCCAGTACCCAGTTGCACAGGGTACTGGACCTCCCTGGGATATGTGGGACGCTAGCGTCCCACCTGGCCAAAAGCCAAGGAAAATGCAGAGCGCCAAATTCAAATACATTTCTATAAAAATCTAACTTTCATTAAATTACACATGCAAGACAGCAAATTGAAGCTACACTTGTTGTGAATCCAGCCAACATGTCAGATTTCAAAAAGGCTTTTGGGCGAAAGCAAACTATGCTATTATCTGAGGATAGCACCATAGTAAACAAAGAGAGAAACCATATTTCAACCCTGCAGGCGCGACACAAAACACATAAATAAAAATATCATTAATGTCTTACCTTTGACGAGCTTCTTTTGTTGGCACTCCAATATATCCCATAAACATCACAAATGGTCCTTTTGTTTGATTAATTCCGTCGATATACATCCAAAATTTCCATTTATTCGGCGCATTTGATCCAGAAAAACACAGGTTCCAACTTGCTCAACGTGACTACAAAATATCTCAAAAGTTACCTGTGAACTTTGCCAAAACATTTCAAACTACTCTTGTAATACAACTTTAGGTATTTTTTAATGTAAATAATCGATCAAATTGAAGACGGGATGATCTGTGTTCAATACAGGAAGAAAACAAACTGAAGCATGCTTTCTGGTCACGCACCTCTATCTAACAGTACACTTCAAGTGTCCCTCGTTCAAGATGGCCATACTTCTTCATTACACAAAGGAATAACCTCAACCAATTTCTAAAGACTGTTGACATCCAGTGGAAGCGATAGGAACTGCAAGAAGGTCCCTTAGAAATCGGGATTCCCAATGAAAAACCATTGAAAAGAGAGTGACCTCAAAACCCCAAAAATTCTGAATGGTTTGTCCTCGCGGTTTCACCTGTTAAATATGTTCTGTTATACTCACAGACTTGATTCAAACAGTTTTAGAAACTTCTGTGTTTTCTATCCAAATATAATAATATTCATATCTTATCTTCTGGGGATGAGTAGCAGACAGTTGAATTTGGGCATGCATTTCATCCGGACGAGAAAATACTGCCCCCTGTCACCAAGAAGTTAACAAGACTGAGTGGCTGACACCTTCCAAGGTCTTTGCTGTGTGAACACAAAAGAGATTGACTACCGATGCTGTTCACTGGTGCTAAGTACAGTCGGCAGACAAACATTTGACAATCATACCGGTATGTCTGAGCCTTAAGGTCACTCTGTAGGCTCTGGAGATAAATCAAACAATAGTCCTGTGGTGTGGGGACCTCATCAGTTCTCTGTGCCTTCTCTGTCTTTTGATCCGACAAAAGGCGGGTCACATCACAGACAAAGCTATCTAATCTGGCATTGGGATGAGTTTACCTGGACCTTCTGGGTTTAATGTTTTGTCAATCTTCAACAATGGGGCTCAGCGCTTTTTAATGAACAGACTAGTCATTGTTTGGGTTAATTAATCCTTACACTGCACTGTCTGGGGCCCATAGTTAAAGGGGAATTCACTCATAATGCAGTATATACATCATACAAAGATGTAGGAGAGAGAGAGAGAGAGAGAGAACTTGGAACTTCTGTGAGTGTAATGTTAACTTTTAACTTTTGTTTATTTAACTTTTGTGTATTATCTACTTCACTTGCTTTGACAATGTTAACATATGTTTCCCATGCCAATAAAGCCCTTGAATTGAATTGAGAGAGAGAGAGAGAGAGAGCTTGCAGCTTAAGCCCCACCCTCTTCAACATATATATCAACGAATTGGCGCGGGCACTAGAAGAGTCTGCAGCACCCGGCCTCCCCCTGCTAGAATCCGAAGTCAAATGTCTGCTGTTTGCTGATGATCTGGTGCTTCTGTCACCAACCAAGGAGGGCCTACAGCAGCACCTAGATCTTATGCACAGATTCTGTCAGACCTGGGCCCTGACAGTAAATCTCAGTAAGACCAAAATAATGGTGTTCCAAAAAGGTCCAGTCACCAGGACCACAAATACAAATTCCATCTAGACACTGTTGCCCTAGAGCACACAAAAACTATACATACCTTGGCCTAAACATCAGCACCACAGGTAACTTCCACAAAGCTGTGAACGATCTGAGAGACAAGGCAAGAAGGGCATTCTATGCCATCAAAAGAAACATAAATTTCAACATACCAATTAGGATTTGGCTAAAAATACTTGAATCAGTCATAGAGCCCATTGCCCTTTATGGTTGTGAGGTCTGGGGTCCGCTCACCAACCAAGACTTCACAAAATGGGACAAACACCAAATTGAGACTGCACGCAGAATTCTGCAAAAATATCCTCCGTGTACAACGTAGAACACCAAATAATGCATGCAGAGCAGAATTAGGCCGATACCCACTAATTATCAAAATCCAGAAAAGAGCTGTTAAATTCTACAACCACCTAAAAGGAAGCGATTCACAAACCTTCCATAACAAAGCCATCACCTACAGAGAGATGAACCTGGAGAAGAGTCCCCTAAGCAAGCTGGTCCTGGGGCTCTGTTCACAAACACAAACTACAGAGCCCCAGGACAGCAGCACAATTAGACCCAACCAAATCATGAGAAAACAAAAAGATAACTACTTAACACATTGGAAAGAATTAACAAAAAAACAGAGCAAACTAGAATGCTATTTGGCCCTACACAGAGAGTACACAGCGGCAGAATACCTGACCACTGTGACTGACCCAAAATTAAGGAAAGCCTTGACTATGTACAGACTCAGTGAGCATAGCCTTGCTATTGAGAAAGGCCGCCGTAGGCAGACATGGCTCTCAAGAGAAGACAGGCTATGTGCTCACTGCCCACAAAATGAGGTGGAAACTGAGCTGCACTTCCTAACCTCCTGCCCAATGTATGACCATATTAGAGAGACATATTTCCCTCAGATTACACAGATCCACAAAGAATTCGAAAACAAATCCAATTTTGAAAAACTCCCATATCTACTGGGTGAAATTCCACAGTGTGCCATCACAGCAGCAAGATTTGTGACCTGTTGCCACGAGAAAAGGGCAACCAGTGAAGAACAAACACCATTGTAAATACACCCATATTTATGCTTATTTATTTTATCTTGTGTCCTTTAACCATTTGTACATTGTTAAAACACTGTATATATATATAATATGACATTTGTAATGTCTTTACTGTTTTGAAACTTCTGTATGTGTAATGTTTACTGTTAATTTTTGTTGTTTTTCACTTTATATATTCACTTTGTATGTTGTCTACCTCACTTGCTTTGGCAATGTTAACACATGTTTCCCATGCCAATAAAGCCCTTGAATTGAATTGAATTGAATTGAGAGAGAGAGAGAGAGACATTTGGGGACAGCAGGGGTGACAATTGCCAATGTGACATTTTGGGCAACATTCAGGTGCTTGGGAAGATCTGAAACATTCTAAAACTAAAGATATTTGTGGATCAATTAATGTATCATTCTCTATCAACCATCATCACATGATTTGTTGGTATGTGATATTCTACAGTATAAGGAGGCACAGAGCCAAGACATTGTTTATGAAGGTGGGCATTGATAGCCTTATCAGTCACATAATGAATTGACTGACATTCCAGCAACATTCCACATGGCCTTTCAACCCCCAATTCATGGGATTTGAGCAATTTATGCTAATGTAATTATCATCAAAGAGTACTTTAATATGTGAAGAGATTTTGAATGATGTGAAATGTGGCACATGCATGAGATGGTAAACTAATTGAGAACATATGATGTAATTGTTTTGTTAGCTATCTTTCATGGATAAAATAGCATATCACAATGGATGCATAGGAAGGGGTTCTCAACTGCCAACATATGAACGTGAATATCATAATTGATGGCTGTGCATGTTTGCCATTGATATATTTCCCCGCTATTCTCGTGTATAATTAAGCTACTATTTTCGCATGTGCATAAAACATAATTATACTCACATAAACAGTGTCATATGCGCCATCGAAGAAGAACATTGACTGGTTCAAAATAAGTGCTTGAGTTTGGTCGGTCCCCTGCTCCAACAGTTGGTCTCCAGCTTGCTCTCCATAATCAAACATGTCGTGTTTGCTCAAACTGTTCACTGATAACGCAATGGCAAACAGAGTTGCCCATCCTAACCAACCTCGTTGATGAAGATCCATGTTTAAATACATCTATGCCCAGAACTCTTATTAGTTTTGACCTATATGCTTGGCTACCCAGTTCGCCAAAGCGGTTCCGATGCAGAGCACACCTCAGGGCGCACAATAACGGAATGAATCGGCGGTAGCAAAATCCAATATAAAGGGAGGGTGGAGTTGGAGAAAGCAGAGAAATTTGCATGGGACACTTGCGCCTGTCTTGCGCCTGTCTCACATGCAGGTTTTCCGCCAAGGTAAAATCAGTTTCAAGTTGGATATTCGACGGATATTCACGCTTTCAAACCTCAATAACCTTCAAACCACTTGAGCCACAGACTCCAAATAAGTGTCATGATTTTGGAAAAATGCGCACAACAACGCACATGTCTTATTTTCAAGATTTGGACATTAATTCGCTTTCCAAAGCGAAAAAACGTGGAAATTTGAGCAGCATTTTGCATTCCTAGTTTAATTAGTTCGGGAGCATAAACAAAGTACAGACTTTTTTACATTAAAATTTCAATAGCTCCTTGATCATATGACCTACTGGCCTCTAACAAGGTGCCGAATGTACAATCAGTGGGCCTACACATTGCACACCCTTTAGTTTGTCCATTTTCATCTCACGCAGTTTGACATTAATTTTCAATGTTTATCAATGTTTCTAATTTCAATAGCTCCCTGGTCATGTTGACCTCAAACAAGGTTCAGAATGTCCACTGGCTACCCTTCTATATTGCACACCCTTTAGTTTGTCCATTTTCATCTCAGACCATTTTAAAATTAATTTGGTCAACTTTAGCATTTCAATATCTCCTTGGTCATGTGACCTACTGACCTCAAACAAGGTTCAGAATGTCCACTGGCTACCCTTCTATATTGCACACCCTTTAGTTTGTCCATTTTCATCCCACACGATTTTACATGAATTTTGTAATCTTTAGAATTTCAATAGCTCCTTGGTCATGTGACCTACTGACCACTAACAAGGTTCAGACTGTGCAATTAGTGGGCCTACACATTGCACACCCTACATATTGCACACCTCATGTGACCTACTGACCTCAAACTACTTTCAGAATGTCCACAGACCAGCGGAGACGGGCACCGCAAGTCCAGTGCGGAAACGCCACAGATCCCGGAGAAGCTGGTGGGAGCCCCGGGGAGAGTTCTCATTTCTTTGTGAAGTGCAGGGCGTCCTGGAATGGGTTCACCCTGAGAGAGGGGCCCAAGCCCTGGAAAGCGTTGCGGTTCCGGCGGTGTCCGGTGAGTTCTCGCTGGCCCTTGAAAATCCAGGGGAGAGGGTGTAAATCTCAAGCTGGGCCATACCCATATCCCGCAGCAGGTCTTCAAGGTGAACAGCCTCTGGCATGTTATAACAATGTAGGTATGTAAGGGAAGTTGGCAAGCCCGTAACTTCGGGATAAGGATTGGCTCTAAGGGCTGGGTCGGTCAGGCTGTGGTGCGAAGCGGGGCTTAAGCCACGGCTAGGGGAGCAGTCGCTCCATCGCCCTCTTACCACCGTTGGAAGTTCGTTATGCGGACCATCTTGCAATCTCTCGTGCGGGGTCTCACAAGGGGCTGCGTGCGGGGGTTTGTCAGGGTGGTGTCTGTTGGCGGGTCGGTGGGGGGGTTGGTTCCAATGGTTAGCATTGTTGACTCTGGATGCACGCTAGTCCCTTCTCGCGGATCTCCCCACCTACGTTTGCATGGGGAGTCTCCGGCGGTTCGCCTTACCATTAGCTAACCCTACCAGGCCTCAGGCTTGCCTGAGTGCTGGACACCACACATTGTAGGTGGGGAGGTCTCCTCAACACTCACTAGACTCGAGGCGGAGACTAAACCCATTGGCCCTCCAGTGATAGGACATTGCAGAGAGGAACCGCAAGTTCAGACATTTGATATATGTGAATGGCTGAGGAGCCAATGGTGCGAAGCTACCATCTGTGGGATTATGACTGAATGCCTCTAAGTCAAAATCCCCTCGAAACGTAATGATACCATAGTGGCATGGGTCTTCGGTTGGCCCGGGATAGCCTCTTTTGGCAGGTGAGTAGAGCTGTTAGTGATGGGGTTGGAGTGCTAGTGATGGGGTCCTGATGCGCACAGCATGTTTGTGGGGAACGCAGGCTGTGGAGGTTGGAGTAGGTAAAAAAGTGTGTGGGTCACCAGGTAAATAGGGCCTGTTTCGGGTTACCAGGTGCACAGAGCCTGTTTTGGGTACCAGGTGCACAGATCCTGTTTAGGGTTACTAGATGCACAGAGCCTGTTTCGGGTTACCAGGTGCACGTGGTTCCTGACAGCAGGACTATAGATGTCTTAGTAATTCCAGGGTGTAGGGTGTTGACCGGGTAGGGAGAGTAGGTGTGGAGGCCTGGAGGTCTGTAGTTCCAGGGAGTAAGCTATACACTCTTAGGCCCAGGGAGAGGGCAGGCAGGCGGGCAGGGAGTGTAGGCCTGGAGGCCAGAAGTCAGAAGTCAGACATCACCAGGTCAAAGGGGGCCTGGCTGGAGGTCAGGAAAGCCCCAGGGAGAAGGCCCAAGTGAATAGGTGTGTGAGTGACACTGTCCTTCAGGGGAGCAGAGCAGGCAAATTAATGTAAAACCATGTGAGAAAATGGACAGACAAAAAGGTGTGCAATGTGTAGGCCCACTAAGTGTGTAATGGGGTGCGTGCTGGTGGCAGGGAAGTCAGGCGCAGGAGAACGAAATTGGTATAAACAGAGTTATTTAATCAATTCTTACAAACTCCGAAAACCAACATACAAAATAAAGAAAGTGGGTAAAAACCCGTCACACACCATAACATACTTGGCACCAATACATACAACAAACAATTCCTGACAAGGACGTGGGGGAAAACAGAGGGAAAATATACAACATGTAATTTAGGGAATTGAAACCAGGTGAGTGTGAAAACAAGACAAAACAAATGGAACATGAAAAATGGATCGGCTATGGCTAGAAGACCGGTAACGTCGACCGCCGAACACCGAACAAACAAGGAGAGGAACCGACTTCGGGAGAAGTCGTGATAAAGTGGACATTCTGAACCTTGTTTGAGGTCAGTAGGTCACATGACCAAGGGGCTATTGAAATTCTAAAGTTTACAGAATTAATGTAAAAACGTGTGAGATGAAAATGGACAAACTAAAGCGTGTGCAATATAGAACAGTAGTCAGTGGACATTCTGAACCTTGTTTGAGTCCAGTAGGTCCATGACCAAGACTATTAGTGTGTGCCACAGAGAGTATTTGACTCTAGCCACATAATTAAGAAAATTAGAAGAGGGGAGAGAATTTTGGCAGGCTAGAAAATGGCCTTGCCAAAATTCCCCCCGAAATTCCCCCCTTCTAATTTCCTTCATTTTGTCACTAGTCAAATACTTTCTATGTCACACATCAGAGTCAAATACTTTCTATAGAACAAACTTCACATCAGGATAGGCAACCAAAATTAATAATTAATGTATGTGTGTTATATTAAACATAGAGGAGGGAGTAAAATGTAGGCAAGCAATAAACATTTCAGAACAACTACTAGTCGAATAAGACATGGGAGAGATTACGAATTTTGGCAAAGAGATTTATTTATAGACTAATACACTTAAAATTTGTGACAGCTGCCTTGTAAGACACAAATAAAAAAATGCTTTCTCCTACTAAAATCAGTGAAATGTAGACTAAACTGACAACCGAGTGAAGAGCAGAAATCTCAACGAGCTAGCAAGTCGCAGCAATGAAGATTGAGTGTGCGCGCGTTCACGCGCAGGGGAGGGGGGGGGGGATTCTGGCAAGGGGCACAACACCTGTTACCAAAATATTGCTGTTTCGAATCCTCGAGCTGACTAGGTGAAATATCTGTTGATGAACGCTTGAGCAAGGCACTTATCAAAGAGAGTCTGCTGAATATTAAAATGTAAACAACAACACTGTTGAGTAGAGCGTCATGCCAATATATTTAACAGCTGAAAGGTGTTGCCTATGTTAACCGTCAACCGACATTTTGTTCCAAGTTAAGTAACAGATTGTAAACAATTGCAAACAATTGCAAACGATTGCAAAATAACTATATAATATGTGTGCAACATGGAGTAGTGTTGCAATGGCAGGTCGCCGTTTTCTTTTTCCAGACCTGATGAACTAGTTAAGTAAATTAATAACAAGGGAGAGAATACAAATATAACGGTACTATAAACATACTGTAGTTGCCTTATTTTTTATTTTAATCGTCGTCTCTCTTTTTCATTTGACACTGCCACCTGCTGACTTGAGTCTGAAATTGAATGTCAAAGATTCTTTAACAATCCATTTGAATGGATGCGAAGCATTTAATAATCTATTTATGTGTGTGATATATTTGCTTTTTGATTTAAATGAAAGATACATTTACCTGTTTTACACATGTAGTCACTACATTCAGTGGTAGTATTGCACCATCCTCTCTCTTCCTATCAGGGCATGGGCAGTTTGACGTACAGTGCAGTCTTTATTGACAGATGTTAAATTGAACTCAAATATAAATGGTGAATAAAAACACATCACTGACTGATTGTTTGCTAATTAAAATATTTATTACAAAAATATTTATTTGTGTGTGTGTGTGTGTGTGTTTCTTTGTATACGTGTGCCAGGGTCGGAGTCAATTCCTTTTAATTTCTCTCAATTTAGGAAATAAACTGACTTTCCACTTCCCGTT
The DNA here is from genome assembly GCF_018296145.1 of Oncorhynchus tshawytscha. NCBI lineage: Eukaryota > Metazoa > Chordata > Actinopteri > Salmoniformes > Salmonidae > Oncorhynchus > Oncorhynchus tshawytscha. The sequence continues at coordinate 61,324,134 of NC_056430.1, forward strand.
CCAATACTCCTCAATGCCTTACTTTAATAATTTGTTTTAATGGAAACTGGGATTTCAGCTCACTTTCTGATTTGACTGAATTGAAATGGAATTGATCCCAACCCTGATGTGTGCATATGAATAGGTGAATATCAGTGACTATGGTCCCTCGTCTTTTTTGCGATCTGGGGTCTCCTCCTTCTTCAATCTGGCTATATGCTCTCTTGAGCCCCTTGCTGCCAAACGCCTTATCTGACATACCAGCAGGCCTCTCGCTGCTGCTTCAGTCTAGGCCTCTTTGACTTTCTCGGTTCCTGATCGAGACTATACCTCAGCCGCTTCCAGGAAAGGTACGCAGACACCTGAGAACTTTGGCACTGGACTCCACATGCTGCACAGATTTAACTCAAGGGATGACAGTTGAGGTCTCTTGAGCTGGCTCACTTCCTGATTGACGGGATGACTATCCTTCAACTGCTCCCATGTCAGGGGGCAGCGAAGGTACCCAGACACCTGACTGGCATTGGCACTGGCCTCCACATACTGCACAGCACTCTGAGACAGGTCTAGACATTGCAAGTGTAACGGGTCTTGTATGGCTCATCGACAATGGACACAGTACTGCTATCGTTCACGGTTTATTCTGTGAATACATACACAACACTGTGTAAATTTCAGCACAACTGCAAACCCACCATGAGATCTCCATCAAAGTATAACAACTCATCTGGATCTGTAATAATTTTAGAAAAGTTAAGTCTATTTATAATATACATGTTATACATTACATTTACAGTTGATGTCGGAAGTTTACATACACTTAGGTTGGAGACATTAAAACTCGTTTTTCAACCACTCCACAAATTTCTTGTTATCAAACTATAGTTTTGGCAAGTCGGTTATGATATCTACTTTGTGCATGACACAAGTAATTTTTCAAACAATTGTTTACAGGCAGATTATTTCACTTATAATTGTTCTTCGGGTTGCAAGCCGAAGAACAACATCCCAACCGTGAAGCACGAGGGTGGCAGCATCATGTTGTGGGGGTGCTTTGCTGCAGGAGGGACTGGAGCACTTCACAGAATAGATGGCATCATGAGGAAAGGAAAATTATGTGGATATATTGAAGCAACATCTCAAGACATCAGTTAAAGTTAAAGCTTGGTCGCAAATGGGTCTTCCAAATGGACAATGACCCCAAGCATACTTCCAAAATTGTGGAAAAATGGCTTAAGGACAACAAAGTCAAGGTATTGGAGTGCCATCACAATGCCCTGACCTCAATCCCTTAGAACATTTTTGGGCAGAACTGAAAAAGCGTGTGCGAGCAAGAAGGCCTACAAACCTGACTCAGTTACACCAGCTCTGTCGGGAGGGATGGGCCAAAATTCACCCAACTTATTGTGGGATGCTTGTGGAAGGCATCCCAAAACGTTTGACCCAAGTTAAACCATTTAAAGGCAATGCTGCCAAATACTCATTGGAAATGTGATGAAAGAAATAAAAGCTGAAATAAATCATTCTCTCTACTATTATTCTGACATTTCACATTCTTAAAATAAAGTGGTGATCCTAACTGACCTAAGACAGGGAATTTTTACTCTGATTAAATGTCAGGAATTGTGAAAAACTGAGGTTAAATGTATTTGACGAAGGTGTATGTAAACTTCCGACTTCAACTGTATAACAACATGGCTACAGAGGAGTGCTCAACATAGGACTCCGTCTGACTGCCATAACAAATCACCACAGCACATGGGCTACACGTGTACAGTAGCATATCATTATTCAATATAATTTGGGAGCACGTACCTGCGAATACATACACAACACTGTGTAAACTTCAGCACAACTGCAAACCCAACATGCAATCTGAGTGATGTGAAACAACATAAAATTAAAATACATTTACACTTCAAGAGGTGACTAGCCTCATTAGCTAAGAAAGTACAAGGTGAACGTTAGCTAACCTTTAGCATAACGCAGCGTGCAAATTTTGTAAATGTCCATAAAATGATAAATACATGACACAACTCTGTAACACTATCACGTAACAACATTGATAATGATTATAAAACAATATGGTTTTCAGCCTAGCACGCACTAGATAAACTCAGCAAAAAAAGAAACGTCCTCTCACTGTCAACTGCGTTTATTTTCAGCAAACTTATCATGTGTAAATATTTGTATGAACATAACAAGATTCAACAACTGAGACATAAACTTAACAAGTTCCACAGACATGTGACTAACAGAAAATGTGTCCCTGAAAAAAGGGTGGGTCAAAATTAAAAGAAACAGTCAGTATCTGGTGTGGCCACCAGCTGCATTAAGTACTGCAGTGCATCTCCTCCTCATGGACTGCACCAGATTTGCCCGTTCTTGCTGTGATTTGTTACCCCTCTCTTCCACGAAGGCACCTGCAAGTTCCCGGACATTTCTGAGGAGAATGGCCCTAGCCCTCACCCTCCGATCCAACAGGTCCCAGACATGCTCAATGGGATTGAGATCCAGGCTCTTCGCTGGCCATGGCAGAACACTGACATTCCTGTCTTGCAGGAAATCACGCACAGAACGAGCAGCATAGCTGGTGGCATTGTCATGCTGGAGGGTCATGTCAGGAGGGTCATTGTCACATCTGCAGTACTCAAGCCTTCATGCAGCATGCCTAAGGCATATTCGCGCAGATGAGAAGGGAACCTGGGCATATTTCTTTTGGTGTTTTTCAGAGTCAGTAGAAAGGACTCTTTAGTGTCCTAAGTTTTCATAACTGTGACCTTAATTGCCTACCGTCTGTTAGCTGTTAGTGTCTTAACAACCGTTCCACAGGTGCATGTTTATTAATTGTTTATGGTTCATTGAACAAGCATGGGAAACAGTGTTTAAACCCTTTACAATGAAGATCTGTGAAGTTATTTGGATTTTTACAAATTGTTTTTGAAAGATAGGGTCCTGAAAAAGGGATGTTTCTTTTTTTGCTGAATGTATCATTTTAAAAGTTAAAACACTGAGTGCAGCATGGATCACAATACATACCCCCATCAAAGTTGAACAACTCTTTGGCTGGATGCTGCGTGATCATGCACACAGATACACACGGGGATGCAGTTACTCAAACATTACCGCAGCTGGCTTCACAGCTATACATACATAACCTGACTGCTTAATTATGACAAAACTCATACAACTAACCCATGCACAAACCAGTGCGTCCGCGTGCGCAAATTGATTTTGTCCCGCCCACACCAAACACGATCACGACACGTAGGTTGAAATATGAAAACAAACTCTGAACCAATTATATTAATTTGGGGACAGGTCAAAAAGCATTAAACATTTATGGCAATTTAGCTAGCTAGCTTGCAGTTGCTAGCTAATTTGTCCTATTTAGCTAGCTAGCTTGCTGTTGCTAGCTAATTTGTCCTGGAATATAAACATTGATTTGTTATTTTACCTGAAATGCACAAGGTCCTCTACTCGGACAATCCACACATAAAATGGTCAACCGAATCGTTTCTAGTCATCTCCCCTCCTTCCAGGCTTTTTCTTCTTTGGACTTTATATTGCGATTGGCAACTAACTTTCATAATAAGGTGTATTACCATAACCGACCTCAGTTCATCTTTCAGTCACCCACGTGGGTATAACCAATGAGGAGATGGCACATGGGTATATGCTTCTAACAGCCAATGAGGAGATGGGAGAGGCAGGACTTGCATCACATTCTGCTTCATAAATAGAAGCAACTTCAATTTTAACGCCTGGCAACGCAGATGCTCATTGGCGCACGCAAGCAGTCTGGGTGCAATGATTGAATAACATGTATGTGTACATTTATTTTGCAATGCGCACGACGCGAGCAGTGTGGTCAGCATGAGGATGTCTATTTAACCCTGTTACACAAGGCCTGCTGGGTCAGCTTGGGACCTGACACAACCTTCTGAGATGAGCCTGGACAACCAACTTTCTTCAGGATCATCCTGATTGCAGAGGGGTTTCTGGGGTTAGCACACAGGATGCACTCCCAGAGGACTTTGGCCTTGCACCGTTCAGCAGCTCTGACTTTGGCGCCAAGAGATTGGGTCTGTAGCCGGGCTGTTGGAGACCAAAACCTTGACCTGTAGGCCACTGTCACTATGAAAACTGGGGTTCTCTTCAGAGTTGAATGCTATGTACCCCAGTGCAGTTCTCTAGGCCCTCTACTCTTTTCTATTGTTACCAATGACTTGCCACTGGCATTAAACCAGTCCACTTTTACTAACATTTTAAGTCGCTGCACAACAGTAAATTAACAAAAAAGCGAGGAAAAAACGACTCATGTTGTCCATTTTAAGTATTCCTTTGTTGAAAGGTTTGGATCAATATTCTATTTGTGTTTGAATGTTTGCAAAAAAAAAGCTCTTGTTTTGTGTCATCCATGGTATAAATGGTGATTGTTAGAATTCTTAATTTTGGCAAATATCACAATATTCTCGAAAGGAACGTCATAATAAATTAGAGCATGGAATATTGTTGTTGCAGCTCATATATTCGCATAGAAACTTCACAATAAATCTGATTTGGCTACGAGACCCCCCAGTTCCAATACCAAATCAAACAAGAAATTGTCCAAAAAAAATTTGCATCGAGTCCTGTCAAGGCTTTAAATGTACTAGTCTCCCATTGGCAGACAGGTTACCTCCCACATTAACTGTTGCCCTAGATCTGGTATTTACGAAACTAGGCTTAATGTACATTTACGAGTCAGCAAATATCCCTCTCATAAACATCTGCTGACTAGCGTTCAAAACAAAGTCTGCAATCTGTGTAGGTGGCAACCGGCATCTTTAAATCAGCTTTAAATCGTGAAGTAGCCTACACATTTCCTGAAGCCCAGTCGCGATGCTAGGGTCGATCGTGTTGTTGTGCTTCTTTTCCCTCCTTCTATTCTTCTTCACCAGGGTCCGCCGACCTAAAAACTTCCCACCAGGACCCCGTCCCCTGCCCATCCTCGGCAATCTGCTACAGCTGGATCCTGTCAACCCTCTCAAAGACCTGGAAAGGGTAAAGTGGGCAATATGTTGTAGGCCAAGGTTAGACCTAGTCTCGATACCTGTTACGATAACCCTGCTGGAAATTACTTTTTTTTGTGACTCTAATATTTGTGATAAAGCTTTCTACAAGCAGTCCGTAATATAGGTACATGGATTTATATTATTCTGTATAGTAAATCCGAGACACTCCATTTAGTATGTATGATATGTTACGTTTCGTATGGTATGTATTATGGATGTCCATCACCCATTTCGTATGATATGTTACGTATTACAATTTAACGAATTTGCAAAATGTACAATAGTGTAACGACCCTGGGTTTATAACCGCGGAAATCGACCCTGCTGCACGAGCATGCTTTTGCTGCACAGTCGATAGCGTGCTGGACCTTGGCTCCCTGCTGTTTCATTACAATATGTTATGAATTTGCCGCGCACGCACCACGTCTATTTCTATGGGCACGAGCACTGTTTATGACTCAAACTGTTCACACCCTTCTTGTTGGTGGAGAGAATTTTGCAGGTTTAAAGCATATTTCCTGCAATTCCACACATTTTGTCATGGGGTGCAAAGAAAATGTTGCCGTTTTAAAGCTACATTTTTTATAATTCTATACCTTTTGCCATGTCTAATGTGTATTCATGTGATATTTGAGTGACAAAAAAATACAACAAAATCTATGGGACTAAAACATCCTTCAAGAGTAAGTTTAAAGCCGGACATAGTTCTTAAAAAGAGAAAAAAGTTTGGGAATCACTGCCTTAAGTATCTGTCTTATGTAACCATACTAGAGGTAACATATCATGCTAACATTTACTATGTTAGCTCTAGTCTATGAGACCAGTCTGACTGAATGGGTATTAAGTCTTGATGTAGACTAAAGTTTTAGGACAATGAGCAACAATAGTGGAATCGGTGGTTCACCTTCAAAATAAAGGTCTTGCATTGAAACTGATGCAAAAGGATACAAACAGCAGAATCATGCAACAATTGGACTAGAAAATACTCAAAAAGGTTGGAATGTCATAAAACATATTCAATTTAAAGACAATAATTCATTCATTTGACAATAAACAGAAATAATTATGTAATTTAGTGTAATGTTTTAAAATAATTTGTGAAAATTGTGGATAAAAACCACGCTTTACATTATTTCTAAACCATAAAATTCTAGGGAAAGGGAAACACTTTATTATCCTGGGAAGAAATGGTGTTATTACACACTAATAACACTGTATAGATATGTTGTGAATAAGGTTGAGCTTTTTTTTTGTCATTTCACATAATGATGGAAACCAGGGACACTGCGACTCAATGTTTAATATCAGAGTGCTTTGCAACTTGTAAAGGGACAAAATAATAGTAGTCAGCCAAGAGTTACTCCTGGAACCACTCTAAAACTCAAGACTGAAAGCTTATCCATCAACCCTTCCATTGTCTCCCAAGTGCCTGAATAGCATTTCAAAAGAAAAGTCCCACATTATATTCTCACAATAAATCCTCCCCATGTCCCTTTCCTTCTGTGCTTCAGCTGAAGAGGCGCTATGGTAACGTGTTCAGTCTGTACATCGGCTCACGGCCTGCTGTGGTTCTGAATGGCCTGGAGGTGGTTCGTGAAGCACTAGTGACACACGCAGAGGAATATGCTGGACGACCAACCCATCTCCTCATCAGCCACCTCTTTGAAAGCAAAGGTAGTAGGTTCTTGACCCATTTTGAAATATGTGGTATAATAAGGGTAGTGTGTGTGTGTGTGTGTGTGTGTGTGTGTGTGTGTGTGTGTGTGTGTGTGTGTGTGTGTGTGTGTGTGTGTGTGTGTGTGTGTGTGTGTGTGTGTGTGTGTGTGTGTGTGTGTGCCACCGGCGGTATCTGGGCCCTGGTCTACCATGGGAGAAACCCATGGGAGACCAGGAATTAGCCTAACAGGAAACAGGAATTAGCCCAATAGGAAATCCCCCCTTGGGCTGAGGGTTGACACTGATTTTAAAGTAGCAGGCATGAGACCGTGAGCCCGACCCACGTATGTTCCGTGTGTGTGTGCCGATCAGGGATCGTCCTGGCCAATTATGGCTCCAGCTGGAGGGACCACCGGCGCTTTGCTCTGACCACGCTGAGAAAATTTGGTCTGGGCAAACGCTCCATGGAAGAGCGCATCCTAGAGGAGGTGTCCCACATCTGCACTGAGCTGGAGAGCAGTGCTGGTACAGTCCCACACACACAACGTCCTCGTAATCATAATCATTATTGTACATATTCATGTCATTATCAGCGCTTAGTATCCACCCCAAAGATCCTCCAAATACTGTATCAAACAATTACACTATTAACCCCTTCTAGTTGTAACAAGCTTCCATAAACCACACAAACTTCACAGAAATAAGATACTCTCAGTAATATTCCCAGTATGACTATATTTACTATACTTGTTTTAACATTAGGTATAAAGACTGTGGGGATTGTTACTTTATCAATCCTGTCAATGTGTTCAATTCAGTAGCTCTGTGATCGTTGTTATTATCTTGTCTGTGTATATTGCCTCATGTGGTGACTGTTGCTGTGTCCTGGTAGGCGGTTCGATGGACCCTCAGCACCTGTTCCATCTGACTGCGTCTAACATCATCTGCTCACTGATTTTCGGAGAGAGGTTCGAATATGACGACCCGGTCATCCTCACCCTCATCCAGAGGTTAGAGGAGTTGACCAAGGAAGCTTTTGGACCTTGGGCCATGGTACAGTCTAAGCCCTGTGTCACTCCATGTTTACTAAAAAAAAAGGATCCCAAAATGGTTCTTTCGGCCGTTTCCAGGTAGAACCCTTTTGGGTTCCAGGTAGAACTCTCTGTGGAAAGGGTTCTACACTGAACCCAAAAGTGTTCTTCAAATGCGTTCTTCAAAGTGTTCTCCCATGGGGACAGCCAAAGAATCCTTTTAGGTTCTAGATGGAACCTTTTATTATTATTTTTTAAGTGTACATGATCCTCACTGACCTCTCTGTGCTAGACATGACACACTGAACCACATTCCCCTCTGTTTTACATCCATTTCCTCCGATCTATATTTTGTAGCTCTATGAAATCATTCCAGTCTTGAGGCCCTTCCCTTTGCCCTTCAGGAACATTTTACACAAATTTAATCAAATGAAGGAACATATCAAGAAGATTGTGACCAAGCACAAAAGTTCAAGGGTCGTGGGAGAGCCCAGAGACCTCCTTGACTGCTACCTGGACCAGATTGACAAGGTAGGAGAACAATAGAACTAGGGTTCTAGAAGTAAAATAAATAAGATAAGATATAAAGTAAGTAGCCTTGTACAAGTAAGCCTGAACAGTACATGGGGCAGGAGCCTATCTCCTGTTTCTGTAGCATTTAAGCAGCTTGATGTAGAAGTACAACCCTGGATAGGACACTAGTCTGTCGCAGGACATTACCCTGAGTATCTGCCAATCAGAGAGGCATCGGATCCCATTTTTAGAGTCTTTGGTATGACTTCCGTGAGAAGGGCAAAAACATTTTTGGGGCTGGTGGAAGAGGAGGAAGTACTTTACAGGATGGAGCAGAATTTAATGTAGAGGCATTTGGTGTGTGTGTGTGTTTCAGACAGCTAATGGAGGCTCCACATTTAATGACACTCATATGGTGTTTCTACTACTTGACCTGTTCATGGCTGGGACAGACACCACTTCCAACACCCTCCGCTCTGCCGTGCTACACCTGATGACCAACCAGCATGTACAGGGTGAGGAAATACACACACTGGAATACATTTCATTCAATTCGATGGAGCTTGTAGACAATGTGTCGGCATTCATGGTAAACACTGCATATCAAATCAGATTTTATTTGTCACATACACATGGTTAGCAGATGTTAATGCAAGTGTAGCGAAATGCTTGTGCTTCTAGTTCTGACCAGGCAGTAATATCTACCAAGTAATCTAACCTAACAATTTCACTACAACTACCTTATACACAAGTAAGTGTAAAGGAATGAATAAGAATATGTACATAAAAATATATGAATGAGCGATGGCCGAACGGCATAGGCAAGATGCAGTAGATGGTATAGAGTACCGTATATATATATATATATATTTCTATACATATGTATATGAGATGAGTATGTCGGCTAAATATGAAATTGTTCTACAAAGCTTGATCGGATTGAATTCCGGCCAAAGAGTGTGTTTGTTCCAGATCGCTGTTACCGAGAGATCACCAACATTCTTGAGGGACGTGCAGATGCTTCGTTTGAGGACAGACATGCCATGCCGTATGTTCAAGCCATGATCCATGAGGTACAGCGCATGAGTGACACCGTTCCTCTTGGCGTGTTCCATACTACCTGCAGCGACACGCAACTACACAGCTACCAGTTGCCCCAGGTGAGCATTACCATGACGACTGATATGCTGCCTGTTGTTGACCTTAGAACTATAAAGGTCGCCTGGGCTAGAGGGAGTGATGTCATGATGGGTGCTGTGTCAGTCTTCAGTGTACCTCTCCACCGCACCCTTAATTCCTCATCTGTTCCAGGGCACTATGGTAATTCCTAACCTGTCTTCGGTGCTGCATGAAGAAGGCCAGTGGAAATTCCCTCACGAGTTCAACCCTGAAAATTTCCTCAACGAGGTCGGAGAGTTTGTGAAACCGGAAGCCTTTCTGCCATTCTCAGCAGGTGCCTTTTTGCAAAAGCGTCAATATCTATGGCTTATAAATGATAGTGTGTTGTACAGAGACAGGAGAATATGTTGACATAAAATGCCAGGCTGCATGCATATGAAGGTATGAGTGAAATGTTGTTCTCATTGATAGCTGTGTGTGTGTGTTCCCCAGGATCACGTGTGTGTCTGGGGGAGGGGTTAGCACGTATGGAGCTCTTCCTGGTTCTAGTGACATTGCTTCGGCGTTTCCGATTCGTCTGGCCTGAGGATGGAGGTGTCCCAGATTTCAGCCTCATCTTTGGTGGGACACAGTCTCAAAAGCCCTTTCGCCTGGGAGTGCACCTGAGGAGCAGCGAGAGAGGGTGAACTACCCACAGTCTCCACGAGAGCACTAGTTCTGCCAGACAGCTACAGATCTTATTCTGTAATAATTCACCTTAATTTTAGTAACTCTTCAAATAAGTCATTTTCAATAATGTGTAACCCACCATTGAATGCCTTATTATCTGTGTCATCTTCTGTAAGGATCAGATCATTCACAAACTAGATCTTTCAGTATGCTTGCATGCATTTTGTAATACATACCTTCTTAAAACCATTGGTTTTGTGTTTCTGTTACTGACAACTAATTGTATTTTCTTATCAAGTGATCTTAAGTAAAATAACAATTGCTAAAAACATGTGATTTGGATTTTTTTTTTTTAAAGGTGGACCACCTGGCGCGCTTAACAAAATACAAGGGGGTGGAAAGCCCAGGTGTTACCTAGCGTGCATAGACAGATTAAATACTACGGTTATGTATGCCCGCAGGCCTCTTGCCTAACCGCTACCAAGGGGCGTTCCCCTTCCCCTCCTGGGAACAAATGAAACAGAATAATTACTAATACTTAATGTCAGTGTTTTTGGTTATTGAAATTGTTCACTAAGCCCTATTGGCATACACATACCTCGGGAAGGATCGGCTACAAAAATCAACACAGGACATAAAAAGATGCTCTCCTCCCTGATGCAGGAACTCTGGCTTTTATCAGGCTGGAGAAGGAGTTTGCAATAGCAGAGACAGCTGTATCCCCTGACGAGAGGGAGGGTCAGAGCACCAATTTACGATGGGACCGACCAATCAGCTGAATTAATCATTAGCTAGATTGTTCTCTCCAATATTATAACTTAATATACTTGCCTAACACTGCAAGGTCATATTTTATAACTTAGCTAGTCATGTTGGCAATAGAATAAGCTTTGAAATGATGCCCACCTGACCCAGGTTGCGGGTCAATTTATATTGGACCGTGTTTGGATTCCGTAAAATTGGTGTCGATGCAGGGCTGTGTTCCAAAAAAAATGTATACATAAATACAAGCAGGGCATAACATTAAAACGTGCCAAATGCAGGTAGATTTAGGTATTGGTGGGTAAGAACGTCAATTTCACCAGCCACATAAGCGGGTGGTCAATTTTCAGGGCTCTACACTGCAAAAATTACATTCCCATTTCTGAATAAAAATAGAGTAACAAGTCAAGTATGAGCATGTGTGAGTTATAGCAGAACAATTCTGTAGTAGCTGTTTTCAAAGTATTTATGTGGCTTATAATTGAAATACACTAACTTCTTCATCAGGTTGTGTATTGCTACTGGACCAAAAAAAAGGTAAAAACTGTGAACGACCAGACAAGACATAGAAAATGATAGAATGGGGGCCGAATTCTGGAGACCACAGGTAAAGTGAATATGTTTTGAAAGTGATAGTATATATGAAATCTGGATTCAGTATGACCATCTAATAGGGTATGTCCGGTGTGGCATATCATTTCAAACAAATAACCATTGAATAATTATTTGTAACCCGATGTTATTGTTTTACTCATATGACAGAGCAAAGAAGAAAGCTAACTTAGCAGAGACAGATATTCATGAGAAAAAAAAAATGCTTCCAGGCCCAAAATTTTTTTTACTCACATTTTCAAAACTATCAGTCATGGCAATACCGGTAATCTATATAACTAGCCGTTAGCAGGCCACGTTTAACTTACATTTGTTGCTATTGCATTGATTGTATGGAACTTACAGGTCCTTCAGGTCAAAAAGGTAAAGAGGCAGAGCAGAGAAAGGAGGCAGACAGACTGTGAAAGTAAGCACAAGTGCAGGCTGTTCTTGACCTATACTGAATCACACCTGTTTTGTTCAATTGTGGTGTAGTCATTGAAAAAACAATACATGTTTGATTCTCACTTTTATTTAAAGTATATTAAACATTTATTAAAAATGTCAGCTCAGAAAACAACAATGTCTGCAGCACTAGAGGTACACTGCAGTGACTCTAAATTAGGAACATTCAAAATAAATGTGAAAACACATTCATATACAGTACCAGTCAAAAGTTTGGACACACCTAATCATTCAAGGGTTTTTCTTTATTTGGACTATTTTCTACATTGTAGAATAATAGAGAAGACATCAAAACGATGAAATAACACATATGGAATCATGTAGTAACCAAAAAAGTGTTAAACAAATAAAGATATATTTAGGCACCCTTTGACTTGACAGCTTTGGACACTCTTCGCATTCTCTCAACCAGCTTTATGAGGCAGTCACCAGGTTGCAGATTTCTGAATTGTTAACTAAAATTATAAATGTGTTAACTGTTAAAATTATACATTTTTAAAAACAATACTAAACATGCACATCCAAACAGCACAAAAACATCAATGTCATCACATCTGGCCAGACCTATCTGCTCACCCCCCCATTCATCTCCAGCATCAGCATCAATTTCTGCCACATGGCCTAAAACTGCACCATTTTGTTTCTCTCTGTCACCCACGCACTTTCAACATTTAGATAATAAAGTATTTGACCTTTCCATCGTGTTAGCGATGGACGATTGGTTGATTTCCAGTTAAGTGTGCATTTTTTTCAAGATGGTTGATGAGAAAAGTATCATCCAGCCCGTCGGGTATCTCACTGCTCATTCGTATGCCATGTCTTGAAATATGCAGACAGACGGATTAAAAGTACATTTACATTTTGATACTTCTGACAGACAACTTTCTAACTCCGCCCAAAACTTTTGGACTTTATAGCATTCGCAGACTGCATGGGTTATTGAGTCATTAGTTTTACACTTATACAACAGATGGGTCTAATCCTGAATGCTGATTGCTTAAAACTGCATTCCAGCCTGTGTCTATTCCACAAGTTACCACCAGCTAAATCTATGATGTTAAAATGCCTATTTACTCTGTTCCATCTGCCTGTGCAATCCTCTGTCTCATCAGCCCAGCCAGGCAATTTATAAACTTGATCTCCACTATAAAAGCATGTAGACATTATTTCCCATTTCTTTTAGACTAACATCTAGTTTTCAACATCGGAGATTTGTATAAACCTTGCTGTCTGTCTCTCCGACATTTGCTAAATTGTTTCAATATTCAAATTCGATCTCCACCTGTCCCATAGTAATGAAAGTGTTGGGATGAGACAGACAGGTAGGCAGCTTTTCTCAGCCAGTTCGAAATCATGAAATCAACATAATTTTTATGGATATATACAAAGAACTAGCAATAGAAAACATGTCTAACAAAACAATGTGCAGCTAGTTTGTAGTGTTTTCCGCTTCAGTTTAAAATGATTGTGTTAGCTGTGTTGTTGGCTAGCTCTTGAGCAACAGTGTCCTCACGAGAGAGAGTGTAGATTTTCTATGCCAGGTGAAATCGCGCATCATTAGCTCATTGTTATGGATGTATCCAAATAAATATCACTAGAAAACAACAAACAAATGCAGCTACTTTGTTGTTTTTCTGTCTGCACTGTTTGACATGACTAGCTAGCTAGCAAGGGATAACAACATTGCCAACCAATATGGCAATGGAACATATAGATCTGGGTTGCATCCATAGATACAGAACAAAAAGACTGAACGACTGGGTTGCGTCTGTGGCAACTGAACAGATAGCTTGGGTAGCAACCCTAGATTTGTGTCGGGACTATATCTTGTGGAAGGATGAAATATCATGAATAAATTAAAATATTTTTCTATTAATGAAAATATGTCAATCATTATTTATATATGTTGGTAACCCGTTGTATAAACGTGATAATGCCCTCGAAGTTGCTGATTTTGGTATGATTTGACTTGGTCTCAGGCTGTGCCAATATATCCTCCAAACAGCGGCTACTCCGGCATTATCACTCAATTAAAACATGACTCTGCCGTTTTGCTGTAGAATTTGTGATTTTAACTTGTAAAATACATTCTATACATTAGTTTATACTGGATTAAGGGTCATTTTTGTTAACTGTAATTTCGTTGGAACATCACTAACATAGCCTCTGTCCAATATCATCAGTTCTTTTTAAGTCTTGGAAGAATTGAAACTTGTATTTTTTATTTGCCCATACAAAGTCAGTTATGACGTAGTATACTTTAAAAAAAAAATGTATTCAGTGGGATAATTGGTATAAATATAAGAATTAATTGTTAATATTTAATTGTGCCATCCTGTGTGTGTGTTAAGAAAACCATAATGTTGAACCTTTAGGGACCATTGTTAACCTACAGAGAACATTCCCAGAACCTTCAGAGAACGTTGCCTACAGTGTAACCTTCAGAGAACGTGCCCCGCTATCTTTGTAAAACCAAAAGAGAACGTTATAAGAATGTTAAGAAAACCATCAGTTTAAACCGTTAGGGAACATTGGTGCAACGTTCGGGGAACATTCCCACAACCTTCAGGGATTATTGCCAGAACCTAAATGTGTTATCTGGGTATGTCTGTGGTTGAGAAGGTATTGACATTGTTCATTAACATGCTATAGTAAGCGTTTCTGTTTTAAAATGGGTCCCTAAACCCTTGCAGCAGAGGAGAGCAATGTTTTAGCTACATTTTGTCTCCAAAAAGTAAATATGTTAAAACAAGGGGTGTAACTTGTTCACTATTGTCAGCTGATTTAGAATTACATTTTTATAATTTTCCTGGCATGTTCTGTTGAGGTATTGACGAGTAAAGTCAGAATCTTCAATGTAAAGCTAAGTTCACTGCAGTAATAAAATAGATAAGTGTTTAAGATTTGTATCCCTGAAGTTTTGACCAGCTGATTATAGCGAAGAAAATACATCTGCATTTCCCGCTGTGTAAACACGTTGATTCTCATAGCAAATAGTCTCAAGATAAAGCCTGATAAACTTGGGGAATTGATATTCAAAGCTTAAATAGAAAAACCTTTGTCAGGAACCAGGACTAACACCAGGACTAATAAATCCAATGCAACTGCATGTTTTACAAACGGTACCACGTTGTAAAAATACTTCAAAAGTACACCTTAAGTCTTTTTGGGGGGTGTGTGTACTTTACTATTTATATTTTTTACGTTTTCTTTTTACTCCATGAATTTTCCCTGTCACCCAAAATAACTTGTTACTAAAATGGGCTCCCAAGTGGCGCAGCGGTCTAAGGCACTGCATCTCCGTGCTAGAGGCGTCACTACAGACACCAGGCTGTATCACAACCGGCCGTGATTGGGAGTCCCATAGGGCAGCGTACAATTGGCCCAGCGTCGTCCAGGTTTGGCTGTCATAGTAAACAAGAAATTGTTTTTAACTGACTTGCCTAGTTAAATAAAAGTTACATTTTAAAACATTGACACTTATCAAATGAACATCCCTGGTCATCCCTACTGCCTCTGATCTGGCAAAGTCACTAAACACAAATTCTTTGTTTGTAAATTATGTCTGAGTGTTGGAGTGTGCCTGTCTATCCTTAAATTAAAAAAATACAAACAGGAAAATCATGGCATCTGGTTTGCTTAATATAAGGAATGTTAAATTATTTATACTGTTACTTTGATACTTACAGTGCATTCAGAAAGTATTCAGACACCTTGGCTTTTCTACATCTTGTTACATTACAGACTTATTCTAAAACTGATTAAATAAATGTTTTTTTCTTCATCAATCTACACACAATAACCCATAATGACAAAGAAAAAACAGAAATACCTTATTTACATAAGTATTCAGACCCTTTGCTATGATACTCGAAATTGAGCTCAGGTGCATCCTGTTTCCATTGATCATCCTTGAGATGTCTCTACAACTTGATTGGAATCCACCTGTGGTAAATTCAATTGATTGGACATGATTTGGAATGGCACACACCTGCGTATATAAGGTCCCAAAGTTGACAGTGCATGTCAGAGCAAAAACCGAGCCATGAGGTAAAAGGAATTGTCCACAGAGCTCCGAGAGAAGATTGTGTCGAGGCACAGATCTCAGGAAAGGTACAAAAACATTTCTGCAGCATTGAAGGTGCCCAAGAACACAGTGGCCTCCATCATTCTTAAATGGAAGAAGTTTGGAACCACCAAGACTCTTCCTAGAGCTGGTCGCCTGACCAAACGGAGCAATCTGGGGAGAAGGACCTTGGTCAGGGAGGTGACCAAGTACCTGATGGTCACTCTGACAGAGCTCCAGAGTTCCTCTGTGGAGATAGGAGAATCTTCCAGAAGGACAACCATCTCTGCAGCACTCCACCAATCAGGCCTTTATGGTAGAGTGGCTAGATGGAAGCCACTCCTCAGTAAAAGGCACATGGACAGCCTGCTTGGAGTTTGCCAAAAGGCACCTAAAGTCTCTCAGACCATGAGAAACAAGATTCTGTTCTGATGAAACCAAGATTAAACTTTTTGGAGGAAACCAATGGTGAAGCATGGTGGTGGCAGCATCATGCTGTGGGGATGTTTATCAGCGGCAGGGACTGGGAGACTAGCCAGGATCAAAGGAGAGAAGAACAGAGCAAAGTACAGAGAGATCCTTGATGAACACCTGATCGAGTGCTCAGGAACTTCAGACAGGGACGTAGATTCACCTTCCAACAGGACAACGACCCTAAGCACACAGCAATGACAACGTAGGAGTGGCTTCGGGACATGTCTCTGAATGTCCTTGAGTGGCCCAGCCAGAGCCCGGGACTTGAACCAACTACAGGTGTGCCAAGCTTGTAGCATCATATACAAGAAGACTCGAGGCCGTAATTGATGCTAAAGGTGTTTCAACAAAGTACTGAGTAAAGGGTCTGAATACTTATGTAAATGTGATATTTCCATTTTGTTTTTTATACATTTGCAAAAAAATCTAAACCTGTTTTTGCTTTGTTATTATGAGGTATTGTGTGCAGATTGATGAGGGGAAAAAAACAATTTAATACATTTTAGAATAAGGTTGTAAAGTAACAAAATGTGGAAAGTCAAGGGGTCTGAATACTTTCCGAATGCACTAAGTATATTTTTGCAATTACATTTACTTTTGAATCTTAAGTATATTTAAAACCAAATACTTTTACTCAAGTAGTAATTTACTGGGTGACGTGCACTTTTGAGTCATTTTCTATTAAGGTACAGTATCTTTACTTTTACTGAAGTATGACAATTGAGTACTTTTTCCACCACTGGGTGGACACGGCACACTATTGTAGTTTTGCGGAGAGAGGATGGCGGCAATTTATTTTCTCGCCTAGAGTGGCAGAACGGCAAGGACTGGGCCTGGTTTCCTTTTCGCAAACTTAGACCTGAGGGGTATACAACAAAGCAGGATCAATGAGTTAACTTAATCATATAAAAATATATTTTCCTGCAGTGTGGATTTATTCAAGGATTCTCTGCAAAGTGTGTTAGCGCATGTATTTTTCAAGTATCTTGACTAGGTAAAACTGGGAGCAGTGGAAAGGCTTCTTCCCTGCATGTCATCTCGTGCATTTTAAGGTGTCCTAACTGGGTAAAAGCTTTTTCACACTAAGAGGATTTGAAAGGATTATTTATCTCCTGTGTGTGTCATCTCGTGTGTTTTCAGTCTCCTTAACCTGGTAAAACCTTTTCCACACTGAGAACATTGGAATGGTTTTTCTCCCGTGTGTATTGTCATGTGATCTTTCAGATGAGATGACTGGATGAATCTCTTCCCACACTGAGAGCATTGGAAAGCCCTCTGCCTCTCTACTAAGTGTGTTCTCTCATGTGATTTCCGGTCCCCTGATGAGAAAAATTTCTTTTCACACTGAGAGCACTGATACGGCTTCTCGCCAGTGTGTGTTCTTTCATGCACTTTTAGATGCCCTGATCGCCCAAAACCCTTCCCACAATGAGAACAGTGGTATGTTTTCTCTTCCCCTGTATGTATTCTCTCATGCTCTTTCAGGCCCCTTAACTCAACAAAACCCCTTCCACACTGTGAGCAGAGGTGAGGCTTCTCTTCTGTGTGTGTCCACTCATGTGTTTTCAGGCTCCCTAACTGGGTAAAACTCTTTCCGCACAGGGAGCACTGGAAAGGCTTCTCTCCTTTGTGTATTCTGTTATGTTTTTTCAGGCTCCCTAACTCAGTAAAACTCTTTCCACACAGGGAGCAGTAGAAAGGCTTCTCTCCAGTGTGTGTCCTCTCATGTGTTGTCAGGTGCCCTAACTGGGTAAAACTCTTTCCACACTGGGAGCAGTGGTGAGGCTTCTCTCCTGTGTGTATTCTCTTGTGCATTTTTAAGTTCCCTAAATGGGTAAAACTTTTTCCACACAGGAAGCATTGGAAAGGCTTATCTCCTGTGTGTGTTCTTTCATGGTCTTTCAGGGTCCATAACCAAGTAAAACCCTTTCCACACTGAGTGCATTGGAATGTTTTTTCTCCTGTGTGTGTTCTCTTATGCTCTTTCAGATGAGTTGACCGGATAAATCTCTTTCCACACTGAGTGCATTGGAAAGGCCTCTCTACAGTGTGTGTGTTTTTTTTCCCAGTGTGTATTCTCTCATGCGTTCTCAGGTTCCCTGACTGGGTGAAACTCTTTCCGCACTGAAAGCAGTGGTACGGCTTCTCCCCTTTATGCGTTCTCTTATGGTCTTTAAGGTGCCCTAGCCGGGTAAAAGTCTTTCCACATTGGGAGCATGGGTAAGGCTTTTCTCCTGTGTGCGTCCTCTCATGTGTTTTCAGGTGCCCCGACTGAGTAAAACTCTTTTCACATTGTGAGCAGTGGTAAGGCTTTTCTCCTGTGTGTATTCTTTGATGATCTTTTAGGTTCCGTAACTTAGTAAAACTCTTTCCACACTGCGAGCAGCAGTGTTGTCTCGCTGGTTTGGGCATCTCTGGGTCTGGTTCCCCTGAAGTACACTTTCCGCTGTTCGAGTGAGAGTCCAGTCTCTCTCCTGCCAAAGACAAACAGAGTGTTTAGTTAAATACTAAACAGAGACCTGAATGAAACATCCATATGATAAAATTGTCCTCAAATGAGATTTAATCAAGACTAGATCCATCAATAAAAACAGCAGCGCATGTCATCACAGAATGGCAGTAGTGTTTTGTAGCCTAATAAAAACAAAATAGAACTTGACTGTTATGCATTTATTAGACCTAATGGACTACAATTACAGTGTATACAAACAATGGAGTAAAACAAGCTTACACTTGGGGTTCTGAGGGGTATATTACAAAGTTAGCTAGATCTACTTATGGTTTTCTGAAGTAAGCAGCTTCAGTTAGCTTCACATTCCAGCAGGCTTCATCCACGTTACGGATGTGGATATTGATCCTGCAGCTGCCACTAACTCCAGCCAGGCATGTAACTGCTTGTCCATGTGGCACGTGGACAACCTAGTGAGTCGAACGCCAAACTATTTATTGATGCAAACCTGAAAACGGCAATCCATGGGCAAGTCAGTGCCACGTTTTCATTTTTGTCCGAAATGAAAATGAAAGTTATCTTGCAAATTCAGCAGGCTAAGGTGGGAAATACGCTATTAGAAGTGCAGTCTTTCTTATATTGTATGTGTATCATAATGCCATCATTGATGTGCTTATCAATACACAAGCATCTTCTTTACGACTCCTTTCATTTTATTCATATGAAAGTTTTAATGTGCATGATGTTTCAAATGCATCCTGTTATTCCTAAATGTGGCGTGATATTTTTTACACAAGAACATTTTACGAATAAAATATTTATTTCAGTCATCTTCCTCATATTGTTGAGAATGAAGGAGGTGATAACGCACTTTGAACTCTATTTAAACAAACTTAAACGTAGCAGTAAATCTTAACACTGGCTGTAGCACTATAGGTTCGAGGGGGAGTGTCAGGAAAATGTATTGTATTTTCACAATCCGGAATTTTGGGCGCAGAGTCAACGCCCACTGCCATCCGTTCTATTGGCCAACGTGCAATCATTGGAAAATAAAATCTATGAGCTATGATCAAGATTATCCTACCAATGGGATATTGAAAAACTGTAAAATAATATGTTTCACCGAGTCGTCGCTGAACAACGACACAGATAATATAGAGGTGGTGGGATTCTCCATGCAGCGGCAGGACAGAGAAGCTACATCTGGTAAGACGAGGGGTGGGGGTGGGGGTGTCTATTTGTCTATAACAGCTGGTGCGCGATGTCTAATATTAAAGAAGTCTCGAGGTATTGCTCGACTGAGGTAGAGTACCTTATGATAAGCTGTAGACCACACTATCTACCAAGAGAGATCTAATCTATATAGGGATGAAATGGTTACTGGTTTCACAATAAACCACTGTAAAATTCCTGACGGTTAGTATTACCATTTCAAATTGTAATTATCATTAAAAAAGTTTTTGGATTACCGTAGTTTGAAAAACTCACAGTAAATACTGTCCAACATCAGCCAACGTTAGCAACAGTCTAGTGCAGGCGCAGCATGCAACGTGGGTTTTGTTTTGTGTGAAAACATGGCGGAAGACAGTGACAGAGCTCAGGAGATTTTTCAGCCTTCTAAGAGGACCAAATCTGAAGTGTGGTCATATTTTGGGTTTTACAAAAGTGCTGAGGGAAACTTAATCGAAGATGGTCACCCTGTCTGCAGAACATGCAACAACAAACAACACTGCAACACTTCAAATCTTTTGAGTCATCTTCGTGACCACCACCCACTACTTTATAGCCAACGCAAGGCAAGTTCACTTTTAGCTCAATGCATGATGTGGGGACTTTGGAATGGGGAAAACGTCATGGTTTGTCTCTCTAACTTGCTAATAGCTTGTCAATAATGTAAACTGAAGCTTTCAGTGTTACCTACTCTTGTAAAAACACTACACGTTGCTGCTGCTGTATGCGTTGTGTCTGCAGACTCTATTCGCCCATTGCACACGATAACACGTTCTGTAGTTTAGTCACCCAACCATCATATTTTGTTCATGAAAAATTTGTCAGTTGTCGACTTGGTTGTAAAAGTGTTCCAACAGGAGAAACACTATAGACTCCTATACACGACTCCTGTATTTATGTCAATTGTTGGGCTCATTGCAATTACTATCACCGTCTTCTTAAGTCTCATTTGTATTTATGTAAATTGTGCATGGGGTCATGGCATATACTCAAATCCAACACAGAAGATAGACTGTGTGCGTGCGTGAATAATAATAATTATAACAACGAGGGGCCATGCATCAGCGCTCCCTCACCTTGCCACGGTTGCAAGGAAGCTTTTGTGCATCCCAGCAACCAGCCGGCCATCAGAGGGAGTGTTCAGTGCCAGCGGGCACATCGTCTCCCCTCGCAGATCACTAATTAAACCGGACAAAGTAAATATGCTGACATTTTTACATTTCAATCTCAAGTGAACAAAAAAGCCAGCAGCACCCTATTTCTTTATGAAGGAGAGAACGGACATACAATCAATGCGGTTCATTCGATTTGTTTACATTTTGTGTTATTTTAATGTCAACACCTGCACATTGGATTTGTTTACATATGGTTGTATTGTTCTTACATGCACATTGCTTTGCTTGTGTTGCTTTTATATGCACATTTGATTTGCTTATGTTAATGGTTGTGTTCACTAAAACCTGCACTAGTGAAACCTTTACCTCTCATGGCCACATGGCGCCATCTTTAATGTTAATGTTGTTATCTTAATGTTTATGCACACACAAGTGCATAGTGCTAATTATTTTATTTGTTGTTTGTTTATTTGATTTGCTTACTTAACTTCTTTGGGGTAGGGGGCAGTATTTTCACATCTGGATGAAAAGCGTGCCCAGAGTAAACTGCCTGCTACTCAGGCCCAGATCCTAGGATATGCATATTATTAGCAGATTTGGTTAGAAAACACTCTGAAGTTTCTAAAACGGTTTGAATGATGTCTGTGAGTATAACATAACTTATATGGCAGGCAAAAACCTGAGAAAAAATCCAACCAGGAAGTGGGAAATCTGAGGTTTGTAGGTTTGTTTCAACTCTTTGCTTATCCAAAATACAGTGGAAATGGGGTCATGTTGCACTTCCTAAGGCTTCCACTAGATGTCAACCGTCTTTAGAACCTTGTTTGATGCTTCTACTGTGAAGTGGGGCCGAATGAGAGGGGAATCAGTCAGAGGTCTGCCAGAGAGCCACGAGCTGGTCACGCGCATTCACATGAGAGGTAGCTTGCGTTCCAATGCTTTTCTACAGACAAAGGAATTCTCCGGTTGGAACATTATTGAAGATTTATGTTAAAAACTTCCTAAAGATTGATTCTATACATCGTTTGACATGTTTCTACGGACTGTAACAGAACATTTTTGGACTTTTCGTCCGTACTTTCCGCTGGACTTGCACTCGCGTTGTCAGTTTAGATTGTGTACTGAACGCGCGAACAACAAGGAGGAATTTGGACATAAATGATGGATATTATCGAACAAAATAAACATTTATTGTGGAACTGGGATTCCTGGGAGTGCATTCTGATGAAGATCATCAAAGGTAAGTGAATATTTATAATGTTATTTCTGACTTCTGTTGACTCCAACATGGTGGATATCTCTTTGGGTTGATTTGTTGTCGGAGCGCTGTACTCAGATTATTGCATGGTTTGCTTTTTCCGTAAAGTTTTTTAAAAATCTGACACTGGTGCTTCTACACCTGCATTGCTTGCTGTTTGGGGTTTTAGGCTGGGTTTCTGTACAGCACTTTGAGATATCAGCTGATGTACGAAGGGCTATATAAATAAATTTGATTTGATTTGATTTGACACAGCGGTTGCATTAAAATTCCATGTATAACACTTGTATTTTCATCAACATTTATGATGACTATTTCTGTAAATTGATGTGGCTCTCTGCAAAATCACCGGATGTTTTGGAACTACTGAACATAACGCACCAATGTAAACTCCGATTTTTTTATATAAATATGAACTTTACCGAACCAAACATACATGTATTGTGTAAAATGAAGTCCTATGAGTGTCATCTGATGCAGATCATCAAAGGTTAGTGATTCATTTTATCTATATTTCTGATTTTTGTGACTCCTCTCTTTGGCTGGAAAAATGGCTGTTTTTCTGTGACTTGGCTCTGACCTAACATAATCGTTTGGTTTGCTTTCGTTGTAAAGCCTTTTTGAAATCGGACACTTGACAACAAGTGTATCTTTAAAATGGTGTAAAATACATGTATGTTTGAGGAATTTTAATTATGCGATTTCTGTTGTTTTGAATTTGGCGCCCTGCAGTTTCACTGGCTGTTGACGAGGTGAGACGGTTGTGTTCATTTAAACCTGCACTAGGGAAACTTTTACCTATCATGGCCACATGGTGCCATCTTTAATTTTAATGTTATTATTTTCATGTTTATGCACACAAAAAGTGCATAGTGCTGCTAATTGTATTTGTTGTTTGTTGGTTTTCAATATAAAACTTGGTGAAATGATTTCAGTGTGTGTATCAGTAATTTTTTTAACATTTCAAGCACATTTGAACAACACCGCCATAATACTGATAACTGTGATAACTTTGGTCACTATAATCGTGATATGAAATTTTCATACCGTTTCATCTCTACATGTACAGTTGAAGTCGGAAGTTTACATACACCTCACCCAAATACATTTAAACTCAATTTTTCACAATTCCTGACGTTTAACCACTGAATAATTCCCTGTCTTAGGATCACCACTTTATTTTAAGAATGTGAAATGTCAGAATAATAGTAGCGATAGTGATTTATTTCAGCTTTTATTTCTTTCATCACATTCACAGTGGGTCAGAAGTTTACATACACTCAATTAGTATTTGATAGCATTGCTTTTAACTTGTTTAACTTGGGCAAAACGTTTCGAGTAGCCTTCCACAAGCTTCCCACAATAAGTTGGGTGAATTTTGGCCGATTCCTCCTGACAGAGCTGGTGTAACGGAGTCAGGTTTGTAGGCTTCCTTGATCGCACACGCATTTTCAGTTCTGCCCACAAATTTTCTATAGGATGGAGTTCAGGGATTCGTGATGGTCACTCCAATACCTTGACTTTGCCAAAACTTTGGAAGTATGCTTGGAGTCATTGTCCATTTGGAAGACCCATTTGCGACCAAGCTTTAACCTCCTGACTGATGTCTTGAGATGTTGCTTCAATATATCCACATAATATTCATACCTCATGATGCCATCTATTTTGTGAAGTGCATCAGCCCCTCCTGCAGCAAAGCACCCCCACAACATGATACATGCACCCCCGTGCTTCACAGTTGGGATGGTGTTCTTCGGCTTGCAAGCGTCCCCCTTTTTCCTCTAAACATAATGATGGTCATTATGGCCAAACAGTTCTATTTTTGTTTCATCAGACCAGAGGACATTTCTCCAAAAAGTATGATCTTTGTCCCCATATGCAGTTGCAAACCGTAGTCTGGCTTTTTTATGGCGGTTTTGGAGCCATGGCTTCTTCCTTGCTGAACGGCCTTTCAGGTGAAGTCGATATAGGACTCGTTTTACTGTGGATTTAGATACCTCCAGCATCTTCACAAGGTCCTTTGCTGTTGTTCTGGAATTGATTTGCACTTTTCGCACCAAAGTATATTCATCTCTAGGAGACTGAACACGTCTCCTTACGGAGCGGTATGACGGCTGTGTGGTCCCATGGTGTTTATACTTGCGTACAATTGTTTGTACAAATGAACGTGGTACCTTCAGGCATTTGGAAATTGCTCCCAAGGATGAACCAGACTTGTGGAGGTCTACAATTGTCTTCTGAGGTCTTGGCTGATTTCTTTAGATTTTCCCAAGATGTCAAGCAAAGAGGCACTGAATTTGAAGGTAGGCCTTGAAATACATCCACAGGTAAACCTCCAATTTATTCAAATGGGGCGGCATGTAGCGTAGTGGTAAGAGCGTTGGACTATTAACCAAAAGTTTGCAAGATCGAATCCCCGAGCTGACAAGGTAAAAATCTTTTTTACTGCTCCTGAACAAGGCAGTTAATTAACCCACTGTTCCTAGGCTGTCATTGAAAATAAGAATTTGTTCTTAACTGACTTGCCTTGTTAAATAAAGGTAAAATAAATAAATAAATGAGCCTATAAGAAGCTTCTAAAGCCATGACATCATTTTCTGGAATTTTCCAAGCTGTTTAAAAGGCATCGTCAACTTCTCACCCACTGGAATTGTGATACAGTGAATTATAAGTGAAATAATCTGTCTGTAAACAATTATTGGAAAAATTACTTGTGTCATGCACAGAGTAGATGTCGTAACTGACTTGCCATGGTAGGCCTTGAAATACATCCACAGGTACACCTCCAATTGACTCAAATGATGTCAATTAGCCTACCAGAAGCTTCTAAAGCCATTAAATAATTTTCTGGAATTTGCCAAGCTGTTTAACCTTTCTGGCGCAGGGGTCCCGCTAGCAACCCACCTCGACAACATCCGGTGAAATTGCAGAGCGCCAAATTCAAAATACAGAAAACGCAATATTAAACCTGTGCCATACATGATTCTTTAGCTTAGAATCTTGGCAATCTAACCGCATCGTCAGGTTTCCAAAAGGCTTTACGGCGAAAGCACAGCATTCGATTATCTGAGTTCAGCGCCCCACAACAGCATATTATCTAAACAAGCACAGGCGTCACAAAATCCCAAATAGCAATAAAATAAGTCACTTACATTTGAAGATCTTCCTCTGATTGTAATCACAAGAGTCCCAGGAACACAATGAATGGTCGTTTGGTTCAATAAATTCCTTCTTTATATCCCAAATAGTCCGTTTAGTAGGCGACATTGAGTTCAGTAATCCACCCGTTCAGAATGCAGACATAGGAGTTCCAAAAGTTGCCAGTAAAGTTTATTCAAACAAATCAAACAACATTTCTTATTCATTATTAGGTACACTAATATCTAAATAAACGATAATATTTCATATGGAGCGAACTATTTTCAATAGGTAAGGAAAAGAACGCAGTGCGCTCCCTCGGTCACGAGAGCAATGAGACTAGTTTTTCCATAGAACTTCCTGAGGATAAACAACTATTCCTTGTTGGTTTTTCAGAATACAAGCCTGAAACCATGTATTAAGACTGTTGACATCTAGTGGAAGCCATAGGAACTGCAATTTGTGAGGCGGAAGTCTTTGGTTTCAATAGCTTAAGCTTGGAATTGGCTGGCAGGTCAACAATTGGTCCTCGGGTTTTCGCCTGCCAAATCAGTTCTGTTATACTCACATACATAATTTTAACAGTTTTAGAAACTTGAGTGTTTTCGATCCAAAACTACCATGCATATGCATATCCTAGCTTCTGGGCCTGAGTAACAGGCAGTTTACTTTGGACACCTCAGTCATCCAAAATTCCTATCCCTAACAAGTTTTAAATTTAAATTACTTGTGTCATGCACAAAGTAGATGTCCTAACCAACTTGCCAAAACTAGAGTTTGTTAACAAGACATTTGCGGAGTGTTTGAAAAATGAGATTTAATGACTCCAACCTAAGTGTATGTAAACTTCCGGCTTCAACTGTATATTATTCATAGCCATCTATTTACCACCACAAAACGATGTTGGCCCTAGGACCTCACTCAACCAACTCTACAAGGCCATAAATTCATCCAGAAGCGGCGCTCTTAGTGGCTGGGGACTTTAATGCAGGCAAACTTAAATCTGTTTAACCTCATTTCTAACAGCATGTCACATGTACAACCAGAGGGAAAAACACTCTAGACCACCTTTACTCCACACACAGAGATGCATACAAAGCTCTGCCCTGCCCTCCATTTGGCAAATCTGACCATAATTCTACCCTTCAGATTCCTGCTTACAAGCAAAAACTAAAGCAGGAAGTACCAGTGATTCACTCAATACAGAAGTGGTCAGTGGTCAGGATGCTATGCTACAGGACTGTTTTGATAGCACAGACTTGAATATGTTCTGGGATTCATCCAATGTCATTGAGGAGTATACCACCTCAGTCATCGGCTTCATCAATAAGTGCATCGACGATGTCGTCCCCACAGTGACCATACGTACATATCCCAACCAGAAGCCATGGATTACCTGCAACATCTGCATTGAGCTAAAGGCTAGAGCTGCCGCTTTCAAAGAGCGGGACACTCATCTGGGCGCTAATAAGAAATCCCGCTATGCCCTCAGACGAACCATCAAACAACCAAAGCCTCAATACAGGATTAAGATTTAATCCTACTACACCGGTTCTGATGCTTGTCGGATGTGGCAGGGCTTGAAAACTATTACGGACAACAAAGGGAAGCCCAGAAGGGAACTGCCCAGTGACACGAGCCTGCTAAATGCCTTTTATACTCCCTTCGAGGCAAGCAACACTAAAGCATGCACGAGAGCACCAGCTGTTCTGGATGACTGTGTGATAACACTCTCGGTAGCCGATGTGAGCAAGACCTTTAAACAGGTCAACATTCAAAAAGCCGCGGGGCCAGACAGATTACCAGGACGTGTACTCAAAGCATGCGCGGACCAACTGGCAAGTGTCTTCACTGTCATTTTCAACCTCTTCCTGTTCGAGTCTGTAATACCAACATGTTTCAAGCCGGCCACCATTGTCCATGTGCCCAAGGAAGCGAAGGTAACCTGCCTAAATGATTACCACCCCATAGCACTCACGTCAGTAGCCATGAAGTGCTCTGAAATGCTGGTCATGGACTACCATCAACAGCATCCTCCTGGATACCCTAGACCCACTCCAATTCGCAAACCACCCCAACAGATCCACAGATGACGCAATCTGAATCGCACTCCACACTGCCCTTTCCCACCAGGACAAAAGGAAAACCTATGTGAGATTGCTGTTCATTGACTACAGCTCAGCGTTCAACACCAGTGCCCACGAAGCTCATCACTAAGCTAAGGACCCTGGGACTAAACACCTCCCTCTGCAACTGGATCCTGGACTTCCTGACAGGCCGCCCCCAGGTGGTAAGGGTAGGCAACAACACGTCTGCCATGCTGATCCTCAGGGGCCCCTCAGGGGTTTGTACTCCCCTCCTATTTTTTATTAGCCCTTTTTCCCCCAATTTCATGGTATCCAATTTGTAGTTACAGTCTTGTCTCATCGCTGCAACTCTCATACAGCCTCGGGAGAGGCGAAGGTTGAGAGCCATGCGTCCTCCAAAACACAACCCAACCAAGCCGCACTGCTTCTTGACACAATGCCACTTAACCCGGAAGCCAGCCGCACCAATGTGTCGGAGGAAACACTGTACACCTGGCAACCGTGTCAGCGTGCACTAAGCCGGCCCGCCACAGGAGTTGCTAGTGCGCAATGGGACAAGGACATCGCAGCCGGCCAAACCCTCCCCTAACCCGGACGACGCTGGTCCAATTGTGTGCCGCCCCAAGGGTCTCCTGGTTGCAGCCAGCTGCGACAGAGCCTAGACTCGAACCCAGAATCTCTAGTGGCACAGCCTTAGACCACCGCGCCACTCGGGAGGCCAGTCCACTCTTGTACTCCCTGTTCACCCACGACTGCGTGTCCAAACACGACTCCAACACCATTATTACGTTTTCTGTCGATAGTGGTAGGCCTGATCACCGACAATGAGGAGACAGCCTATAAGGAGGAGGTCAGAGACCTGGCAGTGTGGTGCCAGGACAACAACCTCTCCCTCAACATGAGCAAGACAAAGGAGCTGATCGTGTACTACAGGAAAGGGCAGGCCAAACAGGCCCCCATTAATATTGACGGGGCGGGTGGCTTGCCTCAGACCATCCTGCAGGTAAAGAAGCCAGATGAGGAAGTCCTGGGCTGGGGTGGTTACACGTGGTCTGCGGTTGTGAGGCTGGTTGGACGTACTGCCAAATTCTCTAAAACAACGTTGGAGGCGGCTTATGGTAGAGAAATTAACATTCAATTCTCTGGCAACAGCTCTGGTGGACATTCCTACAGTCAACATGCCAATTGCATGCTCCCTCAAAACATTTTAGAGTGGCTTTTTACTGTCCCCAGCACAGGGTGCACGTGTGTAATGATCATGCTGTTTAATCAGCTTCTTGATATCCCACACCTGTCAGGTGGATGGATTATCTTGGCAAAGGATAAATGATCACTAAAAAGGATGTAAACAAATTTGTGCACACAATGAGAGAAATAAGCTTTTTGAGCGTTGTCGTGGAAAATTGCAAGATTATGTTTTAATGCTTGTAAGATTGTTATAATGCTTGCATTACATTATAATAGTTGTTACATTCGACAGAATAGAGTATTGTGTGTGTGTTCCACTGAGGATGAGATAGCACTGACAGAGGAGATTTACGATGTCTTTGGGTAATAAAGCCTAAAGAGCATTCCAGATAACATGAGCTAATGGTTCTGTTCTATGCCGTATTAGGGAGAGACGGTTCCCTTTTGGAGTAAGGGGGCCAGACACTGGTCTTTACAATGAGAACTGTTGACACAGCAGTAACTGTCTGCTATGTTTTATAGATATCTTTCAAACAAATCTTAATCTTTGTGAACTGTTCCTAAGATCTGTGATTCATCATATAAGTTCAGAGGGGTGTATCTTGGCTATAAAATATCTTTTGTAATTTTCTGTAGTCACTTTTCAATGGTTCATTAGAGATAGCGCATCATTGAAAGTGAAAAAAGGCTATTGCAAAGCTCTTGTTGTTATTAAAGATGTCATTTAAGTATAACTCTGACTGGTGTGTAGTTTGTAACTCTCCTCATTTGGTAAAGCAGAAAAATGCCACGACAGCGTATGGAACATTTCTGGGATCTTTTATTTCAGCTCATGAAACATGGGACTAACACTTTACATATTGTGATGACATGTTTGTTCAGTGTACATGTGTTTTAAAGACAACACTTCAATTGGACAATGCTCGTGCAACTCAGGAGAGGCGGTGCACTCTAGTAGTTTCAGCACAGACATGTGGGGGGTGAGCAGGGGCCGGTTGTGTCTGACACAGAGGGAGAGAGAGAAAATAGCCAAACTGACTCACGCAAGTTACACAAATATGTCGCTGCGATATGTTGTCTATCATCTCATCTGGTAGTGTCTGTCTTGACTGCATCAAGAAGCCAGATAGCTACACTAGCCAGCTAAGTTAGTTAGCAAGGCTAATTGAGGCTATTTAGAAGCGCTCCCCGCGTCCTGGTCTACAACAACTCTATTCATATTAAACAACAGCCTACCTGGTGGTTGATCATTGGAGCCTACTGCTTCTCATTTAGACAACTTTATTCCATAATTGTAATTAAATGTTGCATTGATTACAAATCTTCCACATGGCTTGGTACACATGGAGCTTCTGACAGTAGTGCTCCTTTGACTGACCGATAATAACAAAGTGTGTAGACTACCAGTCATTTTTATGATGCACACTCCTGTGGAGGCACCTCAGGGGAGGAAGGGGGGGTGGACCATCCTCCTCAGTGAAATTTCATAAAAATAAAAATAGTGAAACATTAAAAAAGTTATCCTTTTTAGATAAAACTACACTAAATATATTAATTTGTCACCAAATAAATTGGTTAAAATACACTGTTTTGCAATGAAGGTCTACAGTAACTTCAACAGCACTGTCTGGGCTAGCACCATAGCGTAGCTAGAGGACAGCTAGCTTCCGTCCCCCTCTGGCTACATTGACTTCAATACAAAACCTAGGAGGTTTGTAGGCCTCACCCCCTTCCGTAGACATATATGGTAATTATGACCACTTCCAGAGGACGTCCTCCAACCAATCGAAGACATGTTGTCCATCCAATCATAGATGTAGGATCAGAGATTATTGGGATTGTGCCACAGAGCATTTTAGATGTTCTGTGTGTTGAGAAGCTTGGTGACATTGTTGGATAGAGATTAACCTGTAGTGACACCCAGCCCGTGAACGGGACCGTTATCATCATCTGACACTAATTAGCATAACGCAACAGACATAAAACTTCCTAGAAAATCTTCCTATTCATGAAAATCACAAGTGAAATATATTGGAACACAGCTTAGCCTTTTGTTAATTACCCTGTCATCTCAGACTTTCAAAATATGCTTTACAGCCAACGCTAGACAAGCATTTGTGTAAGTTTATCATAGCCTAGCATAGCATTATGCCTTGCTAGCAGCAGGCAAACTTGTCACGGAAATCAGAAAAGCAATCAAATGAAATCGTTTACCTTTGATGAACTTCGGATGTTTTCACTCACGAGACTCCCAGGTAGACAGCCAAAGTTAATTTTTTCCCAAAATATTATTTTTGTAGGCGAAATAGCTCCGTTTGTTCTTCACGTTTGGCTGAGATATCGCCCGGAAATTGCGGTCACCACAACACCGAAAAATATTCCAAATTAGCTCCATAATATCGACAGAAACATGGCAAACGTTGTTTAGAATCCATCCTCAAGGTGTTTTTCTAACATCTATTCGATAATATATCCGTCGGGACAATTCCTTTTTCTCTAGGACCGATTGGAGTAATGGCTACCTCTGCACTTTACGCGAGAATCTCTCTCGGAGCCACCATGTGACCACTTACGCAATGTGCCCCCATACGGCTATTCTTCAACAGAAATGAGTAAAACTACGTCACAATGCTGTAGACACCTTGGGGAATACGTAGAAAGCGTAAGCTCGTTGATGGTACATTCACAGCCATATAGGGAGTCATTGGAATGCAGCGCTTTCAAAACCTGGGGCACTTCTGGATTGGATTTTTCTCAGGCTTTTGCCTGCAACATCAGTTCTGTTATACTCACAGACAATATGTTTACAGTTTTGGAAACGTTAGAGTGTTTTCTATCCAAAGTTGTCAATTATATTCATATTCTAGCATCTTTTCCTGACAAAATATCCTGTTTAAAACGGGAACGTTTTTTTTCCAAAAATGAAAATACTGCCCCCTAACACCAAGAGGTTGAGTATAGAGTGATAGTTGACTTTCAATTCAAATTCGTTTTTTCAAATGACACGATATGGAGGAGGTATATTATAAATTGTTTTCTTGGGTTAAGAACTACATTTCTTGTCCAGTTAGTGCAATTTACAGTTGAAGTCAGAAGTTTACACACAGTCGAGGCCAAAAGTTTTGAGAATTACACAAATATTAATTTTCCCAAAGTCTGCTGCCTCAGTTCATATGATGTCAATTTGCATATACTCCAGAATGTTATGAAGAGTGATCAGATGAATTGCAATTAATTGCAAAGTACCTCTTTGCCATGCAAATGAACTGAATCCCCAAAAAAACATTTCCACTGCATTTCAGCCCTGCCACAAAAGGACCAGCTGACATCATGTCAGTGATTCTCTCATTAACACAGGTGTGAGTGTTAACGAGGACAAGGCTGGAGATCACTCTGTCATGCTGATTGAGTTCGAATAACAGACTGGAAGCTTCAAAAGGAGGGTGGTGCTTGGAATCATTGTCCTTCCGCTGCCAACGATGGTTACCTGCAAGGAAACACGTGCCGTCATCATTGCTTTGCACAAAAATGGATTCACAGGCAAGGATATTGCTGCCAGTAAGATTGCACCTTAATCAACCATTTATCAGATCATCAAGAACTTCAAGGAGAGTGGTTCAATTGTTGTGAAGAAGGCTTCAGGGGGAGCCCAAGAAAGTCCAGCAAGCGCCAGGACCGTCTCCTAAAGTTGATTCAGCTGTGCGATCGAGGCACCACCAGCACAGCGCTTACTCAGAAATGGCAGCAGGCAGGTGTGAGTGCATCTGCACGCACAGTGAGGCAATGTCTTTTGGAGGATGGTCTGGTGTCAAGGGCAGTAAAGAAGCCACTTCTCTCCAGGAAAAACATCAGGGACAGACTGATATTCTGCAAAAGGTACAGGGATTGGACTGCTGAGGACTGGGGTAAAGTCATTTTCTCGGATGAATCCCCTTTCCGATTGTTTGGGGCATCCAGAAAAAAGCTTGTCCGGACAAGACAAGGTGAGCGCTACCATCAGTCCTGTGTCATGCCAACAGTAAAGCATCCTGAGACCATTCGTGTGTGGGGTTGCTTCTCAGCCAAGGGAGTGGGCTCACTCACAATTTTGCCTAAGAACACAGCCATGAATAAAGAATGGTACCAACACATCCTCGAGAGCAACTTCTCCCAACCATCCAGGTAGAGTTTGGTGATGAACAATGCCTTTTCCAGCATGCTGAAGCACCTTGCCATAAGGCAAAAGTGATAACTATGTGGCTCTGGGAACAAAACATTGATATTTTGGGTCCATGGCCAGGAAACTCCCCAGACCTTAATCCCATTGAGAACTTGTGGTCAATCCTCAAGAGGCGGGTGGACAAACAAAACCCAACAAATTCTGACAAACTCCAAGCATTGATTATGCAAGAATGGGCTGCCGTCAGTGGCCCAGAAGTTAATTGACAGCATGCCAGGGCGGATTGCAGAGGTCTTGAAAAAGAAGGGTCAACACTGCATATATTGACTCTTTGTGCCAACTTCATGTAATTGTCAATAAAAGCCTTTGACACTTATGAAATGCTTGTAATTATACTTCAGTATTCCATAGTAACATCTGACAAAAATATCTAAAGACACTGAAGCAGCAAACTTTGTGAAAATTAAAATTTGTGTCATTCTCAAAACTTTTGGCCACGACTGTACACTTCGGTTGAAGACATTAAAACTCGTTTTTCGGCCACTCCAGACATTTCTTGTTAACAAACTATAGTTTTGCCAAGTCGGTTAGGACATCTACTTTGTGCATGACACAAGTCGTTTTTCCAACAATTGTTTACAGCCAGATTTTTTCACTAATAATTCACGGTATCACAATTCCAGTGGGTCAGAAGTTTACATACAATACGTTGACTGTGCCTTTAAACAGCTTGGAAAATTCCAGAAAATGTCATGGCTTTAGAAGCTTCTGATAGGCTACTTGACAAAATTTGAGGCAATTGGAGGTGTACCTGTGGATGTATTTCTAGGCCTACCTTCAAACTCAGTGCCTCTTTGCTTGACATCATGGAAAAATCTAAAGAAAATAGCCAAGACCTCAGAAAAAAAATTGTAGACCTCCACAAGTCTGGTTCATCCTTGGGAGCAATTTCCAAACGCCTGAAGGTACCACATTCATCTGTAGAAACAATAGTACGCAAGTATAAACACCATGGGACCACGCAGCCGTCATACCGCACAGGAAGGAGACTCATCTCTTGGAGACAGAACGCATGTACTTTGGTGCAAAAAGTGCAAATCAATCCCAGAACAGCAGCAAACGACCTTGTAAAGATGCTGGAGGAAACAGGTACAAAGGTATCTATATCCACAGTAAAACGAGTCCTATATCGACATAACCTGAAAGGCCGTTCAGCAAGGAAGAAGCCACTGCTCCAAAACTGCCATAAAAAAAGCCAGATTACGGTTTGCAACTGCATATGGGGCACAAAGATCGTACCTTTTGGAGAAATGTCCTCTGGTCTGATGAAACAAAAATACAACTGTTTGGCCATAATGACCATTGTTATGTTTGAAGAAAAAAAGGGGGGCGCTTGCAAGCCGAAGAACATCATCCCAACCATAAAGCACGGGGTGGCAGCATCCTGTTGTGGGAGTGCTTTGCTGCAGGAGGGATTGGTGCACTTCACAAAATAGATGGCATAATGAGGTAGGAAAATTATGTGGATATATTGAAGCAACATCTCAAGACATCAGTCAGGAAGTTAAAGCTTGGTCGCAAATGGGTCTTCCAAATGGACAATGACCCCAAGCATACTTCCAAAGTTGTGGCAAAATGGCTTAAGGAGTGGCATCACAAAGCCCTGACCTCAATCCCATAGAAAATGTGTGGGCAGAACTGAAAAAGCTTTTTTCAGTTCTGCCCACACATTCTCTATGGGATTGAGGTCAGGGCTTTGTGATGCCACTCCTTAAGCCATTTTGCCACAACTTTGGAAGTTTAAAGGCACAGTGAGCAAGGAGGCCTGCAAACCTGGCTCAGTTACACCAGCTCTGTCAGGAGGGATGGGCTGAAATTCACCCAACTTATTGTGGGGAGCTTGTGGAAGGCTACCCGAAACGTTTGGCCCAAGTTAAAAAATGTAAAGGTAATGCTACTAAATACTAATTGAGTGTACAGTATGTAAACTTCTGACCCACTGGGAATGTGATGAAAAAATAAAAGCTGAAATAAATCATTCTCTCTAATATTATTCTGACATATCACATTCTTAAAATAAAGTGGTGATCCTAACTGACCTAAGACAGGGAATTCTTACTACGATTAAATGTCAGGAATTGTGAAAAACTGAGTTTAAATGTATTTGGCTAAGGTGTATGTAAACTTCAGACTTCAACTGTATTTAAAGTTGCCTTGCTAACTTCAGTAGCTAACTACCAGCGTGAGTGTGCAGACATTTTGTTGAAGAACCCCTTTCATTCTCTGAGGTACACGGAAAAGGTGTGAATTAAAAGAGAGGGTCGTCCTCTGCCTGAGATCAGTTTCATGAAGAAGGATGAAAAGGTGAGAGCGTTCAATACCAACTGGTATCAAATGTATAGCTGGTTAACAGGGAGCCTATCATCAAGCCACCTGTAATTGAATGTTATGATTCTTTACAAGCTGAACATCTTTTCTGGGATGTCAAAAACAATTCCGAATGATTTGATAGCTTCCATCGCATCATCCATTAAACGTTAGATTAAAGAGAGAGGTTGACACAGCACATTTTTTTCCCGCGTGCACTCAAGTAGGCTTTGCACTTTCCTCCAGTATTTATTTAGCAAAGACAATAACACATAATCACTCCGGACAGGCACAAGCAAAAACTCATGACATAAATGTTGCCGCAGTCTAGGCTACACCTAAACATTTGAAATCGAACGAAGCCACAACGTCTCATGTACCTGTTCATCCACTGGCACATTGAATGTTTTCCTTCCAGGCACTGAGAGTACCCCTATCAATTTTCTCTCATTGCTGTATGTAGAGTCAATCACATACACAAATCACATTATTACAGATCAAAGAGTTTACTCCTTGCTTAGACTAACTCATTCTTAGCTCTTTTGTCTAACTGTGTAGTGTGTTGTGTTATTGTTTTGTGTAAGTAGCCCTCTCATTCCCCTTCCCCAAAATATTGTACTATAAATGTCTTTATTAAATGCTTTAGGATAAAAATAATTTGTCTTTGATGATTTTTGAAACACACTTTGTGGTCTCTGTGCATTCTGTGCCTATACCATGGGTCTCCCATCCTCCTCAATTTTTGAAGTCACCAGCCTCCACTGTCACACTCATAAAAACTGTAATATAACTGTTGTTTTATTAAAATGTCTAATGACATGGTCAATACTTGTATGTAGCAAAGTCACAGACAATTTTATAAAAACATTTCCAAAGTATTTATTAAAATATTTTTTTTATTATCAAAAAATATTTGCAAGTAAATAATACTAACATTCCTTCAGATATTCAAATATTCGGGCAACCGTGCTCATCCCTATTTTAATCCTACCCTGTGATGTCACAGAGAAGCATTTTTTAGGACCTTTCTTCTTATCTTTTTAACCAAAGATCACATATGTAGACACTGGTTTGGTGCTGGATATAATGAATGAAGTTGAAAAGTGGTAGAATTGTCCTTTAACGCCTTCTGTGCTACAGAGGGAATCTGATTTGATTGTTCCTCAACTCACACCTCAAACACTTAATTCAGGTTACAGTAGAGTTAGCCTGCCCCGAAAAACTTGACAACGGGTACTTGAATACGGGTAAAAATTAGAGATTTGGGCACTGATAAATGCCTAAATTGGCATGCAGTGGCTGTACAGTAACATGCTATACATGACGTCAGAGCTCTGACTCCGCACTTCTCAGCGCTGTATGGGTTTTGACTGACAGCCGTTCTGAACTTGAGCCCCTCGCACGACAAGAAGTTGCCCCCATCCCTCCCACTAATTTGGCAGCTTTTATACATTTTTTGTTGCTTAAGTGAGGGAATTGCTGTAAATTAAGAGGAGTATGTATTTTGAAAGATGAGACGTTGAGGATTATAATAAATATTGCTTTGACATCATACAAGCAAACCAAACACCCATGAGTCTAAATATGCACTTCACACTTCCATATCATACAACTCATGTCATAAACACTGAGTGTACAAAACATTAAGGTTAAGGTTGGGTTCTTTCCGTGACAAAGACTGAGCAGCTGAATCCAGATGAAAGCCATGATCCTTATTGATGTCACCGGTTAAATCCACTTCAATCAGTGTAGATGTAGGCTGAGGAGATTTTTAAGCCTTCAAATCAAATTTTATTTGTCACACGCGCCGAATACAACCGGTTGCAGACCTTACCATGAAACGCTTACTTACAAGCAGTTAAACAACAATGCAGTTAAGAAAAATAAGTTAAGAAAATATTTACTAAATAAACAAAATCTAAAAAAATCTAAAGTAACAATAAAATAACAATAACGAAACTGATTCAGAGGGCTTGGGTTAAATGTGGAAGAAACATTTCAGTTGAAGGCATTCAGTTATACAACTGACTAGGTATCCCCCTTTCCCTATATACAGGGGGTACCGGTACCGAGTCAATGTGCGGGGTACAGGTTAGTCGAGCTAATTGAGGTTATATGTACAGTACCAGTCAAAGGTTTGGACACACCTAATCATTTAAGGTTTTTTCATTATTTGAATTATTTTCTACATTTTAGAATAATAGCGAAGACATCAAAACTATGAAATAACACATACGGAATCAAGTAGTAACCAAACAAAGTGTTAAACAAATCAAAATACATTTTATATTTGAGATTCTTCAAAGTAGCCACCCTTTGCCTTGATGACAGCTTTGCACACTCTTGGTATTCTTCTACCTCGGGTTCAGATCCTCGGAGCTCCCAGCCTCAACAGAACATGAGGCTGCCTGAGAGACCGGCCCATTCAACATCACCAGCTGTCATCATAGGCAGCTCTATGGTGAGAAACATCTCGGTCCCCAAGGCAAAAACTCTGTGCTACCCAGGAGCACGAGTACAGGACATAACAAGGCTGCTTCCGACTGTTCTACCACAGATGCCGGGAGCTGACACTGTCGTAGTCCATGTGGGGGTCAAACGACATCAGGAGGGCTAGCTCGGAACATTTGAAAATGGATTTTAAAGAACTGATTTTAGCATTAAAAGACAAAAAAAAAATGGCCAATAATTTCAGGTCCAGTACCATCGTTGGGCCGCAGATGTGAAAGATTCAGCAGACTGTTGGCATTACACATCTGGCTAAAAGACTGTCGTAGCTCTGCTGGAGTCACTGTTATTGATAACTTTGACACCTTCTGGAAACAGAAGATACTCTACAGGATACTCTCTCCTCTTGGCTCCTGGACTCTGTCCACGTATTTCAAGGCTGCGTTGAAACAATGACTGGTAAATTATCCAAAACCAGTTAAGTTAATCTCTACCATTGTGACAATGAGTCGTCATAATGCTGCATCAAATGTACATGATCTTAGGGGCATTGGCAAACACAATGTAAGTAATTTAATTTATGTACCCCTAATTGCACCAAATACATCTGTTTATCCTACAGCTATTGTATGAAGTAATCATGACCCTATAAACCAGAGTTACACTGTTAGCACAGAGGCGGTGTGCAATAGTAGGAAGACCCCTTTATGCAGCTCACCCTGCACTATCAGCTCCAATGTAAATAACATGAGTAAGTCTACCTCTGATAAGCTTCCCATTAAAGCATTAAAAACAATCAAGCAACCCAGAAAAGTGCTAAAAATAGCCCATATAACATATGTACCCTAAGAAACAAGATCCATGAAGACAATAACTTGCTTGTAACAGATGATATTCATATTCTGACTATCTCTGAAACTCACTTAGATAATACCTTTGATGAGACAGTGGTAGCAATACATGGTTATAACATCTACCGAAAATACAGAAATGCCAACGGAGGCGGTGTTGCTGTCTATGTTCAGAACCACATTCCTGTAAAGCTTAGAGACAATCTAATGTTAAATACTGTTGAAGTAATATGGCTACAGGTTCATCTGCCTCACCTAAAGCCCATTCTGGTGGGAAGCTGCTATAGACCACCAAGTGCTAACAATCAGTATCTGTATAATATGTGTCAAATGCTTGATAATGTATGTGATATCAACTGAGAAGTATATTTTCTGGGTGATTTAAATATTGACTGGCTATCATCAAGCTGCCCACTCAAGAAAAAACGTCAAACTGTAACCAATGCCTGCAACCTGGATCAGGTTGTCAGTCAACCTACCAGGGTAGTTACAAACAGCACAGGAATTAAATCATCAACATGTATTGATCACATCTTTCCTAATACTGCAGATATTTGCTTTAAAGCAGTATCCAAATCCATAGGATGTAGTGATCACAATATAATAACCATATCTAGGAAAATCAAAGTTCCAACGGCTGGGCCTAATATAGTGTATAAGAGGTCATACAATAAGTTTTGTTGTGATTCATATGTTGATGATGTAAAGAATATTTGCTGGTCTGTGGTGTGTAATGAGGAGCAACCAGACGCTGCACTTGACGCATTTATGAAACTACTTATTCCAGTTACTAATAAGCACGCACCCATTAAGAAAATGACTGTAAAAATGGTTTAATCCCCTTGGATTGATGAGGAATTAAAAAATTGTATGGTTGAGAGGGATGAGGCAAAAGGTATGGCAATTAAGTCTGGCAGCCAAACTGATTGGCAAACGTACTGCAAATTAAGAAATCATGAGACTAAACTAAATAAAAAGAAACTACACTATGAAACAAAGATAAATTATATAAAGAATGATAGAAAAAAGCTTTGGGGCACCTTAAATTACATTTTGGGAAAAAAGTCAACTCGGCTCATTCATTCATTGAATCAGATGGCTCATTCGTCACAAAGCACACTGATATTGCAAACTACTTTAATGCCGTTTTCATTGACAAGATAAGCAAACATAGGGATGACATGCCAGCAGAAACGCTGACACTACACATCTATGTATATCGGACCAAATAATGAAAGACAAGAATTGTACTACTGAATTCCATAAAGTCAGTGTGGAAGAGGTGAAAAAATGATTGTTGTCTATCAACAATGACAAGCCACCGGGGTCTGATAATCTGGATGGAAAATTATTGAGGATAATAGCAGATGATATTGCCACTCCTATTTTCCACATCTTCAATTTAAGCCTACTTGAGACCGTGTGCCCTCAGGCCTGGGGGGAAGCTAAAGTCATTCCGCTACCCAAGAATAGTAAAGCCCCCTTTACTGGCTCAAACACCCGACCAATCAGCTTGTTACCAACCCCTAGTAAGCTTCTGGAAAAAATTGTGTTTGACCAGATACAATGCTATTTCACAGTAAACAAATTGACAACAGAATTTCAGCATGCTTATAGGGAAGGACACTCGACAAGCATGGCACTTACACAAATGATGACTGGCTGAGAGAAATTGACGATAAAATGATTGTGGCGGGTGTCTTGTCAGACTTCAGTGCAGCTTTTGTAATTATCAATCATAGTCTGCTGCTGGAAAAACATTTGCGTTATGGCTTTACACCCCCTGCTATAATGTGGATAAAGAGTTACTTGTCTAACAGAACACAGAGGGTGTTCTTTAATGGAAGCCTCTCAAATATAATCCAGTTAGAATTACCAAGGGTAGCTGTTTAGGCCCCTTGCTCTTTTCAATTTTTACTAACGACATGCCACTGACTTTGAGTAAAGCCAGAGTGTCTATGTATGCGGATGACTCAACACTATACACATCAGCTACTACAGCGACTGAAATGACTGCAGCACTCAACAAAGAGATGCAGTTAGTTTCAGAGTGGGTGGCAAGGAATAAGTTAGCCCTACATATTTCCAAAACTAAAGTATTGTATTTGGAAATAAACCCTAAACCTCAACTAAAAATTGTAATAAATAATGTGGAAATTGAGCAAGTTGATATGACTAAACTGCTTGAAGTAACATAGATTGTAAACTATCATGGTCAAAACATATTGATGCAGTAGTAGCTAAGATGAGAATAAGTCTGTCTATAATAAAGCG
Source organism: Oncorhynchus tshawytscha (assembly GCF_018296145.1). Classification (NCBI taxonomy): domain Eukaryota; kingdom Metazoa; phylum Chordata; class Actinopteri; order Salmoniformes; family Salmonidae; genus Oncorhynchus; species Oncorhynchus tshawytscha. The sequence continues at coordinate 61,365,080 of NC_056430.1, forward strand.
ATGCTCTGCCTTCTTAAACAACACTATAAACAAGGCAGGTCCTACAGGCCCTAGTTTTGTCGCACCTTGACTACTGTTCAGCCGTGTGGTCAGGTGCCACAAAAAAGGACTTAGGAAAATTGCAATTGGCCCAGAACAGGGCAGCACGGCTGGCCCTTGGATGTACACAGAGAGCTAACATTAATAATATGCATGTCAATCTCTCATGGCTGAAAGTGGAGTAGAGATTGTCTTCATCACTACTTTTATTTCTGAGAGGTATTGACATGTTGAATGCACCGAGCTGTCTGTCTAAACTACCGGCACACAGGTTGGACACACATACATACCCCACAAGACATGCCACAAGAGGTCTCTTCTAGAGGTCGACCCATTAATCAGAATGGCCGATTAAATAGGGCCGATTTCAGGTTTTCATAACAATTGGAAATCGGTATTTTTGGACACCGATTTGGCCAATTTAAAATAAATAAAAAATGTACACCTCTATTTAACTAGGCAAGTCAGATAAGCATGCAATGGATACATTATTTTTAGGACATGAAAAGGGTTCTACCATCGTTATAACCTAACCAAAAGCAGATATGAGCGTTAGTGGGTGTGAAGATGTGAAGAAAATAATGGACAGGTCAAGGGAAGCTATTTTCATATAGAGGGAGGGGACTCTATACGTTATGCAAAAACAGAATCCTATAAAGGCAGGACTCTGTAATATGAGAATTTGGTCTCTTTCCATGGAGGGGCTCGGCCCTGTTATGTTTGTGATAGGGTCATTCCATGGAAGGGCTCAGTTTTGCTACTTTGTATTAAAGTGTATATTGAATTCACAAGTTCTTGTAAGAGTGTTATATTTCTGAGACGATTCTCCACGACAGTAGGAGCGAGGAGAGGGACGGAAGCTATACTGTTACACTGGCAATACTAAAGTGCCTATAAGAACATCCAATAGTCAAAGGTATATTGAATACAAATGGTATAGAGATAAATAGTCCTATAAATACTATATTAACTACAACTTAAAACCTCTTACCTTGGAATATTAAAGTCTCATGTTAAAAGGAACCACCAGCTCATATGTTCTCTTATTTGAGGCAACAACAAAAAAATGTATTGATGTATTATATTAAGTTAAAATAAGTGTTCATTCAGTATTGTTGTAATTGTCATTATTACAAATTTTTAAAAAATTAATTTTTTTTTAAAAATCAGCCGATGAATCGATTTCGGCTTATTTTGGCCCTCCATTAATCGGTATCGGCGTTGAAAAATCATAATCGGTCGACCTCTAGTCTCTTCACAGTCCCCAAGTCCAGAACAGACTATGGGAGGCACACAGTACTACATAGAGCCATGACTACATGGAATTCTATCTACATCAAGTAACTGATGCAAGCAGCAAAATTAGATTTTAAAAAACAGATTAAAAAACACCTTATGGAACAGCAGGGACTGTGAAGCAACACAAACATTGGCACAGACATATATACACACACACACACTATAAATACACATGGATGTAGTACTGTAGATATGTGGTAGTGGTGGAGTAGGGGCCTGGGGGCACACAGTGTGTTGTGAAATCTGTGAATGTATTGTAATGATTTTAAAATTGTATAAACTGCCTTAATTTTGCTGGACCCCAGGAAGAGCAGCTGCTGCCTAATGGGGATCCATAATGAATACACATACAAAATGAGGTAGTCAACTGGAATGCATTTCAATTAAGAGGTGTGCCTTGTTAAAAGTTAATTTGTGGAATTTCTTTCCTTCTTAATGCGTTTGAGCCAATCAGTTGTATTGTGACAAGGTAGGGGTAGTATACAGAAGATAGCCCTATTTGGTAAAAGACCAAGTCCGTATTATGTCCAGAACAGTACAGAATCAAGAAATGGTCCACCACCCAAAGGACATCCAGCCAACTTGACACAACTGTGGGAAGCATTGGAGTCAACATAGGCCAGCATCCCTGTGGAACACATTCAACACCTTGTAGAGTCCATGTCCCAACAAATTGACGCTGTTCTGAGGGCAAAACGGAGTGTAACTCAATATTAGGACTGTGTACCTAATATTTTGTACACTCAGTGTACAGTGTCAACGTTTAGGATCGCTATGTTTGTTGTACAGTTACAAGATGTCATACTCTGGGTAGTTCTTAAAATTAAAAAAAAAATTAAGCTAAACGTTCTGATCTGTTGCGTCAGCCTCATTACGTCGTTTTTTTTAAAGCTAATGGTTGTATTAATTTTAGATCTATCACATCCAATAACTGTCCCAGACTATGTTTGGAATATTTACTTCTTGCACAGAATAGGTCAACTTTTGTACTATGGGGGACAGTAGATTGACATAGGTTAGTGCTGTTGCTGTTCGTTAGGCCTACTCATCTTGTTGGCTGACGAAAAGTAAATGTGGACAGTTCTTCCAATATCTTCAATATGCACCTCGGAATAGGATAAGGACGCGTGCAGTTGCGTCCCCGATAGACACATTGGGGACGCAACTCCAAGTGTCCTTATCCTATGCATGCGTTCTTATCCTATTACAAGTGTCTTCACTTGTAGCCTGTGAGAAAGACCCGATCACGTGATGGAGAGCCATTTGAGTGAGATGATAGATGCTTCGGAGCAGGCAGCACTCAGGGAAAGGGCTGCAAATGTGATTTTTTTAGGGTGTATTATGGCCACACAAAGGGGATGCCGCCGGGAAATTCAAGGCATTATCAAGTACTTGTCAAATTGTGAATGAGGGACTGATGAAGTGTGTAGAAACAAAGCAGTCATATGTTAGGTCCTGATCTGGCTATGCCAAAAGGACAACTCAGGGTATGCTATTCTTCTGAAGTAGAATACATTTTCTTCATATCATGTTTCTTTAGACCAGTCTAAAATAAAATCATGGATTTATTGTGAAGGTGTAGGCTATATTACATGGATTTATTGTGAAGGTGTAGGCTATATTACATGGATTTATTGTGATGGTGTAGGCTATATTACATGGATTTATTGTGATGGTGTAGGCTATATTACATGGATTTATTCGACTTTTTAAAATGTAGATGTTCCAAAGTTCTGCATCAGTGGCTTGTAGGCTGTGTGTGGAAGCCAGACGATGCTAAATGTGTTTAAGATTAATTAACGGTCAATTACTGTGAGACCGACAGTTATTTGCTTGACAATCACCGGCTGACTAAATTTCGAGACCATCACAGCCATACACGAGACCAAAACGGTTGCACTGTATAGCCCTGACAGATGAGCTGCTAATCAACACTAAATAGCTATGTTTTCCAAATATGGGTCAATAAATAAATATTGATCAATTAGTGAACTGTTACAGAAGAAGACTGAAGTCTATTCCACACACAACATTATTCTTACCTGATAATATTGAATCTAAATCTCCCTTTTCATCTCCTTCTCTCGCAGTTCCACTCAGCCCTGGTGTTTTCCTGCAATCGACTAGCCACACAGACACCCTCTTCAGACCCCACAGTGAGGCACGACCTGGGGACTCCGGGAGAGGGGAGGGGGGCGGGAAAGATGTGTCCTGGAAAACACATATGCGTAAATAATGACAGAATCAATTTAGGGTGGGAAACTCTCCTACATGTCAAAGAAATTTGAATTCTCAAAAGTCTCAGCAGTCTTTCTTTGACTCCTCTCATTCTCTGGACCTCCTTTCCAAATTGTATTGGAAGAGAAAGTCCAATCAGAATCACCTTTATTTGCCAAGTACATTTAAATATATAGGACATTTGGAGGAACCTCAAATATTCTCCTCTAATGTATTCAAAGAAGGAGGTTGAAGAATCAAGGAAGGACTGTTGAGAACCAAAACACTCAATGACTGGGAAATACTTACCTCCAGCAGGTTGCTAGGAAACCAATCCTTGTCCTCCATGTCCCATCCTTCATTGCAGTGAATAACATTGCCATCATCATCAACAGTCTGGCTGGGACTCATGGGAGCCACACTATATTCTTCCTGTATCTTTCTGATGTCCTCTTTCACTATACAGCCCTGTGAGGGCCAGAAAACAGCATTTTGCCGTGGTTCTGTAAAGGGAAGAGTTCAACTATTGGTTAAAACAAAGGGTGTAGCTGGCTTTCTACCTGATTCCAGGCATATCACTCTCTAAATCCTAGGACCTTCAGTCGGAGAGCGAACTCTGAATACAAACTAAACTAAAATGAAAAGGAAAAAAACGGAGGTCAGTAGAATGCCTCCACAACTGCTTTTAAGACAATACCAAAGATTTGTATAACTAACCCAAGATACACCACAGTATTTTTTTTTTTACTTTAGCAAAGGTTAAAGTCTACAAAACGTACCACTCTGTTCATAACATATTCCTTGTTTTGTGATTAAAGGTTTCGTAGATTTAGAAAATTAGCTGTCGTCCCAGTTCCATCTCACTCCATACTCTCCCACTGCTGGACACTGGGCTTCCTTCCTCTCCTCAACATATTTGATGGAGAATAGGGAATGGAAATTCCAACCGGATGCTTCAGATGTATACATCCCGTAAAACATCTGGCTCGTTGTTCTAAAGTCATGGCTAGATGGGATGGGGGGGGCATTTTAGCTAACCTTAACCTGCTGCATAAATTCTCCTAAACCTGCTACGAAAAATCTGTAAATTCCCTTCTAGACAAAACCTTGTTCTATATGTGACAAAACTCACTGGTGTCTTCAGTCTCCCCTCCTGCCTCCTCTTTCAGTTCCAAAACGTCTTCCTCCTTTATTGAGATAGCTATCTCTTCCTCTTTCATTATACAATATTCTTCTTCTTCTTCTTTCAATGTGATAGTCTCCTCTTTCATTCTGAATTCGTCTACTTCCTCTTTCACTACAAAAGGTCCTTTCTCTTCGTTCACCATAACAGCCCCCTCTTCTTCTTTCAATGTGATAGCCTCCTCTTTCTCCTTCGTCGTTCTGAAAGCTTCTTCCTCTCCTTTTACTGTATCCCCGTCTTCTTCTTTTACGACAATGTTCAGCCCCAGAGGTTCTTTCTCTGTCCAGCAGACCTCTTTTTTAGCAGCGGGGGAGAAGCTTTGTGAGCTCATTGTCGGGGATGTTAGCTAGCTAGCTAGCTAGCATGAGCGACTGCCCTGGTGCTAGGCTCAGTATCAATCTTAAATTGCAAATTCCGTTTAAATCAACTAGTACATACGTTATCCGAATCGGGTTTAAAACACTACTATTCATGTAGCTATACAAAAAAATGGTCTAAAGTGATGCAATGGGTCGGTTTAATGTTGGCTAACAAGCTACCGGTACAGAGATGGCTGAATCAGTAGCCGTGTTGTTGTTGAAGAAGCTTCTTCTTCTACTTGTATTCTATCAGCAGCACAAACGATGACGTCCTGTTTGTATGGTAATGAGGAAATTTTCTAAATAGAACCGCGCATTTCAAAACATTGCAATGTGGATAGCTCATTCACTGATATTTGAAGTGCAATGAGTCGTTCATAAAAACAAATAAAAAACATGGTTTTAAAAACCTTTTTTTAATACCAATAATTAAAATGTTTAAAAAAATACAATGTTGACACTGGTATGTTGAGAATGTTCAGCTGTAGAGATAAATGTTCTACCTGTCTCAGCTAAAGTGAGGTGGGAAATACTCAGTAGGGACTCCAAATGGTCCAAATGGTTCGTTTTGGAGGGGGTCTTTGTCGCACGACCTCCTGCTGGCTTTTCACTCTGCACAGTTGAAGTAGGAAGTTTACATACACCTTAGCCAAATACATTTAACCTCAGTATTTCACAATTCCTGACATTTAAATATTGTAAAAATTCCCTGTCCTCAGTCAGTTAGGATCACCACTTTATTTTAAGAATGTGAAATGTCAGAATAATAGGAGACAGAATGATTTATTTCAGCTTTTATTTCTTTCATCGCATCCCCAGTGGGTCAGAAGTTTACATACACTCAATTAGGATTTGGTAGCATTGCCTTTAAATTGTTTAACTTGGGTCAAGGGTTCTGGGTAGCCTTCCACAAGCTAAGGTGTATGTAAACTTCCGACTTCAACTGTATACAAACATACAGTCAATAATACAATAGAAAAAGTGTATATACAGTGTGTGCAAATGAGGTAGGATAAGGGAGATAAGGCAATAAATAGGCCATAGTAGTGAAATAATTACAAAATAGCAATTAAACACTGGAGTGATAGATGTGTAGAAGATGAGTGTGCCAGTAGAGATACTGGGGTGCAAAGGAGCAAAATTAATTAAATAAATAACAGTATGGGGATGAGGTAGTTGGATGGGCTATTTACAGATGGGCTATGTACAGGTGCAGTGATCTGTGAGCTGCTCTTACAGCTGATTATTAAAGTTAGTGAGGGAGATATGAGTCTCCAGCTTCAGTGATTTTTGCAGTTCATCCAGTCATTGGCAGCAGAGAACTGGAAGGAAAGGCGGCCAAATGAGGAATTGGTATTGGGGGTGACCAGTAAAATATACCTGCTGGAGCACGTGCTTCTAGTGGGTGCTGCTATGGTGACCAGTGAACTGAGATGAGGCGGGGCTTTACCTAGCAAAGACTTATAGATGACCTGGAGCCAGTGGGTTTGGCGACAAATATGAAGCAAGGGCCAGCTAACCAGAGCATACAAGTCGCAGTGGTGGGTAGTATATGGGGCTTTGGTGACAAAACGGATGGCACTGTGATAGACTGCATCCAATTTGCTGAGTAGAGTGTTGAAGGCTATTTTGTAAATGACATCCCGGAAGTCAAGGATCGGTAGGATAGTCAGGGTATGTTTGGCAGCATGAGTAAAGGATGCTTTGATTTGCGAAATAGGAAGCAGATTCTAGATTACATTTTTCGATTGGAGATGCTTAATGTGAGTCTGGAACGAGAGTTTACAGTCTTATCAGACCCATATTTGTAGTTGTCCACATATTCTAAGTCAGAACTGTCCAGAGTAGTGATGCTGGGCGGGCAGGCAGGTGTGGGCAGTGATCGGTTGAAGAGCATGCATTTAGTTTTACTTGCATTCAAGAGTAGTTGGAGGCCACGGAAGGTGAGTTGTATGGCATTGAAGCTCGTCTGGAGGTTAGTTAACACAGTGTCCAAAGAAGGTCCAGAAGTATACAGAGGGGTGTCGTCTGTGTAGAGGTGGATCAAGGAATCACCAGCAGCAAGAGCAACATCATTGATGTATACAGAGAAAATAATCTGCCTGAGAAATTGAACCCTGTGGCACCCCCATAGAGACTGCCAGAGGTCCAGACAACAGGCCCTCCGATTTGACACACTGAGCTCTGTCTGCGAAGTAATTGGTGAAACAGGCGATGCAGTCATTTGAGAAACCAAGGCTGTTGAGTCTGCTAATAAGAATGTGGTGATTGACAGTCGAAAGCCTTGGCCAGGTCGATGAATACAGCTGCACAGTATTGTCTCTTTATCGATGGCAGTTATGATATCATATAGGACCTTGAGCGTGGCTGAGGTGCACCCATGACCAGCTCGGAAACCAGATTGCATAGCGGAGAAGGTACGGCGGGATTCGAAATGGTCGGTTATCTGTTTGTTAACTTGGCTTTCGAAGACAGGATAGGATAGATATAGTTCTGTAGCAGTTTGGGTCTAGAGTGTCTCCCCTTTGAAGAGGGGGATGACCGCGGCCGCTTTCTAATCTTTGGGGATCTCAGACGATACGAAAGAGAGGTTGAAAAGTCTAGTAATAGGGTTTGCAACAATTTCGGCGGATAATTTTAGAAAGAGAGGGTCCAGATTTTGCAGCTCTTTCAGAACATCAGCTATCCGGATTTGGGTGAAGGATAAAGAGGGAGGCTTGGGCGAGTTGCTGTGGGGGGTGCAGGGCTGTTGACCAGGGTAGGGGTAGCCAGGTGGAAAGCATGGCCAGCCGTAGAAAACATAACCTTTCGACTTACGAGTTACCTACAACTGGATGTACTGGTGCCTCTCGGGTTGAAATTGGTGGTTGGGGACATCTTTTCTGAGGAATGTCCAGTGTTTTTCTTGAGTGTGTTTTACTTTGTTACATTTGCATTATATTGTATGTTGTAATTTGTGTATATTAAGGGCTACCTTGCAAAATAGACCTTGGTCTCAATGAGACTCACTGTTGAAATAAAGGTATAACACAAATCTGAACAATGACACAAAGGGAATGGGGAAGACAATTAGGAAAAAAAAAGGAAACGCTCTAAAATACAAGTTTGTCCTCACAGTACGAGGCACTGGGGTCATTGGCTTCACCTGCCATTGTTATGTTGGCCAAAAGTCATGATTTCTTACTTTGCTTAAATTAAACCATTTGTTTTTAATTGTAAGCGAGCATTGAGTCTTTTCCTTTCCTCCTGAATGGAACCTCCACATTATAAAACTATCTTCCTCTGAGGTTCAAACCAGACTAGATCGCTCAATAACCTAAGGCCACTTTTTCTGAATGTTTAATCCAAATAAAAAATGATCCTGCATTGTCTTAATTCTGTTCTCTTTATCGTTTGAAAATAAACTGAAAGCCAAGATTTCAATCAAATGCCATGAAATCAGACCTGAGTTGGTTGTTATAATGTGGTATCATAGAGATTTTAACAGATTAGTATGTCTTACCGTATAGCTAAAACATTAAGGATCTAATAACGCCATTCACATGTTCAAAGCAAATTATGTAGAGCAGGGTTCCCCCAACTCATTGCCCACAGACCAAATGTGGCATGTAGGGGGATTTTTTGGACCCCCCCATTTTTGGGCTGTGGGGTCCATAGTACCCGCAAAACACCAGTCTCAACATCAAGAGTGAAGAGGCGACTCCGGGATACTGGCCTTCTAGGCAGAGTTGCAAAGAAAAATACCTATCTCTGACCGGCCAATAAAAAGAAAAGATTAAGATGGGCAAAAGAACACAGACACTGGACAGAGGTACTCTGCGTTGAGGGCCAGCATCCCGGAGTCACCTCTGCACTGTTGATGTTGAGACTGGTGTTTTGCGGGTACTATTTAATGAAGCTGCCAGTTGAGGACTTGTGAGGTGTCTATTTCTCAAACTAGACACTCTAATGTACTTGTCCTCTTGCTTAGTTGTGCACCGGGGCCTCCCACTCCTCTTTCTATTCTGGTTAGAGACAGTTTGCACTCTTCTGTGAAGGGAGTAGTACACAGTGTTGTACGTTTCTTGGCAATTTCTCGCATGGAATAGCCTTCATTTCACAGAACAAGAATAGACTGACGAGTTTCAGAATAAAGTTATTTGTTTCTTGTCATTTTGAGCCTGAAATTAAACCCACAAATGCTGATGCTCCAGATACTCAACTAGTCTACAGAAGAACAGTTTTATTGCTTCTTTGATGAGCACAACAGTTTTCAGCTGTGCTAACATAATTGCAAAATGGTTTTCTCATGATCAAATCAAATCAAAATGTATTTGTCACATACACATGGTTAGCAGATGATAATGCGAGTGTAGCAAAATGCTTGTGCTTCTAGTTCCGACAATGCAGTAATAACCAACAAGTAATCTAGCTAACAATTCCAAAACTACTATCTTATAGACACAAGTGTAAGGGGATAAAGAATATGTATATAAAGATATATGAGTGAGTGATGGTACAGAGCGGCATAGGCAAGATACAGTAGATGGTATTGAGTGCAGTATATACATATGAGATGAGTATGTAAACAAAGTTGCATAGTTAAAGTGGCTAGTGATACATGTATTACATAAAGATGCAGTAGATGATATAGAGTACAGTATATACATATACATATGAGATGAATAATGTAGGGTATGTTAACATTATATTAGGTAGCATTGTTTAAAGTGGCTAGTGATATATTTTACATCATTTCCCATCAATTCCCATTATTAAAGTGGCTGGAGTTGAGTCAGTGTGTTGGCAGCAGCCACTCAATGTTAGTGGTGGCTGTTTAACAGTCTGATGGCCTTGAGATAGAAGCTGTTTTTCAGTCTCTCGGTCCCAGCTTTGATGCACCTGTACTGACCTCGCCTTCTGGATGATAGCGGGGTGAACAGGCAGTGGCTCGGGTGGTTGTTGTCCTTGATGATCTTTATGGCCTTCCTGTGACATCGGGTGGTGTAGGTGTCCTGGAGGGCAGGTAGTTTGCCCCCGGTGATGCGTTGTGCAGACCTCACTACCCTCTGGAGAGCCTTACGGTTGTGGGCGGAGCAGTTGCCGTACCAGGCGGTGATACAGCCCGACAGGATGCTCTCGATTGTGCATCTGTAGAAGTTTGTGAGTGCTTTTGGTGACAAGCCGAATTTCTTCAGCCTCCTGAGGTTGAAGAGGCGCTGCTGCGCCTTCTTCACGATGCTGTCTGTGTGGGTGGACCAATTCAGTTTGTCTGTGATGTGTACGCTGAGGAACTTAAAACTTACTACCCTCTCCACTACTGTTCCATCAATGTGGATAGGGGGGGTGTTCCCTCTGCTGTTTCCTGAAGTCCACAATCATCTCCTTAATTTTGTTGACGTTGAGTGTGAGGTTATTTTCCTGACACCACACTCCGAGGGCCCTCACCTCCTCCCTGTAGGCCGTCTCGTCGTTGTTGGTAATCAAGCCTACCACTGTTGTGTCGTCCGCAAACTTGATGATTGAGTTGGAGGCGTGCGTGGCCACGCAGTCGTGGGTGAACAGGGAGTATAGGAGAGGGCTCAGAACGCACCCTTGTGGGGCCCCAGTGTTGAGGATCAGCGGGGTGGAAATGTTGTTGCCTACCCTCACCACCTGGGGCGGCCCGTCAGGAAGTCCAGTACCCAGTTGCACAGGGCGGGGTCGAGACCCAGGGTCTCGAGCTTGATGACGAGCTTGGAGGGCACTATGGTGTTAAATGCCGAGCTGTATTCGATGAACAGCATTCTCACATAGGTATTCCTCTTGTCCAGATGGGTTAGGGCAGTGTGCAGTGTGGTTGAGATTGCATCGTCTGTGGACCTATTTGGGCGGTAAGCAAATTGGAGTGGGTCTAGGGTGTCAGGTAGGGTGGAGGTGATATGGTCCTTGACTAGTCTCTCAAAGCACTTCATGATGACGGAAGTGAGTGCTACGGGGCAGTAGTCGTTTAGCTCAGTTACCTTAGCTTTCTTGGGAACAGGAACAATGGTGGCCCTCTTGAAGCATGTGGGAACAACAGACTGGGATAGGGATTGATTGAATATGTCCGTAAACACACCAGCCAGCTGGTCAGCGCATGCTCTGAGGGCGCGGCTGGGGATGCCGTCTGGCCCTGCAGTCTTGCGAGGGTTGACATGTTTAAATGTTTTCCTCACGTCGGCTGCAGTGAAGGAGAGTCCGCATGTTTTAGTTGCGGGCCGTGTCAGTGGCACTGTATTGTCCTCAAAGCGGGCAAAAAAGTTATTTAGTCTGCCTGGGAGCAAGACATCCTGGTCCGTGACTGGGCTGGTTTTCTTTTTGTAATCCGTGATTGACTGTAGACCCTGCCACATACCTCTTGTGTCTGAGCCGTTGAATTGAGATTCTACTTTGTCTCTATACTGACGCTTAGCTTGTTTGATTGCCTTGCGGAGGGAATAGTTACACTGTTTGTATTCGGTCATGTTTCCGGTCACCTTGCCCTGATTAAAAGCAGTGGTTCGGGCTTTCAGTTTCACGCGAATGCTGCCATCAATCCACGGTTTCTGGTTTGGGAATGTTTTAATCATTGCTATGGGAACGACATCTTCAACGCACGTTCTAATGAACTCGCACACCGAATCAGCGTATTCGTCAATGTTGTTGTCTGACGCAATACGAAACATATCCCAGTCCACGTGATGGAAGCAGTCTTGGAGTGTGGAATCTGATTGGTCGGACCAGCGTTGAACAGACCTCAGCGCGGGAGCTTCTTGTTTTAGTTTCTGTCTGTAGGCAGGGATCAACAAAATGGAGTCGTGGTCAGCTTTTCCGAAAGGAGGGCGGGGCAGGGCCTTATATGCGTCGCGGAAGTTAGAATAGCAGTGATCCAAGGTTTTTCCAGCCCTGGTTGCGCAATCGATATGCTGATCAAATTTAGGGAGTCTTGTTTTCAGATTAGCCTTGTTAAAATCCCCAGCCACAATGAATGCAGCCTCCGGTTAAATGGATTCCAGTTTGCAAAGAGTCAAATAAAGTTCGTTCAGAGCCATCGATGTGTGTGCTTGGGGGGAATATATACGGCTGTGATTTTAATCGAAGAGAATTCCCTTGGTAGATAATGCGGTCGACATTTGATTGTGAGGAATTCTAAATCAGGTGAACAGAAGGACTTGAGTACCTGTATGTTGTTATGATCACACCACGTCACGTTAACCATGAAGCATACGCCCCCGCCCCTCTTCTTACCAGAAAGATGTTTGTTTCTGTCTGCGCGATGCGTGGAGAAACCAGTTGGCTGCACCGACTCCGATAGCGTCTCTCCAGTGAGCCATGTTTCCGTGAAGCAAAGAACGTTACAGTCTCTGATGTCCCTCTGGAATGCTACCCTTGCTCGGATTTCATCAACCTTGTTGTCAAGAGACTGGACATTGGCGAGAAGAATGCTAGGGAGTGGTGCACGATGTGCCCGTCTCCGGAGTCTGACCAGAAGACCGCTCCGTTTCCCCCTTTTACGAAGTCGTTTTTTTGGGTCGCCGGCTGGGATTCATTCCGTTGTCCTGGGTGAAAGGCAGAACACAGGATCCGCTTCGCGAAAGTCATATTCTTGGTCGTACTGATGGTGAGTTGACGCTGCTCTTATGTTCAGTAGTTCTTCTCGACTGTATGTATTGAAACCTAAGATGACCTGGGGTACTAATGTAAGAAATAACACGTAAAAAAACTAAAAACTGCATAGTTTCCTAGGAACGCAAAACGAGGCGGCCATCTCTGTCGGCGCCGGAAATACGGAAATAGCCTTTTAAAATTATAAACTTGGATTAGCTAACACAACATGCCATTGGAACACAGGAGTGATCGTTTCTGATAATGGGCCTCTGTACGCCTATATTATTTATTTAACGGACAAAAAAATGTGCATTTCTTTCAAAAACAAGGACATTTCTAAGTGACCCCAAACATTTGAATGGTAGTGTACATTGTGTAGAAACCTAAAGACATTGTGTACATTGTGTAGAAACGTAAAGAAGCATATTTAATAGGTTTTGAACATATTTGGTTTTAATTGTTTTCTTTTTCAGAGAAGACAAGGTGAACGCTACCATCAGTCCTGTGTCATGCCAACAGTAAAGCATCCTGAGACCATTCATGTGTAGGGTTGCTTCTCAGCCAAGGGAATGGGCTCACTCACAATTTTGTATAAGAAAACACCCATGAATAAAGAATGGTACCAACTCATCCTCCGAGAGCAACTTCTCCCAACCATCCAGGAACAGTTTGGTGACAAACAATACCTTTTCCAGCATGATGGAGCACCTTGCCATAAGGCAAAAATGATAACTATGTGGCTCGGGGAACAAAACATTGATATTTTGGGTCCATGGCCAGGAAACTCCCCAGACCTTAATCCCATTGAGAACTTCAAGCATTGATTATGCAAGAATGGGCTGCCGTCAGTCAGGATGTGGTCCAGAAATGAATTGACAGCATGCCAGGGCAGATTGCAGAGGTCTTGAAAAAGAAGGGTCAACACTGTAAATATTGACTCTTTGCACCAACTTCATGTAATTGTCAATAAAAGCATTTGACACTTGTAAAATGCTTGTAATTATACTTCAGTATTCCATATTAACATCTGACAAAAATATCTAAAGACACTGAAGCAGCAAACTTTGTGGAAATTAATATTTGTGTCATTCTCAAAACTTTTGGCCACGACTGAACTCACTATATGCCGATATACACAGAGTGTACAAAATATTACACCACCTCGTTCCATGACATTGACTAATCAGGTGAATCCAGGTGAAAGTTCTGATCCATTATTGTTGTCACATGTTAAATCCAATCAGTGTAGATGAATGGGAGGCGACATGTTAAATAAGGATTTTTAGCCGTGAGACAATTGAGACATGGATTGTGTATGTGTGATAAGAGATAAGAATAGCAAATAAGTAAAGAGCAGCAGTAAATAAAAATAGCGGGGTTATATACAGGCATTATCGGTACAGAGTCAATGTGCGAGGACACAGGTGTCGAGTTAATTGAGGTAATATGTACATGTAGGTAAAGTTATTAAAGTGACATCAGAGGGTGAATGGGCAAGACAAAATATTTAAGTGCATTTGATCGAGATATGGTAGTAGGTGCCAGGCACAATGGTTTGTGTCAATAAATCAATAAATCAAATGTATAAATAAATAAAATAAATAAAGACCATTTAACATCCGCAGATGTCACAAAGTGCTATACAGTAACCCAGCCTAAAAAAATGTTTTAAAAGCAACGCAGCTGCTGGGTTTTTCACGCTCAACAGTTTTCTGTGTGTATCAAGAATGGTCCACCACTCAAAGACATCCAGACAACTTTACACAACTGTGGGAAGCTTGGAGTCAACATGGGTCAGCATCCCGGTGGAATGCTTTTGAAGGCTTGAAGTGTCCATGCCCTGACAAATTGAGGCTGTTCTGATGGCAAATGTTGGGGGGGGGACTCAATATCAGGAAGGTGCTTGGTACTGTACACTCAGTTAATGCAGCCCATGTATCTGATGATATCTGGTTAAAAGACATGCCATACTCTTTTTGGCCCAGACAACATCAGAAACATGGGCTACACATACAGAGACAAAGGGGCAATGTTCAGCTCTCACTCAGATGCTTTCTTTTTCTGAACAAGCCAAGTCAGTAAGAACAAATTCTGATTTTCAATTACGGCCTAAAAACAGTGGGTTATTAACTGGGGTAGAACAACAGATTTCAGCTTTAGTCTGCTCAGGGAGTTGATCTTACAACCTTTCGCCTACTAGTCCAACACTCTAACCACAAGGCTACCTGCAGCCCTTTAACAGAGATTGGTGCTTCTTTCTGTATAATTATTGAAATATTTTATCTGGAGGTGCAAGCAGGTATGTTTAGAAGAAAGCATCTTGAAGATTATTGCATCATACCATTTAAAATATATATATACACTGTATATTTCTCTATTGACATACAATAAGCCGGAAGCACCATACATCAAATTGGCCAGGCCCTGATAGGAATGGGATGGCACATTACTTCTGAATGTAGTGACTGTAAATTCCAATTAGCTTTCATTAAAGACAAACAAGATAGGCTACATAGGCACCGTCGATTCTGTCTTTTGCATATGGTGTAGGGCCTGATTCCACTCTGGTGTCATTCTGTGTTAATAATCGACCCGTGGCGTTACCAACAGGCTGTTTCACCCAAACTGTGCCGTCCACCCCCGTATTATCTCTCTCCATCTCAGTTGATGACGGCTCCACAGTGGGCAACGTAGGGGCTTTTTTGCGCCCATGTTGACTGTAGCAACTGCGGGAGTTTTGCTGATTGCGTTGTGGTGCCGCTGGCACCCTGGGAGGGTTCCCATACGTCTCACTGTCAGAATCGGAATCTACTGAAAAAATGCCATATTTATCATCATAGATCTCTTGATACATCTCATCAAGTTCCCCCCTTGCGTCTGAATCCATGTCATCCAGCTCAAGCACCGCCAAACATTTTAGAACGTCCATTCGCATTTCCCATTTCGCCATTGTAAATTACGCACGCTTCTTTTTTACAGGTCACGTCCCGACTCTTCTCCTGCAGGAAGACTCGTCTGAATTCAATACCACCAGAGGGGACTTTATACACCATACCCAGACCCACTTCAGTTTAGATATTATAATTGGACTACTGCCCCCACAATTGATTGCCCCGCCCACGTCTTCATTCACATTAAAGATGGATAATTAGTAATGGATTGTTCATATTGTTAATGTCTCTCACCTATAGCCATCAGACAGTGGCCAGCACCCCTCAATGTGATATTATTAGGTGTGTGGGGAGAAAGGCCGATACTAATGCTAGAAAATGGTCATTGTCACTATACTTGTCACACCCTGGCCATAGAGAGGCTTTTATTCTCTATTTTGGGTAGGCCAGGGTGTGACTAGGGTGGGCATTCTAGTTTCTTTATTTCTATGTTTTCTATATCTATGTTTTGCCAGGCTATGGTTCTCAATCAGGGACAGCTGTCTATCGTTGTCTCTGATTGGGAATCATACTTAGGCAGCCTTTTTTCCTTTGTATTTTGTGGGTAGTTATCTTTGTTAGTGGCACTATAGCCCTAGTAGCCTTCACAGTCGTTTCTTTGGGTTTTTGTTTTGTTGGCGACATTTACATAAATAAAGGAAAATGTACGCTCACCACGCTGCACCTTGGTCCGGTCATTTCCACGACGACGCCCGAGACAATACTAAGGAGTAAAAGCAGCCGAATAATAATATATTTTTTCGTTTGTGATATTGAAATTATCTAAAACGTCAGCGTCATAAACACGGGAAAATGACAATTACTTTAATTTTATGTTTGTTCTACACTTGTTCTTTATTCAAGGAAAAATCCACTAAAAAACTATATTTAGGTATTTTTTCCATTTGTCCACTGATCTTTTTTTGTATTTGGGCAGATATTGAAATAGATTTTATCGCAATGATATTGTCTGTATGCCTACTAAAACATATAGCCTAACTGAACATTAAAGGAAAACTCCATGCAAAAACTATCTTTTGGTATTTTTTATCATTATACCAATGTTGATACTGACGTACAATGTTTTGCACGTCAGCAGTCACGTTTTGCAGATATTGGACTTTCAAGAAGTGTCACCTGCCACATCATCATGACACTTTGCTTATGAAAATCCTATATCTTGAAAACTATAAAGGTCATTTGAGGTCCGCGCTCCAGAATGATTACCAACACATTGACTGTCCTGCCCGTGTAAATTGCAGGCTTGACTACTGCTACATGTCTTTTAGAAACACGTAAGGCCGTCTCTCGTCCTCCTTTCAGTAAATCTGACAACGACGTCATTTTGCTTATCGCCGCCTGCAAACAAAGTCTCAAAAGGAAAGTTCCAGTGGTCAGGTCTACACACCGTTGGTCCGACCATTCAGAATCCACATCCCAAGAAGGTTTTCCAAGCCGATTCAGTCACCTGTTTCATAAAAAAATGCATAGATGTGATACCGACAGTGACTTTCAAAACGTACCCGAATCAAAAAACAAGGATTGATGGCAGCCTTTTAGGGAAACTGAAGGAGAGAGATGCTGCTAATAAACACGGCGAGGTGACTGGGGGCCATGGTATGGTTAAGCAGTACAATTATGACCTATGCAGATCAATCAATATAGCGAAACACAAGTATAGGCACAAAGTAGAGGAGCAATTCAACGGTTCGGACACGAGGCCTATGTGGCAGTGGCTCCTAATGATCACGGATTACAAAAAGAGAGCCAGCCACTTTGAGGACAACAACACCGCCCTACCAGACGAGCTAAACGTGTTTTTCTTAAATAACACTTCCATCTTTGCCTGAAATTAGTACTTAGGCAGCTGTGCCCTACTCCAATAAAGTTTGCAGTTGTCTAAAAAAAACACTCTTTTGCTCAAAATTGTTTTTTTTACACTTTGGTGTGCTCACTTTAAAATATTTAAATTTGCGTTTCAACAGGAAACATTTAGAAATAGCTAGAGGACCCCTTTAAAAACAAAGAGGAAGAGCAGGAGAACATTGGGGATTTAGTTAATAACCAGGTTAAGGCAAATACAGCTTTCATCCAGAGGGTTCAATGTTCTCCTTTCTAATTAAAGCATAGACTACCACCTGCTGACTTCTACGACATTCAGAGTTAATACTGTACACCCCCCACCCCCATTATAAAGATGACTGATGGTATGCTAATTAAAGTATTTATTTTCCCCAAAAATATGATTCTGCAAACCTCACGAGGTAAAACTAGTTTCTAAGAGTGCACTGTCCTTTACTTATACCAACTAAACAAATCTAGTTCTCTTATCACTAACCAAATTCTATCCATTCAAGCCATGTATGGGCAGCTGAAAGAGTCTCCAATGGCTTTGTAATGGACTACAGTGGGTTTGAATGAATGAATGACTGAATGGCAATCAGCCTTCTGAGCCATTATAGTTTTTATCACCACCCCTTCTCACCTGCCCTCTTCTTCCTCTCTTCCCTTATCTCCATCACAGGAAACATCACATCGACACAGAATAGTCTGGTATGGACATGCTAATGACCAGCATATAGCTTAAGTCTGAGATAGACACACCCCTACATATTCATTTGGACAGTGAAGCTAAAACGTTTCATTTGCCTCTATACTCCAGCATTTTGGATTTGATATCAAATGTTTTTTATATAAGGCTACATGAATGCAATTTAGAAATTAATGCACTTTATCTATCCAGTCCCCCCATTTGAATGTGTCTAGTAGGCAACTAGGACAAATTTACTTTGAGTGTATGACATTTTGTCAAAAGTTTAGTATTTTGTTCCATTTACCTGAGTGAGAAAGTTACAGATGCACAAAGATCATGAACCCAACACAAGATAACCTCTCACCATTAACATGGGAGTAACACGGGAGGCTAGCATTTTGGTGGGGTTATAATATTTACATCTCTGTAACTTTCTCACTCACCATTATTCATTCATTTTTTTATTTATGTTTATTTAACCTTTATTTAAGCAGTTAAAACCAAATTCCTATTCTCAATGACGACCTACCCCAGCCAAACCCTAATGATGCTGGGTCAATTGTGTACATACTTATGGGACTCCGGTCACAGCCCAGGATCGAACCAGGGTCTGTAGTGACACCACTAGCACTGAGATGCAGTGCCTTAGACCGCTTTACCACTCAGGAGGCTATGATTTTCTGTTATCATGGTAACATCCACATTAATGGATAAGTGTTCAAAAATATATTAACTCTGGATTTAGTAAAAGTCAGCAGGTGGTAGGCTATGCTTTAATTAGAAAGGAGAACATTGAACACTCTGGATGAAAGCTGTATTTTCCATAACCTGCTTATTAACTAAATCCACAATGTTCTCCTCCTCCTCTTTGTATTTAAAGAGGTTCTCCAGCTATTTTTGAAATTGTACTGTTGAAACACAATATCCCAAGTATAAATACAGTAAAGTGAGCACACTAAAATGTAATAAAAACAAAACATTTTGAGCAAAATAGTGTTTTTTAGACACAACTTCAATGGAGTAGGGCACAGGGTGTCAAACTCATTCCCAGAGAGCAAAGTGCCTGTGGGTTTTCGCTTGTCCCTTATACTTGACTGATGAATTAAGGTCACAAATTAGCAACTCCCGACACCTGTTTGTCTAGGCCTTAATTCAAAGGAAAAAACAAAAACCTGCAGACACTATGTCCTCCATTGTATGAATTTGAAACCTCTAGAGTAGGGCTTCAAGGAGCTGGTCCTGTTGGGAATCCTCTGAGGTCATCGGCCTCCCTCCTATCTTGAGGAACGATAGAGGAGCAATAGAGAACAAAATAGCAACGCCCCCCCCCCTTCTCCCCACCACACACATACCTGGACCATCTATTGAGATGTGCCTTTTGTTAAGTAAACCAGGTGTGGAGTTGACGTGAATAGGAGACTGGAGTGCCACTTGACATTCAGCTCCATTGTTTGACTGAGTTTAACCTCTTGGTCCTCCCCTGTGCATGCCACACCCTCTCCCAATGTGGTGTAAATGTGAACACATTTCAGACAATGGCTGCATTATGTTCTGTGGTGCTTAAAAATAAAAGGAACACTTGTGGTAGACTGGAGCCATCAGAGTTAAGTTCACAGCTCTTTCATACTGAGCATTTAGGTGATAATGTCTTACCCTGAAAAGGACCATTGATAAACAGCAGAGCTGTAAAAGATCCACATGTATTTGCACAATCAACTGGGTCAGTGATTTCAATGCAGTCTCACACTCAATTTGCACAAATAACATGCAAATGTGTAAAACACTGCACAAACACCAGAGCAGAACCTGCTTTTACAATTTAATTTGACTAGATGTTCAATGTTTCTTTCGGGGGGGAAATAATTACAAATATAATTGTATTTCCATATTAAAACGAGAGTTCAGCTCACGTCACAGGGTTGACCTTAAACCGGATGGACAAATGTCAATTAATCATTAATCACATTAACCCATTTCTCAACCAACTGCAGAACATGTTTTGACAATGGTTTTAGAAGTGGATATGAAACAATTATTCACTTGAACTTGATTGGTCAACTCCCCCTGCACTCTCTTTTTCCTCTCTTCCCTTATCTCCACCACATGAAACATCACATCGACACAGAATTTTCTGGTATGGACATGCTAATGACCAGCATATGGCTTAAGTCTGAGACATACACACCCCTACATATTCAGTGTTTACAGTGTTTTACATTTTGTCAAAGGGTTTGAATTTTGTTCCATATATCTGAGAGAGAAAGTTACAGATGCACAAAGATAATGACCCCAGATAACCTCTCACCATTAGCAATAACAGGGGAGGTTAGCATTTTTGTGGGGGTGTGATATTTACAGTTGCAAGAAAAAGTATGTGAACCCTTTGGAATTACCTGGATTTCTACGTAAATTGGTCAAGAAATGTGATCTGATCTTCCTCTAAGTCACAACAATAGACACAGTGCGCTTAAACTAATAACACACAAATTATTGTATTTTTCTTGTTTATACTGAATACTTAATTTAAACATTCACAGTGTAGGTTGGAAGAAGTATGTGAATCCCTAGGATAATGACTTTTTATTTAAGCTAATTGGAGTCAGGACTCAGCTAACCTGGAGTCCAATCAATGAGACAAGATTGGAGATGTACACTGAGTTTATGCAGCCCATGCCATACTCTTTTTGGCCCAAATATATATAAATATACACACTGTATATGTTTCTATTGATATACAGTCAGAAGCACCGTACGTCAAATTGGCCAGGTCCTCTGATAGGAATGGGATGGCACGTAACTTCTGAATGTAGTGACTGTGTAAATTCCAAAGAGTTTTCATTAAAGACAAACAAGATAAGCTACATACGAGAGATCATCATATGTAGCTTGTCAATTCAAAGTCATGTTTTCTAGTACCTTTCTAGTTTTACTATCATATTATTTTTAAATGCTTGAGGTAAACAGCATATCTAGTTTAGTAATAGAAAACGATGCCATTTTACCACACGTTTTTATACAAAAACATAGAATCTCTGGTATAGCTGTTGCACATGCAGCATACTCTTGTTATAGCATAGCCTATATATTTATCAATTACTGTATGATAATATAGGGTGTAATCATTTAGTGTATATTTTACTAAACGTTGAAGAGGAATTACAGTACACTAAAACACCCAACCTGTCAGCGGTTACGTGTTGGCATAATACGTGGTTATCAATTGATAATAGACAACTCGTGTAAAACCTGTTTTGTGTTATAATTTTTCTTTGAATAAAAAACAATGTTATCAAGTTTCTGCATTTTATTTGTAACACAATTGGTAGGGTGCAAACACAATGTTGAAACTTTACATGCATACAGGAGAATTAGTGGCAATATATCCATGCTATAACAAAGACTCGGTTGTTAATTCACTGGAGACTGTAACTTGTGCCTTTGGGATATGCGCCTTTAGCCTAACGCAAGAATTAATATCTCGTCTTCTGTTGTTCTGGACATTTGCGTGCGCAAGATCCACTAGCAAATCCGTTGCACTACCCACAGCTTTTGGGAGCCTTGTTCCGTGTCGATCTGCGCACCTTGCTGTGGGTCTTCGTTTCACAGACTGTGTCCTGGATGGGTGGGAGGGGAGGAGGCGGTGCGGCATTGGCCCTCATGTGCTTCTCGCGAAGCTCGAATGCCAGATCCATGATGAAATCTCTCGTTGACACTGTCTTAGCGGTGCATTGCGTGAACAAAACATATGCGTTGATTGCAGCCAGGTCAAGAAGGTTGAAGAATACCGCAAGGGGCCAGCGGTGTGAACCTCCTTTCTCCAACCCTGTCACAACCGCCACCGTACGCTCTCTTGTCATCGTATTTACATCAACCTATGGGTAGAATACAATTGATTAGCATTACATCCCCAAATGAAAAACAACAACCCATTTGGTAGTCTGCAAGTGCATGACACGTGTATTGCATGATGTTTAAAATATCGTAATGTGAAACCCACCCTGTTGCTATTATAGAACGTCACGGTCTCCGGTTCTCTCGTTCGGTCATTCCCGATGGCGACAGTCGGGTGCATAGTGCTCAGAATACAGACGTTCTTTCTTGGGTTACTTCTGTAAACCGTAAGGGTTGCTTTGTCATGCTTTAGCACGGTAGTGGAGTATAGCTTTGTCTGTGCCTGATTACGCATCACGGGAGGCAGCTCTCGTCCGCAATGACTCACTGCCCCGACCAAGTTGGTTTTGTTGGCAATCAACGTATTTGCTAATGGCAGGGATGTGCAGAACTTGTCCGTAGTGACCGTTCTCCCCGCACCGAGGTAAGGTTCCACAAGCTTCAATGCCACATTTTCAGGCTTCTGAGATTCATCTTCCCCCGAATAAGGAACGACATAAGGAATGATATTTAGCACGTACTTGCTGTCTACGTCAGCGGTAAACGCACACTTGATGACCTCTCCACTTGAAAGGAACCATTGCTCCTCAACAGTGATGTTCAACCCTGGCTTGTAACATGCAATGCAGTTCCGTACAAACGCGTTCCAAACTTCTGAGACCACGGCGAATTTGTTCGAATATGTTCGGGGGCGTCTGATCTCTCTGGTGTCAAAACGCAGGTACCGCAAGATTTCTGTGAAGCGGTCCATTGGCATGGTGTCTCGAAAGAAATCTAATTTTAAACATGACCAGTAGCCATCCAAAGACGCTAGTCTATTGCCGTGTAGCCCACGGACATACAGGACCGCAATGAATGCTTCCAATTCCTCCACAGACAAGTCCCATGTTTTGTTTTTTCCTTGCACCCGGTGCGCCTCAGCCACAGTGCAGTCCCTGATGCGCTGCAACATCTCCATGTCACACAAACAATGAAAGCTGGCGTAGGCACCGTCGATTCTGTCTTTTGCATATGGTGTAGGGCCTGATTCCACTCTGGTGTCGTTCTGTGTTAATAATCGACCCGTGGCGTTACCAACAGGCTGTTTCACCCAAACTGTGCCGTCCACCCCCGTATTATCTCTCTCCATCTCAGTTGATGACGGCTCCACAGTGGGCAACGTAGAGGCTTTTTTGCGCCCATGTTGACTGTAGCAACTGCGGGAGTTTTGCTGATTGCGTTGTGGTGCCGCTGGCACCCTAGGAGGGATCCCATACGTCTCACTGTCAGAATCGGAATCTACTGAAAAAATGCCATATTTATCATCATAGATCTCTTGATACATCTCATCAAGTTCCCCCCTTGCGTCTGAATCCATGTCATCCAGCTCAAGCACCGCCAAACATTTTAGAACGTCCATTCGCATTTCCCATTTCGCCATTGTAAATTACGCACGCTTCTTTTTTACAGGTCACGTCCCGACTCTTCTCCTGCAGGAAGACTCGTCTGAATTCAATACCACCAGAGGGGACTTTATACACCATACCCAGACCCACTTCAGTTTAGATATTATAATTGGACTACTGCCCCCACAATTGATTGCCCCGCCCACGTCTTCATTCACATTAAAGATGGATAATTAGTAATGGATTGTTCATATTGTTAATGTCTCTCACCTATAGCCATCAGACAGTGGCCAGCACCCCTCAATGTGATATTATTAGGTGTGGGGAGAAAGGCCGATACTAATGCTAGAAAATGGTCATTGTCACTATACTTGTCACACCCTGGCCATAGAGAGGCTTTTATTCTCTATTTTGGGTAGGCCAGGGTGTGACTAGGGTGGGCATTCTAGTTTCTTTATTTCTATGTTTTCTATATCTATGTTTTGCCAGGCTATGGTTCTCAATCAGGGACAGCTGTCTATCGTTGTCTCTGATTGGGAATCATACTTAGGCAGCCTTTTTTCCTTTGTATTTTGTGGGTAGTTATCTTTGTTAGTGGCACTATAGCCCTAGTAGCCTTCACAGTCGTTTCTTTGGGTTTTTGTTTTGTTGGCGACATTTACATAAATAAAGGAAAATGTACGCTCACCACGCTGCACCTTGGTCCGGTCATTTCCACGACGACGCCCGAGACAATACTAAGGAGTAAAAGCAGCCGAATAATAATATATTTTTTCGTTTGTGATATTGAAATTATCTAAAACGTCAGCGTCATAAACACGGGAAAATGACAATTACTTTAATTTTATGTTTGTTCTACACTTGTTCTTTATTCAAGGAAAAATCCACTAAAAAACTATATTTAGGTATTTTTTCCATTTGTCCACTGATCTTTTTTTGTATTTGGGCAGATATTGAAATAGATTTTATCGCAATGATATTGTCTGTATGCCTACTAAAACATATAGCCTAACTGAACATTAAAGGAAAACTCCATGCAAAAACTATCTTTTGGTATTTTTTATCATTATACCAATGTTGATACTGACGTACAATGTTTTGCACGTCAGCAGTCACGTTTTGCAGATATTGGACTTTCAAGAAGTGTCACCTGCCACATCATCATGACACTTTGCTTATGAAAATCCTATATCTTGAAAACTATAAAGGTCATTTGAGGTCCGCGCTCCAGAATGATTACCAACACATTGACTGTCCTGCCCGTGTAAATTGCAGGCTTGACTACTGCTACATGTCTTTTAGAAACACGTAAGGCCGTCTCTCGTCCTCCTTTCAGTAAATCTGACAACGACGTCATTTTGCTTATCGCCGCCTGCAAACAAAGTCTCAAAAGGAAAGTTCCAGTGGTCAGGTCTGCACACCGTTGGTCCGACCATTCAGAATCCACACCCCAAGACGGTTTTCCAAGCCGATTCAGTCACCTGTTTCATAAAAAAATGCATAGATGTGATACCGACAGTGACTTTCAAAACGTACCCGAATCAAAAAACACGGATTGATGGCAGCCTTTTAGGGAAACCGAAGGAGAGAGATGCTGCTAATAAACACGGCGAGGTGACTGGGGGCCATGGTATGGTTAAGCAGTACAATTATGACCTATGCAGATCAATCAATATAGCGAAACACAAGTATAGGCACAAAGTAGAGGAGCAATTCAACGGTTCGGACACGAGGCCTATGTGGCAGTGGCTCCTAATGATCACGGATTACAAAAAGAGAGCCAGCCACTTTGAGGACAACAACACCGCCCTACCAGACGAGCTAAACGTGTTTTTCTTAAATAACCCTTCCATCTTTGCCTGAAATTAGTACTTAGGCAGCTGTGCCCTACTCCAATAAAGTTTGCAGTTGTCTAAAAAAAACACTCTTTTGCTCAAAATTGTTTTTTTTACACTATGGTGTGCTCACTTTAAAATATTTAAATTTGCGTTTCAACAGGAAACATTTAGAAATAGCTAGAGGACCCCTTTAAAAACAAAGAGGAAGAGCAGGAGAACATTGGGGATTTAGTTAATAACCAGGTTAAGGCAAATACAGCTTTCATCCAGAGGGTTCAATGTTCTCCTTTCTAATTAAAGCATAGACTACCACCTGCTGACTTCTACGACATTCAGAGTTAATACTGTACACCCCCCCCCACCCCCCATTATAAAGATGACTGATGGTATGCTAATTAAAGTATTTATTTTCCCCAAAAATATGATTCTGCAAACCTCACGAGGTAAAACTAGTTTCTAAGAGTGCACTGTCCTTTACTTATACCAACTAAACAAATCTAGTTCTCTTATCACTAACCAAATTCTATCCATTCAAGCCATGTATGGGCAGCTGAAAGAGTCTCCAATGGCTTTGTAATGGACTACAGTGGGTTTGAATGAATGAATGACTGAATGGCAATCAGCCTTCTGAGCCATTATAGTTTTTATCACCACCCCTTCTCACCTGCCCTCTTCTTCCTCTCTTCCCTTATCTCCATCACAGGAAACATCACATCGACACAGAATAGTCTGGTATGGACATGCTAATGACCAGCATATAGCTTAAGTCTGAGATAGACACACCCCTACATATTCATTTGGACAGTGAAGCTAAAACGTTTCATTTGCCTCTATACTCCAGCATTTTGGATTTGATATCAAATGTTTTTTATATAAGGCTACATGAATGCAATTTAGAAATTAATGCACTTTATCTATCCAGTCCCCCCATTTGAATGTGTCTAGTAGGCAACTAGGACAAATTTACTTTGAGTGTATGACATTTTGTCAAAAGTTTAGTATTTTGTTCCATTTACCTGAGTGAGAAAGTTACAGATGCACAAAGATCATGAACCCAAGACAAGATAACCTCTCACCATTAACATGGGAGTAACACGGGAGGCTAGCATTTTGGTGGGGTTATAATATTTACATCTCTGTAACTTTCTCACTCACCATTATTCATTCATTTTTTTATTTATGTTTATTTATGTTTATTTAACCTTTATTTAAGCAGTTAAAACCAAATTCCTATTCTCAATGACGACCTACCCCAGCCAAACCCTAATGATGCTGGGTCAATTGTGTACATACTTATGGGACTCCGGTCACAGCCCAGGATCGAACCAGGGTCTGTAGTGACACCACTAGCACTGAGATGCAGTGCCTTAGACCGCTTTACCACTCAGGAGGCTATGATTTTCTGTTATCATGGTAACATCCACATTAATGGATAAGTGTTCAAAAATATATTAACTCTGGATGTAGTAAAAGTCAGCAGGTGGTAGGCTATGCTTTAATTAGAAAGGAGAACATTGAACACTCTGGATGAAAGCTGTATTTTCCATAACCTGCTTATTAACTAAATCCACAATGTTCTCCTCCTCCTCTTTGTATTTAAAGAGGTTCTCCAGCTATTTTTGAAATTGTACTGTTGAAACACAATATCCCAAGTATAAATACAGTAAAGTGAGCACACTAAAGTGTAATAAAAACAAAACATTTTGAGCAAAATAGTGTTTTTTAGACACAACTTCAATGGAGTAGGGCACAGGGTGTCAAACTCATTCCCAGAGAGCAAAGTGCCTGTGGGTTTTCGCTTGTCCCTTATACTTGACTGATGAATTAAGGTCACAAATTAGCAACTCCCGACACCTGTTTGTCTAGGCCTTAATTCAAAGGAAAAAACAAAAACCTGCAGACACTATGTCCTCCATTGTATGAATTTGAAACCTCTAGAGTAGGGCTTCAAGGAGCTGGTCCTGTTGGGAATCCTCTGAGGTCATCGGCCTCCCTCCTATCTTCTTGAGGAACGATAGAGGAGCAATAGAGAACAAAATAGCAACGCCCCCCCCCCTTCTCCCCACCACACACATACCTGGACCATCTATTGAGATGTGCCTTTTGTTAAGTAAACCAGGTGTGGAGATGACGTGAATAGGAGACTGGAGTGCCACTTGACATTCAGCTCCATTGTTTGACTGAGTTTAACCTCTTGGTCCTCCCCTGTGCATGCCACACCCTCTCCCAATGTGGTGTAAATGTGAACACATTTCAGACAATGGCTGCATTATGTTCTGTGGTGCTTAAAAATAAAAGGAACACTTGTGGTAGACTGGAGCCATCAGAGTTAAGTTCACAGCTCTTTCATACTGAGCATTTAGGTGATAATGTCTTACCCTGAAAAGGACCATTGATAAACAGCAGAGCTGTAAAAGATCTACATGTATGTGCACAAATAACATGCAAATGTGTAAAACACTGCACAAACACCAGAGCAGAACCTGCCTTTACAATTTAATTTGACTAGATGTTCAATGTTTCTTTCGGGGGGGAAATAATTACAAATATAATTGTATTTCCATATTAAAACGAGAGTTCAGCTCACGTCACAGGGTTGACCTTAAACCGGATGGACAAATGTCAATTAATCACATTAACCCATTTCTCAACCAACTGCAGAACATGTTTTGATAATGGATTTAAGAAGTGGATATGAAACAATTATTCACTTGAACTTGATTGGTCAACTCCCCCTGCACTCTCTTTTTCCTCTCTTCCCTTATCTCCACCACATGAAACATCACATCGACACAGAATTTTCTGGTATGGACATGCTAATGACCAGCATATGGCTTAAATCTGAGATAGACACACCCCTACATATTCATTTGGACAGTGAAGCTAAAACATTTCATTTACCTCTATGCTCCAGCATTTTGGATTTGATATCAAATGTTTTTTATCTAAGGTTACATGAATGCAATTTAGAAATTAATGCACTTTATCTATCCAGTCCCCCCATTTGAATGTGTCTAGTAGGCAACTAGGACAAATTTACTTCAAGTGTATTACATTTTGTCAAAAGTTTAGTATTTTTTTCCATTTACCTGAGTGAGAAAGTTACAGATGCACAAAGATCATGAACGCAAGACAAGATAACCTCTTTACCATGGGAGTAACACGGGAGGTTAGCATTTTGGTGGGGGTATAATATTTACGCCTGTTTAACTTTCTCACTCACCATTATTCATTAATTTTTTTATTTATGTTTATTTAACCTTTACTTAAGTAGGCAAGTCAGTTAAAATCAAATTCCTATTTTCAATGACGGCCTACCCCAGCCAAACCCTAATGACGCTGGGCCAATTGTGTACATACTTAAGAGACTCCAATCACAGCCGGTTGTGATATAGCCCAGGATCAAACCAGGGTCTGTAGTGACATCTCTAGCACTGAGATGCAGTGCCTTAGACCACTTTACCACTCAGGAGGCTATGATTTTCTGTTATCATGGTAGCATCCACATTAATGGATAAGTGTTAAAAAATATATGAACTCTGAATGCCGTAAAAGTCAGCAGGTGGTAGTCTATGCTTTAATTAGAAAGGAGAACATTGAACCCTCTGGATGAAAGCTGTATTTGCCATAACCTGCTTATTAACTAAATCCCCAATGTTCTCCTCTTCCTCTTTGTATTTCAAGAGGTCCTCCAGCTATTTTTGAAATTGTACTGTTGAAACACAATATCCCAAGTATAAATATAGTAAAGTGAGCACACTAAAGTGTAAAAAAATGAAAACATTTTGAGCAAAATAGTGTTTTTTTTAGACACAACTTCAATGGAGTAGGGCACAGGTGTCAAACTCATTCCCGGAGAGCCAAGTGCCTGCGGGTTTTTGCTTGTCCCTTATACTTGACTGATGAATTAAGGTCACAAATTAGTAACTCCCCACACCTCTTTATCTAGGCCTTAATTCAAAGGAAAAACCAAAAACCTGCAGACACTATGTCCTCCATTGTATGAATTTGAAACCTCTAGAGTAGGGCTTCAAGGAGCTGGTCCTGTTGGGAATCCTCTGATGGCATCGGCCTCCCTCAAATCAAATCAAATCAAATTTCTTTATATAGCCCTTCATACATCAGCTGATATCTCAAAGTGCTGTACAGAAACCCAGCCTAAAACCCCAAACAGCAAGCAATGCAGGTGTAGAAGCACGGTGGCTAGGAAAAACTCCCTGGAAAGGCCAAAACCTAGGAAGAAACCTAGAGAGGAACCAGGCTGTGTGGGGTGGCCAGTCCTCTTCTGGCTGTGCCGGGTGGAGATTATAACAGAACATGGCCAAGATGTTCAAATGTTCATAAATGACCAGCATGGTCGTATAATAATAAGGCAGAACAGTTGAAACTGGAGCAGCAGCACGGTCAGGTGGACTGGGGACAGCAAGGAGTCATCATGTCAGGTAGTCCTGGGGCATGGTCCTAGGGCTCAGGTCCTCCGAGAGAGAGAAAGAAAGAGAGAATTAGAGAGAGCATATGTGGGGTGGCCAGTCCTCTTCTGGATGTGCCGGATGGAGATTATAACAGAACACGGCCAAGATGTTCAAATGTTCATAAATGACCAGCATGGTCGAATAATAATAAGGCAGAACAGTTGAAACTGGAGCAGCAGCACGGCCAGGTGGACTGGGGACAGCAAGGAGTCATCATGTCAGGTAGTCCTGGGGCATGGTCCTAGGGCTCAGGTCAGTTGAAACTGGAACAGCAGCATGGCCAGGTGGACTGGGGACAGCAAGGAGTCATCATGTCAGGTAGTCCTGGGGCATGGTCCTAGGGCTCAGGTCCTCCGAGAGAGAGAAAGAAAGAGAGAAGGAGAGAATTAGAGAATGCACACTTAGATTCACACAGGACACCGAATAGGACAGGAGAAGTACTCCAGATATAACAAACTGACCCTAGCCCCCGACACATAAACTACTGCAGCATAAATACTGGAGGCTGAGACAGGAGGGGTCAGGAGACACTGTGGCCCCATCCGAGGACACCCCCGGACAGGGCCAAACAGGAAGGATATAACCCCACCCACTTTGCCAAAGCACAGCTCCCACACCACTAAAGGGATATCTTCAACCACCAACTTACCATCCTGAGACAAGGCTGAGTATAGCCCACAAAGATCTCCGCCACGGCACAACCCAAGGGGGGGCGCCAACCCAGACAGGATGACCACAACAGTGAATCAACCCACTCAGGTGACGCACCCCCTCCAGGGACGGCATGAGAAAGCCCCAGTAAGCCAGTGACTCAGCCCTGTAATAGGGTTAGAGGCAGAGAATCCCAGTGGAAAGAGGGGAACCGGCCAGGCAGAGACAGCAAGGGCGGTTCGTTGCTCCAGAGCCTTTCCATTCACCTTCCCACTCCTGGGCCAGACTACACTCAATCATATGACCCACTGAAGAGATGAGTCTTCAGTAAAGACTTAAAGGTTGAGACCGAGTTTGCGTCTCTGACATGGGTAGGCAGACCGTTCCATAAAAATGGAGCTCTATAGGAGAAAGCCCTGCCTCCAGCTGTTTGCTTAGAAATTCTAGGGACAATTAGGAGGCCTGCATCTTGTGACCGTAGCGTACGTGTAGAAATTCTAGGGACAATTAGGAGGCCTGCATCTTGTGACCGTAGCGTACGACCAAGAATATGTTTTTCGCGATGCGGATCCTGTGTTCTGCCTTACAACCAGTGTAACCGAGTGGATCACATGCAGCGACCAAAAAAAAAAACGACTCAGAAAAAGAGGGAAACGAAGCGGTCTTCTGGTCAGACTCCGGAGACGGGCACATCGTGCACCACTCCCCAGCATTCTTCTTGCCAATGTCCAGTCTCTTGACAACAAGGTTGATGAAATCCGAGCAAGGGTAGCATTCCAGAGGGACATCAGAGACTGTAACGTTCTCTGCTTCACGGAAACATGGCTAACTGGAGAGACGCAATCCGAAGCGGTGCAGCCAGCGGGTTTCTCCACGCATCGCGCATCGCACCAACGTGACATGGTGTGATGAAGGAAACATACAGGAACTCAAATCCTTCTGTTCACCTGATTTAGAATTCCTCACAATCAAATGTAGACCGCATTATCTACCAAGAGAATTCTCTTCGATTATAATCACAGCCGTATATATCCCCCCCCAAGCAGACACATCGATGGCTCTGAACGAACTTTATTTAACTCTCTGCAAACTGGAAACGATTTATCCGGAGGCTGCATTCATTGTAGCTGGGGATTTTAACAAGGCTAATCTGAAAACAAGACTCCCTAAATTTTATCAGCATATTGATTGCGCAACCAGGGGTGGAAAGACCCTGGATCATTGTTACTCTAACTTCCGCGACGCATATAAGGCCCTGCCCCGCCCCCTTTCGGAAAAGCTGACCACGACTCCATTTTGTTGATCCCTGCCTACAGACAGAAACTAAAACAAGAAGCTCCCACGCTGAGGTCTGTCCAACGCTGGTCCGACCAAGCTGACTCCACACTCCAAGACTGCTTCCATCACGTGGACTGGGAGATGTTTCGTATTGCGTCAGACAACAACATTGACGAATACGCTGATACGGTGTGCGAGTTCATTAGAACGTGCGTTGAAGATGTCGTTCCCATAGCAACGATTAAAACATTCCCTAACCAGAAACCGTGGATTGATGGCAGCATTCGTGTGAAACTGAAGGCACGAACCACTGCTTTTAATCAGGGCAAGGTGTCTGGTAACATGACTGAATACAAACAGTGCAGCTATTCCCTCCGCAAGGCTATCAAACAAGCTAAGCGCCAGTACAGAGACAAAGTAGAATCTCAATTCAACGGCTCAGACACAAGAGGTATGTGGCAGGGTCTACAGTCAATCACGGACTACAGGAAGAAACCCAGCCCAGTCACGGACCAGGATGTCTTGCTCCCAGGCAGACTAAATAACTTTTTGCCCGCTTTGAGGACAATACAGTGCCACTGACACGGCCTGCAACGGAATCATGCGGTCTCTCCTTCACTGCAGCCGAAGTGAGTAAGACATTTAAACGTGTTAACCCTCGCAAGGCTGCAGGCCCAGACGGCATCCCCAGCCGCGCCCTCAGAGCATGCGCAGACCAGCTGGCCGGTGTGTTTACGGACATATTCAACCAATCCCTATACCAGTCTGCTGTTCCCACATGCTTCAAGAGGGCCACCATTGTTCCTGTTCCCAAGAAAGCTAAGGTAACTGAGCTAAACGACTACCGCCCGTAGCACTCACATCCGTCATCATGAAGTGCTTTGAGAGACTAGTCAAGGACATTATCACCTCCACCCTACCTGACACCCTTGACCCACTCCAATTTGCTTACCGCCCAAATAGGTCCACAGACGATGCAATCTCAACCACACTGCACACTGCCCTAACCCATCTGGACAAGAGGAATACCTATGTGAGAATGCTGTTCATCGACTACAGCTCGGCATTCAACACCATAGTACCCTCCAAGCTCGTCATCAAGCTCGAGACCCTGGGTCTCGACCCCGCCCTGTGCAACTGGGTACTGGACTTCCTGACGGGCCGCCCCAGGTGGTGAGGGTAGGCAACAACATCTCCTCCCCGCTGATCCTCAACACTGGGGCCCCACAAGGGTGCGTTCTGAGCCCCCTCCTGTACTCCCTGTTCACCCACGACTGCGTGGCCATGCACGCCTCCAACTCAATCATCAAGTTTGCGGACAACACAACAGTGGTAGGCTTGATTACCAACAACGACGAG
Source organism: Oncorhynchus tshawytscha (assembly GCF_018296145.1). Classification (NCBI taxonomy): domain Eukaryota; kingdom Metazoa; phylum Chordata; class Actinopteri; order Salmoniformes; family Salmonidae; genus Oncorhynchus; species Oncorhynchus tshawytscha. The sequence goes on from NC_056430.1 coordinate 61,398,101, forward strand.
ACGGCCTACAGGGAGGAGGTGAGGGCCCTCGGAGTGTGGTGTCAGGAAAATAACCTCACACTCAACGTCAACAAAACTAAGGAGATGATTGTGGACTTCAGGAAACAGCAGAGGGAACACCCCCCATCCACATCGATGGAACAGTAGTGGAGAGGGTAGCAAGTTTTAAGTTCCTCGGCATACACATCACAGACAAACTGAATTGGTCCACTCACACAGACAGCATCGTGAGGAAGGCGCAGCAGCGCCTCTTCAACCTCAGGAGGCTGAAGAAATTCGGCTTGTCACCAAAAGCACTCACAAACTTCTACAGATGCACAATCGAGAGCATCCTGGCGGGCTGTATCACCGCCTGGTATGGCAACTGCACCGCCCTCAACCGTAAGGCTCTCCAGAGGGTAGTGAGGTCTGCACAACGCATCACCGGGGCAAACTACCTGCCCTCCAGGACACCTACACCACCCGATGCTACAGGAAGGCCATAAAGATCATCAAGGACATCAACCACCCGAGCCACTGCCTGTTCACCCCGCTGTCATCCAGAAGGCGAGGTCAGTACAGGTGCATCAAAGCTGGGACCGAGAGACTGAAAAACAGCTTCTATCTCAAGGCCATCAGACTGTTAAACAGCCACCACTAACATTGAGTGGCTACTGCCAACACACTGTCAATGACACTGACTCTACTCCAGCCACTTTAATCATGGGAATTGATGGGAAATGATATAAATATATCACTAGCCACTTTAAACAATGCTAACTTATATAATGTTACTTACCCTACATTGTTCATCTCATATGCATACGTTGATACTGTACTCTATATCATCGACTGCATCCTTATGTAATACATGTATCACTAGCCACTTTAACTATGCCACTTGGTTTACATACTTATCTCATATGTATATACTGTACTCGATATCATCTACTGTATCTTGCCTATGCTGCTCTGTACCATCACTCATTCATATATCCTTATGTACATATTCTTTATCCCCTTACACTGTGTATAAGACAGTAGTTTTTTTTGGAATTGTTAGTTAGATTACTTGCTCGTTATTACTGCATTGTCGGAACTAGAAGCACAAGCATTTCGCTACACTCGCATTAACATCTGCTAACCATGTGTATGTGACAAATAAAATTTGATTTGATTTGATTTGATTTGATTTGATTTGGTATGTACGGCAGGACCAAATCAGAGAGATAGGTAGGAGCAAGCCCATGTAATGCTTTGTAGGTTAGCAGTAAAACCTTGAAATCAGCCCTTGCTTTGACAGGAAGCCAGTGTAGAGAGGCTAGCACTGGAGTAATATGATCACATTTTTTGGTTCTAGTCAGGATTCTAGCAGCCGTATTTCGCACTAACTGAAGTTTATTTAGTGCTTTATCCGGGTAGCCGGAAAGTAGAGCATTGCAGTAGTCTAACCTAGAAGTGACAAAAGCATGGATTAATTTTTCTGCATCATTTTTGGACAGAAAGTTTTGATTTTTGCAATGTTACGTAGATGGAAAAAAGCTGTCCTTGAAATGGTCTTGATATGTTCTTCAAAAGAGAGATCAGGGTCCAGAGTAACGCCAAGGTCCTTCACAGTTTTATTTGAGACGACTGTACAACCATTAAGATTAATTGTCAGATTCAACAGAAGATCTCTTTGTTTCTTGGGACCTAGAACAAGCATCTCTGTTTTGTCCGAGTTTACTAGTAGAAAGTTTGCAGCCATCCACTTCCTTATGTCTGAAACACATGCTTCTAGCGAGGGCAATTTTGGGGCTTCACCATGTTTCATTGAAATGTACAGCTGTGTGTCATCTGCATAGCAGTGAAAGTTAACATTATGTTTTCGAATAACATCCCCAAGAGGTAAAATATATAGTGAAAACAATAGTGGTCCTAAAACGGAACCTTGAGGAACACCAAAATTTACAGTTGATTTGTCAGAGGACAAACCATTCACAGAGACAAACTGATATCTTTCCGACAGATAAGATCTAAACCAGGCCAGAACTTGTCCGTGTAGACCAATTTGGGTTTCCAATCTCTCCAAAAGAATGTGGTGATCGATGGTATCAAAAGCAGCACTAAGGTCTAGGAGCACGAGGACAGATGCAGAGCCTCGGTCCGATGCCATTCAAATGTAATTTACCACCTTCACAAGTGCCGTCTCAGTGCTATGATGGGGTCTAAAACCAGACTGAAGCATTTTGTATACATTGTTTGTCTTCAGGAAGGCAGTGAGTTGCTGCGCAACAGCCTTCTCTAAAATTTTTGAGAGGAATGGAAGATTCGATATAGGCCGATAGTTTTTTATATTTTCTGGGTCAAGGTTTGGCTTTTTCAAGAGAGGCTTTATTACTGCCACTTTTAGTGAGTCTGGTACACATCCGGTGGATAGAGAGCCGTTTATTATGTTCAACATAGGAGGGCCAAGCACAGGAAGCAGCTCTTTCAGTAGTTTAGTTGGAATAGGGTCCAGTATGCAGCTTGAAGGTTTAGAGGCCATGATTATTTTCATCATTGTGTCAAGAGATATAGTACTAAAACACTTGAGCGTCTCTCTTGATCCTAGGTCCTGGCAGAGTTGTGCAGACTCAGGACAACTGAGGTTTGGAGGAATACGCAGATTTAAAGAGGTGTCCGTAATTTGCTTTCTAATAATCATAATATTTTCCTCAAAGAAGTTCTTGAATTTATCACTGCTAAAGTGAAAGAGGGCATCCCCCAGACAGGGCCAAACAGGAAGGATATAACCCCACCCACTTTGCCAAAGCACAGCCCCCACACCACTAGAGGGATATCTTCAACCACCAACTTACCATCCTGAGACAAGGCTGAGTATAGCCCACAAAGATCTCCGCCATGGCACAACCCAAGGGGGGGCGCCAACCCAGACAGGATGACCACATCAGTGAATCAACCCACTCAGGTGACGCACCCCTTCCAGGGACGGCATGAGAGAGCCCCAGTAAGCCAGTGACTCAGCCCCTGTAATAGGGTTAGAGGCAGAGAATCCCTCCCTCCTATCTTGAGGCACCATAGAGGAGCAATAGAGAACAAAATAGCAATGCCCCCCCCTCACACATACCTGGACCATCTATTGAGATGTGCTTTTTGTTAAGTAAACCAGGTGTGAAGATGACATGAATAGGAGACTGGAGTGCCACTTGACATTCAGCTCCATTGTTTGACTGAGTTTAACCTCTTGGTCCTCCCCTGTGCATGCCACACCCTCTCCCAATGTGGTGTAAATGTGAACACATTTCAGACAATGGCTGCATTATGTTCTGTGGTGTTTGAAAATAAAAGGAACACTTGTGGTAGACTGGAGCCATCAGAGTTAAGTTCACAGCTCTTTCATACTGAGCATTTAGGTGATAATGTCTTACCCTGAAAAGGACCATTGATAAACAGCAGAGCTGTAAAAGATCTACATGTATGTGCACAATCAACTGGGTCAGTGATTTCAATGCAGTCTCACACTCAATTTGCACAAATAACATGCAAATGTGTAAAACACTGCACAAACACCAGAGCAGAACCTGCCTTTACAATTTAATTTGACTAGATGTTCAATGTTTCTTTCGGGGGGGAAATAATTACAAATATAATTGTATTTCCATATTAAAACGAGAGTTCAGCTCACGTCACAGGGTTGACCTTAAACCGGATGGACAAATGTCAATTAATCACATTAACCCATTTCTCAACCAACTGCAGAACATGTTTTGACAGTGAATTTAGAAGTGGATATGAAACAATTATTCACTTGAACTTGATTGGTCAACTCCCCCTGCACTCTCTTCTTCCTCTATCTCCACCACAGGAAACATCACATCGACACAGAATAGTCTGGTATGGACATGCTAATGACCAGCATATGGCTTAAGTCTGAGACATACACCCCCCTACATATTCATTTGGACAGTGAAGCTAAAACGTTTAATTTGGCTATATTCTCCAGCATGTTGCATTTGATATCAAATGTTTTTTTTAAATAAAAGGCTACATGAATGCAATTTAGACTTTATGCACTTTATGTATCTAGTCCCCTAATTTCAATGTGTCTAGTAGGCAACTAGGACACATTTTCTTCAGTGTTTTACATTTTGTCAAAAATGTTGTATTTTGTTCCATATACCCGAGTGAGAAAGTTCCAGATGCACAAAGATAATGACCCCAAGACAAGATAACCTCTCACCAATAACACGACTAACTAGATTATATTTAGCGATAGGTTTTGAGTTTCTTTTTCCTCAAATGGTGAACTTACTCCCAAATGAATTAGCCTATAGATATTTGTACACAACAAAAATATGTAAACAAATTCCATTCTGCAATTCCGGAGCCTTATTTTTACACTAAAATCATAGCAACAATGCCTAATGGTCAAACCAAAAAGTATGCCAAGCATTGGTTTAAGTGTTGGACATAAAAAATATATTTGTCATAATTCCTGCTTGGCCATTTTAGATGAAATGTTGGCCATTCTGAAACGTATTTATTGAATCAAACCATCTCAATGGCACTGTGAATGACTGTATAACATTACTCCACATGTGTCTATTGTGTGAAGCCAATGTCCTCATTTCGGTGGGACCAAATCTTGGGTTGGTGCCAACCACGGCAAACCTTCGTGGCACCATGGGAAAAGTTTGTCTGGAGCACTTTTATACTGTATTTAAATAGATAACATGTTTATGGTAGGCCTGTCACAACATTGAATTTTGAAAGAGAAAGCATGTGCCATCCCACAGGAAATAGGCCTATGGAGATTGTATAATGCTTACGAATATTGGTATATCCAGAGACCAAAAATCTAAACAGATAAACATATTTTCTATTTACAGAAGGGGGAATTGAATCGAATCAAATGACTCATTTCCAATTATCTATACCGCCCTTAAGGGCAGGGTGCCGCTAGTGTAAATTAATGCAGGAGTGCAGGGGGAGTTGACCAATCAAGCTCAAGTGAATAATTTTTTCGTATCCACTTCTAAATCCACTGTCAAAACATGTTCTGCAGTTGGTTGAGAAAAGGGTTATTTTGTTCTCTATTGCTCCTCTATTTTTTTAATGTACATATTCTTATTCATTCCTTTACACTTGTGTGTATAAGGTACTTGTTGTGAATTTGTTAGGTTAGATTACTCATTGGATATTACTGCACGGTCAGAACTAGACGCACAAGCATTTCGCTACTAACCATGTGTATGTGACAAATCAAATTTGATTTGATTTATTGTTCCTCAAGATAGGAGGGAGGCCGATGACGTCAGAGAATTCCCAACAGGACCAACTCATTGAATGCCCTACTCTAGAGGTTTCAAATTCATACAATGGAGGACATAGTGTCTGCAGGTTTTTGGTTTTTCCTTTGAATTAAGGCCTAGACAACCAGGTGTGAGGAGTTACTAATTTGTGACCGTAATTCATCAGTCAAGTATAAGGGAAAAGCGAAAAACCCACAGGCACTTGGCTCTCCGGGAATGAGTTTGACACCTGTGCCCTACTCCATTGAAGTTGTGTCTAAAAAACACTATCTTACTCAAAATGTTTTTGTTTTTTTACACTTTAGTGTGCTCACTTTACTATATGTATACTTGAGATATTGTGTTTCAACAGTACAATTTCAAAAATAGCTGGAGGACCTCTTGAAATACAAAGAGGAAGAGGAGAACATTGGGGATTTAGTTAATAAGCAGGTTATGGCAAATACAGCTTTCATCCAGAGGGTTCAATGTTCTCCTTTCTAATTAAAGCATAGACTACCACCTGCTGACTATTACGGCATTCAGAGTTCATATAGTTTTGAAAACTTCTACATGAATGTGGATGGTACCATGATAATGGATAATCATAGCCTCCCGAGTGGTAAAGCGGTCTAAGGTGCTGCATCTCAGTGCTAGAGGTGTCACTACAGACCCTGGTTCAATCCCGGGCTATATCACAACCGGCTGTGATCGGAGTCCCATAGATAGGCACACAATTGGCCCAGCGTCGTTAGGATTTGGCTGGGGTAGGCCGTCATTGTAAATAAGGATTTGTTTTTATCTGACATGCCTACTTAAATAAAGGTTAAATAAACATAAATGTAAAAAATAATGAATAATGGTGAGTGAGAAAGTTAGAGGCATACAGTGGCAAGAAAAGTTTGTGAACCCTTTGGAATTACCTGAATTTCTGCAGAAATTGGTCATAAAATTTGATCTGATCTTCATCTAAGTCACATCAATAGACAAATACAGTCAGCTTAAACTAATAACACACAAACAATGATACGTTTTCATGTCTTTATTGAACGCACTGTGTAAACATTCACAGTGCAGGGTGGAAAACGTATGGGAACCCTTGGATTTAAAAACTGGTTGACCCTCCTTTGGCAGTAATAACCTCAACCAAACGTTTTCTGTAGTTGCATATCAGACCTGCACAACGGTCAGGAGGAATTTTGGACCATTCCTCTTTACAAAACTGTTTCAGTTCAGCAATACTCTCGGGATGTCTGGTGTGAACCGCTCTCGAGGTCATGCCACAGCATCTCAATCGGGTTGAGGTCAGGACTCTGACTGGGCTACTCCAGAAAGCGTATTTTCTTCTGTTGAAGCCATTCTGTTGTTGATTTACTTCTGTGTTTTGGGTCGTTGTCCTGTTGCATCACCCAACTTCTGTTGAGCTTCAACTGACGGACAGATAGCCTTACATTCTCTTGCAAAAATGTCTCGATAAACATGGGAGTTTCATCTTTAGTTTCATCTGTCCACAGAATATTTTGCCAGTAGTGCTGTGGAACATCCAGGTGCTCTTTTGCGAACTTCAGATGTGCAGCAATGAGAGATATTTGGCAAAATATACCAGCATGACCCTTCATAAGAAAACAATGGGGGGGAGTTCAGCGTTCCAAGAGAAAAGTATTTTGGGGCTAGCGAAAGATGACAACGAGATACACTACCCAGCCTAAAATAATTAGAAAGAAGAGATTATCCTTACTAATATGGGGGGCTCAAATAATGTTACCTATGTAAAGAAAGTGTTTTATAAAGAATTAACTCAATCTATGGTGTTTTTTTGTATATGCGTATAGACCATCAGTTTAATTGTTATGCTGTAAATGTTTTATTTTATGATTGTAATTGATTAAATGAACTAGCAAATATCTTATATTAAGCATTTCTGAGTAATTACTATTTCAGTAAGGATATACACTTTATTCCGTGACCTTAGGTATCGCCATTTTTTGATAGTATGATCAGATTGTTTAAAAAAATGAATGAACTGCAGTTTCTAAATCAGTCCAATAGACTGACGTTTCAGAAGATCAGTTTCCTCCCTGCATACACAACTCCCCCACGGCAGGTTTTTGTTTTAAAGACAGTTCTAGGCTTAATTTAGGTTTAAGACAACAGGCATCTGGTTCTGCGCAAGGCACGCTTTGCGTTCTTAGGGAAGTATGCAGTATTGTTTCTTACATTGTTACCCCAGGAAATCGTAAGTCTTATTACATACAGCCGGGAGGAACTATTGGATATAAGAGCAACGTCAACTTGTTTTTTTTTTAACTAGGCGATTCAGTTAAGAACAAATTCTGATTTTCAATGACAGCCTAGGAACAGTGGGTTAACTGCCCTTTTCAGGGGCAGAACGACAGTTTTTACCTTGTCAGCTTGGGGATTCAATCTTGCAACTTTCTGGTTACTAGTCCAACACTCTAACCACTAGGCTACCTGCCACCAACATTACGACCAGGAATACGACTTTCCCAAAGCAGATCCTCTGTTTGGCCCACCACCCAGGACAATGGATTTAATCCCAGTAGCCGGCCCAGAACTACGGCACCGCAGAAGGGGCAGACGGAGCGGCATCCTGGTCAGGCTCTGTAGGCATGCACAACACTCCCCGCTTCCGAGAATACTACTCGCCAATGTCCAGTCTCTTGACAACAAGGTAGACGAAATTCGAGCAAGGGTTGCTTTCCACAGAGACATCAGAGATTGTAACATTCTCTGTTTCATGGAAACATGGCTCACTCTGGATATGTTATCAGAGTCGGTACAGCCACCCGGTTTCTTCACGCATCGCGCTGACAGAAACAAACATCTTTCTGGTAATAACAATGGAGGGGGTGTATACCTTATGATTAACGATTTATGGAGTTGTCATAATAACACACAGAAACTCGGGTCCTTTTGTTCACCTGACCTAGAATTTATTACAATCAAACACTGACCACATTATCTACCAAGAGAATTCTCTTTGATTATAATCGCAGCCGTGTATATCCCCCCCCCAAGCAGACACCTCGACGGCCCTGAAAGAACTGAAAGAACTTCACTGGACTCTATGTAAACTGGAAACCATATATCCAGAGGCTGCATTTATTGTAGCTGGGGATTTTAACAAAGCTAATCTGAAAACAAGGCTCCCTAAATTTTATCAGCATATATCGAATGCGCAACTCGAGCTGGCAGCATTCTGGATCATTGCTACTCTAACTTCCGCGATGCATACAAAGCCCTCCCCCTCCCTCCCCCGCTCCCTGCCTATAGACAGAAACTAAAACAGGAGACGCCCATGCTCAGATCTGTTCAACGCTGGTCCGACCAATCAGATGCCAAGCTTTAAGATTGCTTCGATCACGTGGACTGGGATATGTTCCGGATAGCCTCAGAGAACAACGTTGATGTTTACTTTGAATCGGTGAGCGACTTTATTAGCAAATGCATCAGTGATGTTGTACCCACGGTGACTATTAAAAGCTTCCCCAACCAGAAACCGTGGATTGATGGCAGCATTCGCGCAAAACTGAAAGCGTGAACCATTGCTTTTAATCATGGCAAGGTGACCGGCAACATGACTGAATACAAACAGTGCAGCTATTCCCTCCACAAGGCAATCAAGCAAGATAAGCGTCAGTATAGAGACAAAGTAGAGTCGCAATTCAACAGCTCAAACACAAGACGTATGTGGCAGTGTCTACACTCAATCACGGATTACAAAAAGAAAACCAGCCCCATTTGGACACCGACGTCTTGCTCCCAGACAAATTAAACAACTTCTTTGCTCACTTTGAGGACAATACAGTGCCACTGACATGGCCCGCTACCAAAACCTGTGGGCTCTCCTTCACCGTGGCCAACGTGAGTAAAACATTTAAACGTATTAACCCTCGCAAGGCTGCCGGCCCAGATGGCATCCCTAGCCTCGTCCTCAGAGCATGCGCAGACCAGCTGGCTGGTGTGTTTACAGACATATTCAATCAATCCCTATCCCAGTCTGCTGTGCCCACATGGTAACTCAGCTAAACAACTATTGCCCTGTAGCACTCACTTCTGTCATCATGAAGTGCTTTGAGAGACTAGTCAAGGATCATATCACCTCCACCCTACCTGATACCCTAGATCCACTCCAATTTGCTTACCGCCCCAATATGTCCACAGACGACGCAATCACACTGCACACTGCCCTAACCCATCTGGGCAAGAGGAATACCTATGTAAGAATGCTGTTCATCGATTACAGCTCAGCATTTAACACCATAGTACCCTCCAAACCCCTCATGAAGCTTGAGACCCTAGGTCTCGACCCCGCCCTGTGCAACTGGGTCCTGTACTTTCTGACGGGCCGCCCCCAGGTGATGAGGGTGGGAAACAACATCTCCACCCCGCTGATCCGCAACACTGGGTCCCCACAATGGTGTGTTCTGAGCACTCTCCTGTACTCCCTGTTCACCCTTGACTCCGTGGCCACGCACGCCTCCAACTCAATCATCAAGTTTGCAGACAACACTACAGTGGTAGGCTTGATTACCAACAATGACGAGACGGCCTACAGGGAGGAGGTAAGGGCCCTCGGAGTGTGGTGTCAGGAAAAGTGGAGAAGGTGGAAAGTTTTAAGTTCCTCTGCGTACACATCACGGACAAACTGAAATGGTCCACCCACACAGACAGCTTGGTGAAGAAGGCGCAACAGCGCCTCTTCAACCTCAGGAGGCTGAATACATTTGGCTTGTCACCGAAACCAAAAACATCCTACATTTGGCTTGTCACCGAAACAAACTTTTACAGATGCACAATCAAGAGCATCCTGTCGGTTTGTATTCACAGCCTGGTACGGCAACTGCTCCGCCCACAACCGTAAGGCTCTCCAGAGGGTAGTGCGGTCTGCACAACGCATCATCGGGGGCAAACTACCTGCACTCCAGGACATCTACATCACCCGATGTCACAGGAAGGTCAAAAAGATCACCAAGGACAACAACCACCTGAGCCACTGCCTGTTCGCCCCGCTATCATCCAGAAGGTGAGGTCAGTACAGGTGCATCAAAGCTGGGACTGAGAGACTGAAAAACAGCTTCTATCTCAAGGCCATCAGACTGTTAAACAGCCATCAGTAACATTGAGTGGCTGTTTCCAACATACTGACTCAAATCTCTAGTCCGTTTAATAGTAAATAATTGGATGTAATAAATGTATAGTCACTTTAAACAATGCCACTTTATATAATGTTTACATACCCTATATTACTCATCTCATATGTATATACTGTACTCTATACCATCTACTGCATCTTGCCTATGCCGTACAGCCATCGCTCATCCATATATTTATCTGTACATATTCTTATTCATCCCTTTACACTTGTGTGTATAAGGTAGTTGTTGTGAAATTGTTAGATTACTTGTTAGATATTACTTCACTGTCGGAACTAGAAGCACAAGCATTTCGCAACACTCGCATTAAAATCTGCTCACCATGTGTATGTGACCAATAAAATTTGATTTGACACCATTGTCGAAATGGTACAGGATGTTGTCAATAGTGGTAAAACAGAGTTTTTGCGCGATCACCACTTCAAAGACATGTCTACAAAAATAACAAACTTAATGGGTGTCAGAGCGAGCGTAGAGAAAACATTTCGTGAGATTCTATCCCAGTTCAGGTCAAACATATGACCAGATGTTGTAGATGGGTTCAATGACTTAGATAACACAGAAAAGGCTAGACTTTCTCTTGTCAATGAGCTATTTTGTGGTATGCACGTTATTGATGGGCTGGCACAGCCTTCTTTTCCAACAGGACAAGGTAGGTAGTGCTAAAGTAGATCCCACACACATCAGGAGGTGAGAGTGGTACAGTTAGTCTTACCCAAACTGTGTCTAAAGCGGTACAGGAACGTGCATGTGAGAAGAGTGGCAAGCCAGTCGAATTCAGAACATTCTTGCTTAATAAGGAACAACGTTCCTTTAGTTTCTTTCAAAGGAAACCGCATAAATGTGATGTTCCACAATGCAGCAGGTGTTTACTATCTCTACACTGACTTGTTGGACTTCACGAGGCTCAGACAAAAGGAAAACAGGTTCATTCAAGCCATCCATGCTGATCTGAATGTTATTCAGTTCATTGCGGGACGTAGGGCATTAGGCCTTATATCCAAACAGGTTACAGAAGCATTCTGGAGAGTCCTTGGAACGAAATAACACTTCCTTGCATTAATCAACAGGTATAGTATGCTTGTTAGAAAGCTCCCAGAGTGGCAGGCAGACAGCAGGACTTTCATTAGAGGTGAGGTCACTTTGTTTGATGCCGTAGACGTCCACAGGGGACCCATCTTCGACAAACTTATAGCACAAGAATCAGAAGAGTTTGATGGCATGGAAAAACAAGCTCTAGAGCAATTTTTTTGTTAGTCTAGTGAAAGCATGGACGGTAGGACAACGTATCTGACGAGCAGTATAAAGCATTAGAATCTGCTCCAAAAATGAACGTCGCGTGTGGGAGGGATCTTGGGATTTTTAATCAGTTAATCAGATTAAAGACTAGGGCAAGCAAGGTAGCATTAGAAGGCATGATCATGTTTAAACAGAATAGGTCTTGAGAATGGTTGGCTAGTTTAGGTCCTGAGAGGAAAGCTGAGGTCTTTGAAACATCTAGGGCATCATTTAAAGGACAGGGAGCCATATATTGTGAGCGCATGTCAAAATAAGAGAGACTGCAGGTACTTAAAGGGAAACAATGTAGACAAAAGCAAAACTACCTCCAGGGAGTCAGTAAAAACAACAGATGGCTGTAGACATGGGCAAATATGGTGGGTTCTGGACCAGTGTAGAGGAAGTGGATGAGCAGATAGCTAATTTAAGTGATGTGGAAAAAATACCAGCTGTGACAGCGCAGTTAAAATTTAGACACTTTGTTATTAGGCCAGAAAAATGAGAATTCAATATTTAACTAATCAAAATATGTGAAACGGCTGTCATTGGGTCAGCTCTTCAGTAACCTGAAGAGTGTAGTAGTTGTTATGCGTGACACTAGTTTAGATGAAGCACGCATGACTGCGCCAGCTGATCTTGTTTCTCAAAGGAAAGAGGTATTTTGGAGAGATGCTACCAAACAGCACCTTAAAGCACAAGATCTGGGACGTACGAGAGGACATCTAGATGTGGTTAGATTACCAAGTATTAAAATGCCACTGCAGTTACTTGGAAAACTTGTTCAGCATACGTTTAGTGGAAACGTTTTAGATACAGAATATGATGCAAAAGTGGTAGACATTAGAAAATCAGATTACATGTATGTGTTTAGAATACAATATGACAAAACTAGTAATATGTCCTGGTTTCCCTTATTGTCGGGAATATCAAGAAAACCGTACACAACTAATCCTTTTTTGTGCAAAGGATCTGGTGTTGGGGGAAAAAATTTAACACATTATTTTTATTAGCAGCGAGGATGGAAGTGTGTGCTGGTGGCTGGGTAATATAATTAGTTCTAAAGGAGACACATTTGTAATAGACTATGAAGAAGAGGAAGATGAAGAAGTGAGTAGTTCTGTATCAGAATATCCACTTCTATTCGATTATTATGAAAATTAGGTTAGAATTCTTTCATAGAATTGTGTTGTTCTAATATATAACTCTGTTGCAATACAACGTAGCTGCTTAAGGACTGGCAGGAAAGTGGTATGAGACAGGGGGCCAACAAGGTAACTCCTTGTTACACTTGAACTTGAAACTTGAAATTATACTTGATTACTATTTCAATAACTTTTAACAATTAATCCTGGACATAATTCAGTCACCTCTAGTCGAGAAACGTATTTTCCTATTACATTCAGTGTCAAATTCATCAACCAGCATGATCTAGCCTCTCTGCCTTCTCGCACAAGTAGCCAACTCAACAATACCTGCCAAAAGCTCGTACTGTCAGCGGCAGCGATCACTCTGCCTTCTCGCGCAAGCAAAGGGCGTGTTGAGGTAAATGTGTTAATTGCGAGGGTTGCATTATGTAATTTTTTTCGCGGGCTGTTGAAGAGGCAGTCTTTTGTGTTTTCTATTACTGTTATATGAGATATTAAGATGATTACATAATGCATGTATACTAGAGTTGAGGTTATCTCATCTGACTAGCGATTATTTGTATCAGTACCTGCTATGATTTTTTTTCTCTCTCCCAAAACCAACTCAAGCCTAATACGATATATATATATATATTTTTTCTTCTAAAATGGTTCATCATTACTTATATATATATATATATATATATATATATATATATATAAGTATAGGTAATGATTAACATAAAGTCTTTTGTTGCATGCTATTTTATGTCAATCAGGGTTAGGTTTAGGGTTAGAAAAAATGGTGACCATTACAGCTATAGGTGCATCGTGTTACAAGTCAGGGTTAGAGTTTAGGGTTAGGGTTAAAATAGGTTATACCTAAAAAATAGGTTATACCTACTAGGGTTAGGGTTTTTAAGGCAAAAAACAGTATGGGTTTATAGCTCTCTTGCGCCTCCCTGTGGCCTTCTGTGTGTACTACATCACTCATTCGTGACACTGATAGGTTCATAATCTGGAAGTAGCAACTGCGTGATCTACCAATCAATGAGCTAGACCTATCCATTTTGTTTGCAATTCAGTGAACCTGCGCAGTATTCGTTCAATTTGATGCGTATGAACAAACATATTTCGACGCATATCAAATTACCCAGCAGCCATTTAGAAGCAACAAATAGTTTAAAAAATAAATTTTAAAAATGTTATTTCTTAATTTAAAAATGTAGTCTGGCTGTTTAAATCGGCCACATCTTGAAAAAGAGGACAGGAACATGCATTTTGTTCAGGTTTACACCTATTTCTGGGAAAAAAGATGGTTAACCATGTCATCGTAAACGCTGTTGGACACAAAAACGTGTAGCCAGGCGAACAGTGAGCTTCTGCACAAGGTAGCCGTAACCTTGATAATAATAATCATCATCATCATCATCACATGAGGTAAGACTTCGAGTTCAATGTGGGCAGGTCTCAGTGCCAGCGATAGTGAAGCAGGCTTTATGACTTAGAACAATTGGCCTGGAATGCAGGCTTTGTGACGTAGAACAATTGGCTGGGAATACAGGCTTTGTGACGTAGAACAATGGGCTGGGAATAGAGCGTTAGGAAGGCGAGTTGGTGACACGGTGCTCAGTAAAACTCATTACAATTTTTAAAAAAAATGTATAATAACAAATCAATACATAAAGCACATGAGGGAACACAAGCATACATAGATTACAAACAATAGACAATCGAGCTAGTGGGTACAATATCACATTACAATTACACAAGGACCTTAAGGGACATGCATATACTTACAATTCTAACAGCTTTTTTGTTAGTAGAGCATTTAACCGTCTTAAAATACAGTTCAATTTCTTTTTGTAGGGTACGAAAATGTGGTTTTCTGTTTGTAAATTTACAGTTGTGTAATATGAAATTTGGCCAAAAGAATAATGAAATTAATTACATAAAAATGATTCAGCTTATTTCTATTGTATGTAAAGAATCCAAACAGTACATCTCTCCACAATAGTGTCAAATCTTCATAAATGTGTTCAATTATAAACCTACTGATGTCTTGCCACAGTTTTCTTACCTGCATACAATGCCAAAAAAGATGCAAAACTGTTTCTGGGTGGTCATTACAAAAGGAGCAATTTGAGTTGATGTTTTCCTTAAACTTCTTCATATAGTGGTTGGCAGGATAATATTTATGAATAATTTTAAAGGAAACTTCCTTAATTTTGTTAACAAGTAGGTATGTGTGTGGCAACATCCAAACTTTTTCCCAACAGATATTATTAATAAATCCATTCCAATAAGGCATGACATAAGGTATAGATACAACATCCTGCTGAAACAAGGATCGTATCACTCTGTTGTTGAATGGACCAAAAGAGAAACAAATCTTTCCTACTGATGAGTCAACAGGGTCAATAGAAGGTATGTTCTGAGGGTCAGGTCTTGACATGTTCCTGAATAATAAAGCAACACCTGAGGGAATGGCATCTAAAACAATTGCAAAATCTTTAGGTGTTACAGGGACCTTGTAAAGTGATTAGAATTCTTAATAACTGAGTAAAAGACCCTCTGCATTTACCAGTTGGCTCACCAATAGGATATTATTTCGGAACCAATATTCTAAAAACAGAGAGGTATTTTTATACAATATATCCCGATTATTCCATATATAATATCTGTGTGGAGAAAAATTGTGTTTATAAATTAAGGACCATGACAAGGAAACCTGCCGATGAAAAGCAGAAAGTTTCACTGGAACTTTGTCAATATTATAATTGCAAAACAACATGAAGTTAAGGCCACCAAAAGTAGAGAAGACATGATGAGGAAAAACTCATTACAATTGCTTCATGGTGACCTGGTAAAATTATGTTTGCAGTTTGGCTAGACACCAAATGTCTCTGAATTCACACAGAGCATGCAGTTAAAGCTATAACCACTTTTGGAACAAACTAGTGCTCTCATCATATCCTGATGTCGACAGCAGATGGGAGTTGTATTAATAACATGGATAACTTAGCTAACATACATTTAGAGACTTGTTTAAGTTGTATTTAGTTGCTAGTTAGCTAGCGTTAGCAACATTTTATGATGGTTAATGTGACTGCGCTAGCTAACCAGCTGAGCCAGCAACCTATGGAACAAAATACTCCCAACAGGCTCTGAATTTCAGGAACCACAGTAGCAAGTACCACTGGTGCACTGTTTAATTATTTAACCATATACACATGTTCCTCACTGGCTTTCATGCTTTTGACATGTGAGCTTCTTCTTCTTTGCTGTTTATAGCGGACTACAAACCAAATAGGTGTATTGCCGCCACAAACTGGAAAGTTGAAACCCCCAAGAAATAAGTTGAAACCCCCCAAGAAATAAATCCATACGTAATCGTGAAACTAACTTAATCCTCCCCAATCCTCCCCGGGGCGGCAGGGTAGCCTAGTGGTTAGAGCGTTGGACTAGTACCCGAAAGGTTGCAAGTTCAAATCACCGAGCTGACAAGCTGTCATTCTGCCCCTGAACAGGCAGTTAACCCACTGTTCCTAGGCTGTCATTGAAAATAAGAATTTGTTCTTAACTGACTTGCCTAATAAAATAAAGGTAAAATAGTACATTGCCCAAACAAAACCCACACTTCTTCCTTCTTTTAATTCTCCATATCTCCCTTCTCAGGCGCTAGGACCTGAGAGGGTGGAACGACTTGTGCCAATATTCCAACTCCTTCGCTGAGAAATCTTTCAGACCCAGGAACCGCTCCGCCGCATCCACTATGATTTCTATCTTCCTGGACCTCCTCTCCACCTTGGCACTGCCATTAATCAACATTGCTATAAAGGCCACAATGTCCACCTTCTTAACCGTTAAAATGTCCTGATCCTGCTGGTGAAAGTCAACCCCTGCAGCCTGCAATGTAGGCCTAACCACCACCATGGCCTCTTCTGGTGCACAATTCAAACCCTCAACTCCTTTCACAGCTGCAGCGTATGAAATGCTCTGGACATCCCTGACTTTGGCCACCTCATTCTCGTTTCACCCTTGTAGGGCATTCGAACGACGTGGCTTCATGGTTCCCACCGCAATTGCAACATGTCACATATTCATCACTTTTATAACACAAAGTATGATGTTTGTGCATGACATCTCGGCTTCTCCCTTCTGCAAACACTTGATACATGACCAAAAGCTTTAAAATGATCACTCTGCATTGGTCGATGCGATAAATGCTCTGACTCTGTAGTTATTATAAACTAACTGCACTTGAGTAGGGAGCGACTGCATATACATTTAAAAAAAAGAACGGATAGACTCTACTTTTTCACCATAAGATTCATCCGATGTGCTCCAATCACTCCAGGAATATTTGTAATATGGTTTCTTCAAGATTGGTACTCTACCCAGCTGCTCCTCATTAACAAACCATACTCCTACAAGATACGAAGGTTCATTCTCATCACTGTACACTAATTTGCTCCGTTTGCCATTCTTTTGAACGATGCTCCAATTCTCCTTGATTCTACCTCCATTGTATTCAGAATCCACTTCATAATCCGATTCTGACATCTCTCCTGGGTCGTCATCCGTGCGTCTCGCCAGATCTCCAACTCTTACACGTGAGCTCGTCCGGAGTGTCTGACTTGACGACAGTTGCCATCCATTGGAAAGCTGTGATTGGTTGCCAAAACTTCCAGGGCGGGGGTTGACAAAGGGTCAAATTGACCAGTCCTTTATCAACATTTGGTTGTTCTTGTATTTTCACAACTGCATTTCTTAAGTGAAATAAAGACTATGTTTGGGTTAAGACCCTACCTGTTAATCTGTTTTGCCATTATTTTGTAAAGGTCACTACTGTAGGCTAGCCTGGTTGCCATCTATTCAGCTATTACATTCCACTCCTGTCATTCCTTTTTTGAATCTTTGGCAAATGAAAGGAGTGGAATGTATTAGCTGAACAGAGACGGCAACCAGGCTAGCCTACAGTAATGACCTAAAAAGACTGGAACCCAGACTAACTGTAGGCATGTTCAATGGTAAAAATGAAGGTTCTTGCTGGACATGTGGCTGAAGAGGTAAATTGGTGTTGAGATCTGTTTGGCCCGGTAAATGATTGTACACATATGATTGTACACATATGATTGGTCAATTGTATTTGATTGGTGTGTGACCAAAATGAAAAGTACAGTTCCCACCAATGGTTCTTGCACTCTGTAAAATGTAGTCTCCAACTCTTTTCTGCCTGATCAGAATGTTACATTTTTTTGCTAGTTCATGACCCCTGTGTGCATTACTGAGTATAATTTGCTGGTAACAAACTATATATGAAAACATGATACATACAGTATTTTTGAAAGCTGAGAAAGAGCTCTTTCAAAAGATAAGACATACAATAGCACCCCAGCAATCAAATTGTAATCAGTCAAGAAAAAAAACACCTGTGAAAATGTGTATTTTATATGAAAATCGCTGCTTTTCCCCCAAACAACTAACATTTACACAAGATTCTAATGAAAATAGAGAAAAACTTAAAGGATATTGAGTCTTTCTTATTCTGTTAGTCTTAACAATCTGAAATCAGAATAGAAATACCTTTTACTGTGAATAAGTTACAGCTATTTTAGTGGCCCACGGTATTGTTCCGTGAACAGACAATTTCTGGAGGGATAATCGTTTATCATCTTTCAAATCTAGGACTGCTTTTCTATACTACAGCTGATTTCCAAATGGCACCCTATTCCCTAAACAGAGCATCAGTTTAGACCTCAATGATAGCTACCTTTACTAGTGCCTACTTCCGCAATGATTCGCACTCACTGGAGTTCCACAACCTAGAACATTTTCAATCCCTTACGATGCATAACCACTTGCCCTCACATTCAGGTGCTACACAAACAACCGCCTCCTACTTTTCCTGTAACAAAGCCAACAATTTCTACACTAGTCATCCAGTAAATCAAAGTTCCACATTTTCTGTTCTGACAAAAAGCCAAATGTAAGAGTGGTCTATTTGTGCCAGATAGCCAACTCCTATGTAAAGCCAACTCCTATGGTAACATGGCACGACAACAATCACACAGTAGGACATGGCAAAACAGCATAAACAGATCTGGGATCAGAACTGTTTTTGGAAGAAAGGGTTCTTTGATGTTTCTTTGGAAGGCAAGATGGGTTCTTTGGAAAGCAAAAATGGTTATATATAGAGCCATATCATATTTTCCAGCATGCTCCATAGCAGGGTGTTTTTTTGTTAGTTGTAATATCTGTATTTTTGCATGTACGTTGATTGGTTGATTAATTGTATGCTACAGACCTGGAGTTTCCTAACACCCCTGTGTTAAGTTATAACTAGGCCCTCAAAGAAAGTCCTTATGGTATGTAATTATACAGGGGCTACTATGAACAACCATATACAGAGGGTTCTAGGTAGAACCCTGTGCAAATGGGTTCTACATACAGTGGGGCAAAAAAGTATTTAGTCAGCCGCCAATTGTGCAAGTTCTCCCACTTAAAAAGATGAGAGAGGCATGTAATTTTCATCATAAGTACACTTCAACTATGACAGACAAAATGAGAATATTTTTTCTCCAGAAAATCACATTGTAGGATTTTTAATGAATTTATTTGTAAATTATAGTGGAAAATAAGTATTTGGTCACCTACAAACAAGCAAGATTTCTGGCTCTCACAGACCTGTAACTTCTTCTTTAAGAGGCTCCTCTGTCCTCCACTCATTACCTGTATTAATGGCACCTGTTTGAACTTGTTATCAGTATAAAAGACACCTGTGCACAACCTCAAACAGTCACACTCCAAACTCCACTATGGCCAAGACCAAAGAGCTGTCAAAGGACACCAGAAACAACATTGTAGACCTGCACCAGGCTGGGAAGACTGAATCTGAAATAGGTAAGCAGCTTGGTTTGAAGAAATCAACTGTGGGGGCAATTATTAGGAAATGGAAGACATACAAGACCACTGATAATCTCCCTCGATCTGGGGCTCCACGCAAGATCTCACCCCGTAGGGTCAAAATGATCACAAGAACGGTGAGCAAAAATCCCAGAACCACACAGGGGAACCTAGTGAATGACCTGCAGAGAGCTGGGACCAAAGTAACAAAGCCTACCATCAGTAACACACTACGCCGCCAGGGACTCAAATCCTGCAGTGCCAGACGTGTCCCCCTGCTTAAGCCAGTACATGTCCAGGCCCGTCTGAAGTTTGCTAGAGAGCATTTGGATGATCCAGAAGAAGATTGGGAGAATGTCATATGGTCAGATGAAACCAAAATATAACTTTTTGGTAAAAACTCAACTCGTCGTGTTTGGAGGACAAAGAATGCTGAGTTGCATCCAAAGAACACCATACCTACTGTGAAGCATGGGGGTGGAAACATCATGCTTTGGGGCTGTTTTTCTGCAAAAGGACCAGGATGACTGATCCGTGTAAAGGAAAGAATGAATGGGGCCATGTATCGTGAAATTTTGAGTGAAAAACTCCTTCCATCAGCAAGGGCATTGAAGATGAAACGTGGCTGGGTCTTTCAGCATGACAATGATCCCAAACACACTGCCCGGGCAACAAAGGAGTGGCTTTGTAAGAAGCATTTCAAGGTCCTGGAGTGGCCTAGCCAGTCTCCAGATCCCAACCCCATAGAAAATCTTTGGAGGGAGTTGAAAGTCCGTGTTGCCCAGCAACAGCCCCAAAACATCACTGCTCTAGAGGAGATCTGCATGGAGGAATGGGCAAAAATACCAGCAACAGTGTGTGAAAACCTTGTGAAGACTTACAGAAAACATTTGACCTCTGTCATTGCCAACAAAGGGTATATAACAAAGTATTGAGAAACTTTTGTTATTGACCAAATACTTATTTTCCACCATAATTTGCAAATAAATTCATTAAAAATCCTACAATGTGATTTTCTGGATTTTCTTTTCTCATTTTGTCTGTCATAGTTGAAGTGTACCTATGATGAATATTACAGGCCTCTCATCTTTTTAAGTGGGAGAACTTGCACAATTGGTAGCTGACTAAATACTTTTTTGCCCCATTGTATAATCATCATGCGGGCCAAAGCTCAATAGTGCCACAAGGCAGGATATATACTGAGTGTACAAAATATTGCGTTACACTCTGTTTTGCCCTCAGAACAGCCTCAATTCGTCAGGGCATGGACTCTACAAAGTGTCAAAAGCGTTTCACAGGGATGCTGGCCCATGGTGACTCCAATGCTTTCCACAGTTGTGTCAAGTTGGCTGGATGTCCTTTGGGTGGGAAATTGGGAAGTGTGAAAAACCCAGCAGCGTTTCAGTTCTTGACACACTTAAACCGGTGCACCAGCCACCTACTACCATACCCCGTTCAAATGGACTTAAAATGTTGTCTTGCTCATTTACCCTCTGAATGGCGCACATACACAATCCAAGTGTCAATTGTCTCAAGGCTTAAAAATCCTTCTTTAACCTGTCTCCTCCCCTTCATCTATACTGATTGAAGTGGATTTAACAGGTGATATCAATAAGGGATCATAGCTTTCACCTGGATTCACCTGGTCAGTCTGTCCATGTTCTGTACACCCAGCGTATAATAGAATTGTTGGTACATTTGTGGACAAAATTTTTACTTTGCTACTTTGCCAAGTGGTTAACTGACATACAGTGGTACACTGATACACTGCCGATTTTGCAGGTTTTCCTACTTACAAAGCATGTAGAGGTCTGTAATTTGTATCATAGGTACACTTCAACTGTGGGAGACAGAATCTAAAAAATCCAGAAAATCACATTGTATGATTTTTAAGCATTTTATTGCATGACATAAGTATTTGATCACCTACCCAACCAGTAAGAATTCCGGCTCTCACAGACCTGTTAGTTTTTCTTTAAGAAGCCCTCCTGTTCTCCACTCATTACCTGTATTAACTGCACCTGTTTGAACTCGTTACCTGTATAAAAGACACCAGTCCACACACTCAATCAAACAGACTCCAATCTCTCCACAATAGCCAAGACCAGAGAGCTGTGTAAGGACATCAGGGATAAAATTGTAGACCTGCAAAAGGCTGGGATGGGCTACAGGACAATAGGCAAGCAGCTTGGTGAGAAGGCAACAACTGTTGGCGCAATTATTAGAAAATGGAAGAAGTTCAAGATGACAGTCAATCACCCTCGGTCTGGGGCTCCATGCAAGATCTCACCTAGTGGGGCATCAATGATCATGGGGAAGGTGAGGGATCAGCCCAGAACTACACGGCAGGACCTGGTCAATGACCTGAAGAGAGCTGGGACCACAGTCTCTAAGAAAACCATTAGTAACACACTACGCCGTCATGGATCAAATCCTGCAGCGCAACCAAGGTCCCCCTGCTCAACGTAGCGCATGTCCAGGCCCGTCTGAAGTTTGCCAATGACCATCTGGATGATCCAGAGGAGGAATGGGAGAAGGTCATGTGGTCTGATGAGACAAAAATAGAGCTTTTTGATCTAAACTCCACTCGCCGTGTTTGGAGGAAGAAGAAGGATGAGTACAACCCCAAGAACACCATCCCAACCGTGAAGCATGGAGGTGGAAACATCATTCTTTGGGGATGCTTTTCTGAAAAGGGGACAGGACGACTGCACCGTATTGAGGGGAGGATGGATGGGGCCATGTATTGCGAGATCTTGGCCAACAACCTCCTTCCCTCAGTAAGAGCATTGAAGATGGGTCGTGGCTGGGTCTTCCAGCATGACAACGACCCAAAACACACAGCCAGGGCAACTAAGGAGTGGCTCCGTAAAAAGTATCTCAAGGTCCTGGAGTGGCCTAGCCAGTCTCCAGACCTGAACCCAATAGAAAATCTTTGGAGGTCCGTATTGCCCAGCGACAGCCCCGAAACCTGAAGGATCTGGACAAGGTCTGTATGGACGAGTGGGCCAAAATCCCTGCTGCAGTGTGTGCAAATCTGGTCAAGAACTACAGGAAACTTATGATCTCTATAATTGCAAACAAAGGTTTCTGTACCAAATATTAAGTTCTGCTTTTCTGATGTATCAAATACTTATGTCATGCAATAAAATGCAAATTAATTACTTAATCATACAATGTGATTTTCTGGATTTTTGTTTTAGATTCCATCTCTCACAGTTGAAGTGTACCTATGATAAACAATTACAGACATCTACATGCTTTGTAAGTAGGAAAACCTGCAAAATCGGCAGTGTATCAAATACTTGTTCTCCCCACTGTATGCTAAAGCACCCACCATCACTGTGATACATCCATTACACAACCTTCAGTATGGATGGATGAAATAAGAAATGAGGAGAAACAAATGGGGGAGGGGTGATAAACAGTTGGCACAGGCTGCATGATGATGCTGTGTATGACAGAAGAGGGGGGCGGGAGCAGATGACAGGTCCCTCCAGCACGTGGTCTAAGGTACAGTCAGTGCACCTCTCGCTTACTCCCTCCCTCTCTCTCTCGCTCTCTTTTTCTCGATCCATCTGTAGCCTCCCTCCATCCTCTTCAAATGCATCACAGCCTCCTGCTGAGCCCCCGGCCAATGAAACGCCCCGAGCCACGGTCATGTGACATTACCTCCAACCACTCTCCGAGGAGCACCGGCAAAAAGAGTGGGGTGTCTCTTTTCTCCCTCTCCTCCCTCCTTTGTCTCTCTCCCTCTCTCTGAGTCAGACAGCAGAGCTGTGAGTCTGAAGCAAAGGCTCCATGGAGAGGAGATATCGTCTCTACCAGACACACATTGCCTGAGAGAGAAGAAAAAAGAAGGATTCCCTTCTTTCTCTCCCTCGTTGAGGAACAGAGGATGAATGGAGAAGCGATGGACATGTCCCTGGAGTCATCATCCCTGGTGGTGGAGAAAAGCACCGTCGGGGGGATTTCAGCGGCACCAGAGCCGGCATTCACGACGGCAGCAGCCGGTAACGGCTCCCTGCCTCCCCCACCCACAATGGCCCCGGCCATCCCACCCTACGTCAAGCTTGGCCTCACTGTGGCCTACACCGTCTTCTACTCTCTCCTCTTTGCCTTCATCTATGCCCAGCTGTGGCTGGTGCTCCGATACCGACACAAGCGCTTCAGCTACCAGACAGCCTTCCTCTTCCTGTGTCTGCTGTGGGCCGCGCTGCGCGCCCTCCTCTTCTCCTTCTACTTCCGCGACTGCGTCACGGCCAACACGCTGGGGCCCTTCGCCTTCTGGCTGCTCTACTGCTTCCCCGTCTGCCTGCAGTTCTTCACGCTGAGCCTCATGAACCTCTACTGCGCCCAGGTGAGGATGCGCTCCCAGGGGCCACATTTAGGGAATTGGGGGTCTCAGGAGGCCACAAGAGCCATATTGGGGCCATTGTGAGGGTCCATTGGGATCCAAAATGTGGATTACGGTTGGATGCCAAATGTTGTAAATACCAATCTGTCCTTTTTTTCAGCCTCAGTGTCTAGGAAGTAGTTCAGAGTATTAATATAATTATACATTGATGTGTGAGTGTAGTGTATACAGAATAGCTGTGGACTGTTATTTCCGATATTGTTGAAATGGTGGCATCCCCAATAGCTGGGATATACAATCCTATGGGGAACGCTCCCCTTAGAAGAGGTAAGTGGTGGAAGGGTCGTGAAGGCAGTGGGAGGGAGGGGGCGGCTCAAGAAAGACAGGAGTGTAAAGGTATGAAGCCCCCGCAAAGGAAGATTAGCAACATTTTCCTTATTTAGTGGCTTAGCACAGCCACCTCATTGTGCAATGTGCACACAGCATTTGGCAATTATATAGTCATACAGCTAGTTATTTACAATATATCATAGCGGGTGTCGTGGTGAGGTGTGGGCATGCTGCTTTTAAATACACTGGTCACAAATTCCTTTTCAAAAAGGTAGGGGTGTGGATGAGAGAACCAGTCAGTGTCTGGTGTAACCCTTTGCACAGAGTTGATCAGGCTGTTGATTGTGGCCTGTGGATTATGTCTCACTCCTCTTCAATGGCTGTGTGAAGATGCTGTTTATTGGTGGGAACTGGAAACGCTGTTGTACACGTCGATCCAAAGCATCCTAAACATACTCAGTGGGTGGCATGTCTGTTGAGTATGCAGGCCATGGAAGAACTGGGACATTTTCAGCTTCCAGGAATTGTGTATACATCATTGCGACATGGGGCCATCCGAGTATTATCATGCTGAAACAGGAGGTGATGGCAGCGGATGAATGGTACAGCAATGGGCCTCAGGATCTCGTCACGTTATCTCTGTGCATTCAAATTGCCATCGATAAAATTTGATTGTGTTCATTGTTTTTGCCTGTCCATATAATAACCCCACTGCCACCATGGAGCACTCTGTTCACAACGTTGACAACAGCAAACCGCTCACCCACAAGACGCCATCTGCCCGGTACAGTTGAAACCAGGATTCATCCGTGAAGAGCACACTTACCCAGTGTGCCAGTGGCCATCGAAGGTGAGCGCTTTCCCACTGGAGTCGGTTACGACTTCGAACTGCAGTCAGGTCAAGACCCCGGTGTTGACAATGAGAACGCAGATGAGCTTCCCTGAGACGGTTTCTGACAGTTTGTGCAGAAATTCTTCGGTTATGCAAACCCACAGTTTCATCAGCTGTCCGGGTGGCTCTTTTGAGACCATCCCGCAGCTGAAGAAGCCAGATGTGGAGGTCCTGGGCTGGCGTGATTACATGTGGTCTGCAGTTGTGAGGCAGTTTGGACGTACGGCCAAATTCTGGAAAACGACATTGGAGGTGGCTTATGGTAGAGAAATTTGAATTGTAATAGACTTGAATAGAGGATCTAGTGTTTTATAAATAATTTCATATAGATTCTTCACATCAGCAGTTATCACAAAGTGCTTTCCATTTAATCGGCTTAAACCCCAAAGAGAAAGCAAAGCAGAAGCGAAAGCACAGGGCAGGAAAAACTCCCTAGGAGGAAGGAAACCTAAAGAGGAACCCGGCTCAGAGGGGTGGCCCACAATAGAGACTTACACAGCCCTTGTCTGCAGACACCAGCAATCACACACTTGCTTGACATTCTCATGCCCACTGTTCTGTATAGCCAGTTAGATACACAATGCTACATCTATTCGTAGCATTTGTTTCCCTTCACACATGACTATTAAATATAATACAGTAGGGCCTCGCTTGTCTGCTGTTGACATCACGTCATGGGTTTCTTTTGGTGCTATTTACAGTAACTGATAAGAGCTCAGTCTACAGGGGTCCAATTTATTTGGATTTCTTCGGGATCCCTTCGAAATATATCTGATCTGGAGACAGAATCAGTTCATTACCTGGTTCTTCAGCTGAGAGGCCACATTGTCGATTGTTTGTTGTTTTCTTGGGAGCAAATTCTTAAAAGAACATTGGGAAAATATCCAAAGTATAACTTGTTTTCTGATGTCACCCAAAACAGGTTTACTTCAAGGCAAAGTCCAAGTATACCCCAGAGCTCCTTAAATACAAGTAAGTAGACTGAGTTTTCCCCTCTCTTCCTCTCCATATACAGGACCCTCACATAGCTCAAAGGCTGTCACTAGGGCCCAGACATTTTATACATTTCATGTGGTATGTATTGCAGTGTTTTAGACCCCCTCCCCCTTCCATATATTTCCTTCTGCAGGCTCCCTCTCTACCTGGTCTTCTTGGCGGTCAGTCTTCTCTTCCTGGTGGTCAACCTGGCCTGTGCCCTGCTGGTTAAGATGACCGCCACCGAGGTCAAGACCATTGTCCTGGTCAGAGTCACCATCAACGATACGCTCTTCGTGCTCTGCGCCGTCTCACTGTCCATCTGCCTTTACAAGGTGGCTAAGATGTCCCTGGCCAGCATATACCTCGAGTCCAAGGTAGGACCTTCAGAACTTGTAGATACAGGGCTGTATCAAGCATCTCAAAATAGGATTGCTGATCCAGGATCAGGTCTTGCCTGTCCATGCGATCCTAAATCGGCACTCCTTCTCTGAGACATTTGATACATACAGCTACATACTTAAGATTGTCTGGGTCTGCTCCATGGTTTTCTGAAAGTAGGACACGACGTATAAGATTTAAGGTCAACTTAAAAAGCAGTTAAATTCAATTTAATTGAACGTCTATTTATTTTGGAGGTGGGAAATTGTGACCCCTCGGAAATACTAATGCTGATTGGTAGTTCATGACCTCCCTCAACATTGGTTGCAGGGAACGTCGGTGTGTCAGGTGACTTTGATTGGCGTCCTGGTGGTTCTGCTGTACGCATCACGGGCCTGCTACAACCTGGTGGTGCTTGCTCTGACCGACATCGAGACCATCAACTCTTTCGACTATGACTGGTACAACGTGTCCGACCAGGTAAGGATGACACGCTATCCCAGACACAGAATGAGGGAGAAGAGAGCGACAGAGGAAAAAAAGTATGTGACAGACACACCGAGACAGGCAGACACAAACACAGTATGTGGGACAAGTCAAATACATTTCGCCAGACAAACACACTCAAACACAGCCTAACACCAACAAGCCACAAATGAAGACCCTCTGGAGGGATAAACACAAATGCACTCTCTCTCACTCTGTGCAGGCTGACTTGAGGTCCACTCTGGGAGACGCTGGCTACATCGTGTTCGGGGTGATCCTTTTTGTCTGGGAACTGCTGCCAACCTCCCTGGTGGTCTTCTTCTTCAGGGTCCGCAGGCTGCCACAGGACAGGGTGAGTGTGTGTCCAGAATTCAAATCACAAGGAAAGAGAAGCTTGGAAATGTCTGATTTGTAAAACTCTTTAATTTAACCAGCTAGTTAGTTGTTTAAACGGTAAATCCCTAATAATTGTTTCGCACTTTTCATTTGAACCTTTATTTAGCTAGGCAAGTCAGTTAAGAACATTCTTATTTACAATTTTTTTTGTTCACCTTTATTTAATCAGGTAGGCTAGTTGAGAACAAGTTCTCATTTGCAACTGCGACCTGGCCAAGATAAAGCAAAGCAGTGTCACACATGGAGTAAAGAATAAACAAGCCAATAACACAAACAAGTCAATGACACAGTTGAGAAAAGAAAGTCTATATACAGTGTGTGCAAAAGGCATGAGGAGGTAGGCAATAAATAGGCCATAGGAGCGAATAATTACAATTTAGCAGATTAACACTGGAGTGATAAATGAGCAGATGATGATGTGCAAGTAGAGATACTGGTGTGCAAAAGAGCAGAAAAGTAAATAAAATAAAAACATTATGGGGATGAGGTAGGTAGATTGCGTGGGCTATTTACAGATGGACTATGTACAGCTGCAGTGATCGGTTAGCTGCTCCGGTAGTTGATGTTTAAAGTTGGTGAGGGAAATAAGAGTCTCCAACTTCAGCGATTTTTGCAATTTGGTCCAGTCACTGGCAGCAGAGAACTGGAAGGAAAGGCGGCCAAATGAGGTGTTGGCTTTGGGGAGGATCAGTGAGATATACCTGCTGGAACGTGTGCTACGGGTGGGTGTTGTTATCGTGACCAGTGAACTGAGATTATGCTAGGTAAAGCTCCGCCTTGACTTATAGATGACCTGGAGCCAGTGGGTCTGGCAAGGAATATGTAGCGAGGGCCAGCCGACTAGAGCATACAGGTCGCAGTAGTGGGTGGTATAAGGTGATTTGGTAACAAAACGGATGGCACTGTGATAGACTGCATCTAGTTTGCGGAGTAGAGTGTTGGAAGCTATTTTGTAGATGACATTGCCGAAGTCGAGGATCGGTAGGATAGTCAGTTTTACTAGGGTAAGTTTGGCGGCGTGAGTGAAGGAGGCTTTGTTGCGAAATAGAACGCCAATTCTAGATTTGATTTTGGATTGGAGATGTTTAATATGAGTCTGGAAGGAGAGTTTACAGTCTAGCCAGGCACCTAGCTATTTATAGTAGTCCACATATTCTAGGTCGGAACCGTCCAGGGTGGTGATGCTAGTTGGGCAGGCGGGTGCGGGCAGCGAACGGTTGAAAAGCATGCATTTGGTTTTACTAGCGTTTAAGAACAGTTGGAGGCCACGGAAGGAGTGTTGTATGGCATTGAAGCTCGTTTGGAGGTTAGGGAGCACAATGTCCAAGGAAGGGCCAGAAGTATTCAGAATGGTGTCATCTGTGTAGAGGTGGATCAGGGAATCGCCCGCAGCAAGAGCGACATCATTGATATATACAGAGAAAAGAGTCGGCCTGAGAATTGAACCCTGTGGTACCCCCATAGAGACTGCCAGAGGTCCGGACAACATACGAAAGAGAGGTTGAACAGGCTGGTAATAGGGGTTACAACAATGACGGCGGATAGTTTTAGAAAGAGAGGGTCCAGATTGTCTAGCCCAGCTGATTTGTACTGGTCCAGGTTTTGCAGCTCTTTCAGAACATCTGCTGTCTGGATATGGGTGAAGGAGAAGCTGGGGAGGCTTCGGCAAGAAGCTGCGGGGGGCTGTTGGCCAGGGTTGGAGTAGCCAGGAGGAAGGCATGGCCAGCCGTTGAGAAATGCTTATTGAAATTTTCGATAATCACGGATTTATCAGTGGTGACCGTGTTACCTAGCCTCAGTGCAGTGGGCTGCTGGGAGGAGGTGCTTTTGTTCTCCATGGACTTTAGTGTCCCAAAGCTTTTTGGAGTTAGAGCTACAGGATGCAAATTTCTGCTTGAAAAAGCTAGCCTTTGCTTTCCTGACTGACTGCGTGTGTTGGTTCATGACTTTCCTGAACAGTTGCATATCGTGGGGACTATTCGATGCT
This sequence comes from Oncorhynchus tshawytscha, assembly GCF_018296145.1. NCBI lineage: Eukaryota > Metazoa > Chordata > Actinopteri > Salmoniformes > Salmonidae > Oncorhynchus > Oncorhynchus tshawytscha. The sequence goes on from NC_056430.1 coordinate 61,427,645, forward strand.
ATGGCAGTCC